>NW_027397066.1:11277406-11353464 GCF_003265705.2 Callorhinus ursinus | reverse complement strand
GGGTTAGCCTGGTGACGGGTATTAAAGAGGGCACATTCTGCGTGGAGCACTGGGTGTTATGCACAAACAATGAATCATGGAACACTACATCAAAAACTAATGATGTAATGTATGGTGATTAACATAACGATAAAAATTATTAAAAATAAATAATTAAATAAAAACTAAAAAAAAAAAAAAAAAGAATTAGGTCTCATTTGAAGTCAGTGCCAGACACCTTCCTAAAGCTCTTTGGTCTGAGGGTGGAGCTCTCAGGACCACTACCTTTTTAAAAATTTAAATCCAAGTTAGTTAACGTATAGTATTGGTTTCAGGAGTAGAATTTAGTGATTCCTCACTTACATATAACACTCAGTGGTCATCCCAACAAGAGCCCACCTTAATGCCCATCACCCAGTTAGCCCATCCCCCCCCACCTCCCCTCCAGCAACCATTGGTTTGTTCTCTATATTTAAGAGGTTTGCCTCCCTCTCTGTTTTTATCTTATTTTATTTTTCTTTCCCTTCCCCCATGTTCATCTGTTTTATTTCTTAAATTCCACAAGTGAGTGAAATCATCTATTTGTCTTTCTCTGACTTATTTCACTTAGCATAATACACTCTAGTTCCATCCACATTGTTGCAAATGGCAAGATATCATTCTTTTTAATTACCAAGTAATATTCCATATAATGTGTGTGTGTGTGTGTGTGTGTGTGTGTGTGTGTGTGTGTACATACCACATCTTTTTTATCCATTCATCAGTTGATGGACATTTGGACTCTTTTCATAATTTGGCTATTGTTGATAGTGCTGCTATAAACATTGGGGTGAAGGTGCCCCTTTGAATCAACACTTTTGTACTCTTTGGATAAATAGTAGTGCAATTGCTGGGTCACAGGGTAGTTCTATTTTCAGCTTCTTGAGGAACCTCCATACTGTTTTCCAGAGTGGCTGCACACACTTTTGCATTCCCACTAACAGTGTAGGAGGGTTCCCCTTTCTCTGCATCCTCACCAACATCCGTTGTTCCTGAGTTGTTAATTTTAGCCATTCTGACTCGCAGGAGGTGATATCTCATTGTGGTTTTGATTTGTATTTCCCTGATGGTGAGTGAGGCTGAGCGTCTATGTGTCTGTTAGCCATCTGGATGTCTTCTTTGGAAAAGTGTCTATTCATGTCTTCTGCCCATTTCTTAACTGGATAATTTTTGGGGGGGGATGTTGAGTTTGGTGAGTTCTTTATAGATTTTGGATACTAGCCCTTTATCTGATATGTCATTTGCAAATATTTTCTCTCGTTCTGTCAGTTGCCTTTTAGTTTTGTTGATTGTTTCCTTTGCTGTGCAGAAGCTTTTTATCTTGATGAAGTCCCAATAGTTAATTTTTGCTTTCCTTTCCCTTGCCTTTGAGACGTGTCTTGCAAGAAGTTGCTGTGACCAAGGTCAAAGAAGTTGCTCTCGGGACCACTACCTTACTGTGAACTTGGGTGACCCCAGATAAAAGCCGATGATTGGACATGAGTGGCCCAGACCAGGGCTAACCGGACACCAGATTTGAATTCGTAGACGTTTTCTCCAGTTACCAGCATCTGTCCTCTGGTTCAGGCCCCAACAGTGTGGGCCGAGGCCACCCACCACCATAACTAAACGTCAGTTATTAATCTTGTGGTATTCATCATTTTGATATTTGTGAGCTATTTGCTATAAAAATGGCAATAATTATAATACATATAACAACAACAATAACTACCACTCTTTGGGTGTGATTTAGAGACAGAAGGCTGTTAAAGCCCTCTACAAATGATTTAGCATCTGATTATTCTTTATATTGGCTCCAATTTGAATTCTCAGCTCATAAGATTTAAGGACCTCACGTGTTTGGAGGTTTGTTCCAAAACGAAGAGTCCTATCGTGGAGTCAAAAATCCCAGCTTCTGATTCCAGCCACACCTTTCTTGCTCTGTGATCTTGGCTGGATAACAACTCTGAGCCACAGTTTTTCATAATAAGGGGAGCGGATGACGCATGCTGTGTCTTTTCCAGGTTTGTGGTGAGGCGCAAAAGAAATAAAGCATTGAGAGTGCACTGGTACGTAAATGTACTGATTAGAAACACACAGAAGGTGCATGACCACTTGTTTCTAAATCACTCATTAAACTTGGCGAGTTCTTGCTCTGTTTACTATAATTACTATTAGGTGTTTGCAGCCAACCTTGTACTTGAAAGGCCACTCTAGGCAATTGCCCAGAATAACATTTATATAAATTAAAAACAGATTCAAGTTTACCTTCCTCAGAATAAGGTAGGTTTCACTGAAAATAGTTCAGGGGCTTTGAACAGCAAAGATGTTTCTCTTGCTCGAATGACATGTTTATCATAGGACTCTGCTTCTCGAAGCGGCCAGGGGACTCAGGCTGATAGAACAGCCACCATCTCCAAGGGGCTGGTCACCATGCTCTGAGGGTCTTGTCCCTGTAACTGAATGTTCAGCCCGGAACGGACATATCTCACTCTGTTCACAACTTGTTGGCCAGAACTGACCACAGGGCCCTCCCAGCCTCACAGAGCCAGGAAGTGAGTGCCATCCTACCAGGGACCCAGAGGATCGCGGACTGGAAATCCTCAGCCACCCATAGGCAGCCTCTATTGATCCGTGCAGGTGTAGCGCTTTGATTCAGTGATGGGGCCACCCATTGCTCATTTTATGGACTAAGCATTCATTGAGCACCTGCTGTATGTCGGGAATGGTGCCTGATGGGGTTTCTGCAAAGTCATAGACAAGCTCTCTTCCTTTGAGTGCAGCATTAGAAACATGCTCTGGATGGATGGTACGTGAGCTTCAACCCGCCATTTCATCCAGCCCGAGGAGGGAGGGACAGATTCCTGCAGGTGGTCCAAGGTGAGTCTTATTAGTCAACAACGGAGAGGCAGGGGAAGAAACGCATTCTGGCTGTAGGGATGGCGCTAGCCAAGACAGGAGAGGGCCAGCGCCATGCGTGCGGGCCCTCCAGGCAGAACATGTTGCTAGATTATCAACTGTGAGGCAAGGATGGCCAGGACAGGGAGCCTGGGTGAACGAAGGGCAGGTTAGGAGGTGGTGACAGCATCCAGGGAAGAGAGAGTGAGGCCTGTGGCAGGGCAGGTGGTGTGGGGATGGGGAAAAATGTTCAAGAAACCATGGAATGCTGGTCTCCAGCTCTGAGCTTCCCCAGACACAGGGGAGCAGAGAGGGAGGGAACTCACCCACAGCCAGCAGGACAGCGACCTGGGCCGCTGTGTGCAACCCTGTAGAAGCTAGACTTTTGGCCTCGAACCCGGCTCCCCCACCTCCTGGCTGTGTAACTCTGAGCAAGGTATTTGGTCTCTCTGTGCTTTCGCTTCCCCGTCTTCAGATGAGAATAATGATAGACAGCTCATATCTAGGAGATGAAAGGAGTTAATACCTATAAGGGCTCCGGGCAGGGCCTGTGGGGTGTGGCCGGGCGGCAGAGTGTGGACTAGAAGAATTCCAGGGAGGTTCCAGCCTCTCCCAGCCAGGCCTGGCCTGTTCCGCCAGCTGGAAGGTCAGCATGGGCCATTCCTGTCTGAAGTCCCTACAGACAAAAGACAGTTTGTGGCCACCTGGGGACCTGAGCTATGTCTTTTTCTGTTTTCCTCACAGAGGCTTTCCTGTTCTGGCCAGCAGGGTGGGCGGGCGCTGAGCAGGAGGCCCTTTTCTGCTGAGTCACCCTGACCAGCCTCCTCCCCCCCAGACTCCTCACAGGAAGAGCCAGCGACCCCCCCCCCCCAGAGCTGTTTTTGTTCTTGGGGGAGGGGGGTGCTGCAAAGAGCATTTTATGTGGGGGGATCAAAAAGCCTTCCGAAGGAACAATAGAGGTTTTTTATGGGCGCAGCGGGCTGTTTGCCGAAGCCTGGCCTGCGGAATCATGCCAGGAGAGAGGGGCCTGTTGCCACGGGGGCTGTTTGCCCTGATTTAGCATCGGCAGAAGGGAGCAGGCAGCAGCAGGCCAGGAGGGCCTGTGTTCCCATCGTGTTTTTGCCGCTGAAGGGAGATGTGCCTTCGGCAGAAGCTTAGAGCCTTTCTGTTTCACTTCCACAGCTCCACACGATAATAGTCGCTGATCTTTTGTGAGCGCTTGGCATATGCCTGTTGGACCTCTGAGGATGCGGACTCTCAGAGAGGGCAAGCCACGTGTGTGAGGTCACACAGTGGCAAGTGGCAGAGCAGGCTGCCTGACTCTAGGGCCCACGCTCAACAGGTGCACCTGGCGGGAGGCTGATGGGTTCATGTGCAACAGTGGGTCTCACACCTAGTGCGTGTGCAAGAAATGGCCTCCGTCGGCGTTATTACTATCATGTACTTTTTTAACAGATGTGTTCCTTGACAACAACCAATAAAAACACAGCATAGTAACATGGTTTCCTGGGCTGGCTTTGGTGCTGAACGAGGTGAGGGCTCGTCCTGTCTTGTGGCCCACACATCATTACGACATGGAAGGTCTGTGGGCAGAGGCCACCCAAGCCACATACTTCACCCAGGTTATATTTGCTTCCGAACTGTCTTGGGCTGACCTTGTTTTGAAGCCGAGTGACCTTCAGTCTGCACGTCCTTATTTTTGTGGTTCAGGCCTGAAGTGTGTAGGTTGTAGAAATTGCACAGATTCCAGACAGGCTTACCGCACTTAAAATGCCCCTGACAGGTGTGTGACGCCTACTTTTCTAATTCCTTGTGGGTCAGATACAAGGAGTTCTAACTCCTCAGAGAGCAAGAGTTTTTCTAAACCAACTTGCAACTGGGCTATTTTGCTTGCTAGCTTGTGGCCCAGTAATACCAAGGCTGCTGCTTCTTCCTTTTTTTTTTTTTTTAAAGTTTCCAATAAGAGAGATTTGTTCTTCTTCCTGTTTTCCCTTAGAGTTCCCCGCAGAACCAGTCCCTGCTGCTGTAGCCAAAAGCACATTCTTCGCTTGGCCACCATCAAAATCAAATTACCTAGCAAGGAGGTGCCGATGAGGCCTGTCACTACACAAAGTTAATTAAAAAAAAAAAAGAAAAGAAAGAAAAGGTAAGTGACCCAGTTTCCTATGGCCTGTTGCTTGGGGCCGTGCCTCTTCCTCACCGCTCCCCTCGCCGCCCCTCTCCTGTGCCCTGGAGATGCCCGAGGATGAGGCCAGGCTGCTCTGCAGGTAACAGGGAGACGCGTTGGCAAGACTTGCGGCTTGGAGTTTGGGATCTGACTACCATTTGGGCTCCCGTCAGAGTCCCTGTCGAGACCATTAATCTTCGACTGCGGCTGTGTTTCCTCGGGGGTTGATTTTTCTTGTTCTGTTTTGTTCAGCATGGCATTCAGGATTCCTTCACAGAAATTTGTGTTGGGGCAGGAAAATGCTACGTGAATTATGTCCTCGTGAAGTCACCATCTGGCCAATATTCATCTTGCAGCTCGGAATACCAAAGCCATCCTTCAGCACAGATGCTGGGCCAGATCAGCACGCGCAAGTGACCGTAGTCATAAACCAACATGCCATCAAGTGTAATTAATGCACCTGTGCCCACTTCGGGTTTCTATCCCGCACTTGCACAATGGTTGGCTTTTCCTTTTCATATGTGCGGTTTTGTTTTGTTTTTGTCCCTTGGGGGCAGGGATGGAGGTTTGCCGTTTGAGTCAGGCCCCGCATCTTCAGAAGTAATTAAGTCACCGTCACGGGGCTGGTAAAAATGGGAGTGTTTGTGTGTGTTCACGAAGCTGCATCACATGCAAACAATAAAACACTGAGCAGCTTTCTGTGGCTTGAAGAGGCCATTGTCCTGTGTGTCTGGATTCTGTTCTGCTGTTGGTGCTCACTGGCTCCGGAAGGCCAGCCCCAGCCACTGGTCTCCTGGTGGCTTTGTGCCAGATGGAAGAAGGGAAGGGACCCCAAGCTTGGAGAGATAAAAGAACACAAAACAGCCTATCATGACTTCCCTATGAGCAGGATTTCACAGCTGCCTTCCTCTCTGCCCACACTGGTCCTTCCCGGTGCTGTTTTAAAGGGGTGAAGGGGATGGGAGGGAAGCGTCCCGTTCCCGGGCAATTGAAATTCTGGGAAGTCATGAATGCGCTCTCTGGGCAGAGACCAGCAAGGGGTCAAAAGTGGGACATGGCGGAGGGCGGCCGGGGGGAGCTAGAAGTTGCAGGATGGCCAACAGTGATGGTGACTGCTGGTCCCGACGTGGTGGGGGTGTCCGAGGGTCGCTGCAGGCTCCTTCCATCCCAAGAGCCATGTAGGGGGTGGGGGTGCTGGTTCAGCGGTGACCCAGGCTCCTGGGCGGTGTTCTCCCTCTGCACACAGGGGAGGGGCGGTGCTGTCACCGTGACCTTGCTGCGGGCGGTGTGGCCCGGGGCATAGGGCAACCCGGAGCTGCTCCCATGTCGCATCACTTCTGCACAGAAATAGCAAAATTGTGGGCAGCAGTTAAAGGTTTCAAAAGCTCTCGAGTGTCGTTAGGGGCTTGTCACTGCCTTTTTCCGAGATCCGTGATGAATGGCTCCCAAATGTCTTATCAAATTAAAGCTCCTTATCCTAGGCTGGAGCTTCCTCTGCTAACTGGCACCTGCTCACCTAACTAACCCCATGGCTTGTTCTGAAGCACCTGTCCGTGGCCCGAGCTTCCTCTCTGAAGCCTTCTCCTTCCCAGCTCTCTTCAAGTCAATTCCAGGCAACAGCTGTGCTTTGAATTTCTGCCCCAGGCCCTGCTAGAAGGGGAGGTGGGTTAGGTAAATGCGTCAGATGGCATAGGCGTCACAATGCAGAAAGCATTTCTGAGTGTCTGAGAGAGGAGGCGGTAGTTTGAGATTCAGTCCGAACTTAGGAGCTAAGTCCTGTTGGGCAAGTTACTTAAACTCTCCAGCCATCTCTTTAGGAGGCTCAGCAGTAAAACGGGGAGAATAATGCAGAGTTGCTCTAAGAATGGAATGAGGGCTTTATCTATCTAACTACTGATCACTATATATTTCACATATATATTTCACACACACACACACACACACACACACACACACACACAGCCCTCAAGAGCCCATTGTTGCTCTCACTGCAGTTCAGAAGGGCCATGAAGAAAGAACAGTCATCTTTGCCTACAGAAGCCTGCAAAGGCCTCCTCTGAGGAGAGACTCAAGACCATTTTCTCTTCTTCCAGTAGACACAAAAGCAAAGGACAGTTCCAGTGCAGGGAATGATGTTCACAAAATCAGGGAGGCGGGAATCAGCCCAACATGTTCCAGGAGTGACATGGACCCCTGGGGCCCTGATTGCCAGGGGCTGAGGTGGAAGATGACCCTAAAAAGGCATTTGGTAGCCAGGCTGACACCTGCCAAGGCCGCATGTCCCTTATTTGGCAGGCTACTGCAAAAATGTTCCTCCTCCGGGTTCTCCACTGTGTAGATTTTGGTCCTCCTTCTCCTCCTCAGATTGCTCACACCCAACTTTTCCATTCAGCCTTGCTGGCTTCCAAGGTCTGTACAGCCTCTGGCACTGCTCAGGGCTGGTCAGTTGTCATCTGTCACCTTGTTTGTGGAAACATCATAGAGGACTTTGCCTGTGAGCACGTTTCCACAGCTCTTTGCATGCAGACAGAGCTTCATAAATATTGCTTCAGTAGGCAGACTCTTAATTAGTAGATAAGTAGTAGGGCTGGGAAGAACAGACCCAAGTTCTAGGGAGTAGAATCCCCATAAAGATGGACACCCTATTCTCTGGTGACCTTGCGTGAGTCATCAGCCTCTTTGATCCTAACTTTTTGTATGACCAGTACAAGGGCCACTTGGCCTAAGGAGGATCTGAGAAGTAAGGAGGAGGCTCAAGGACCTTGGGAGAAGTGTGCCGCCTGAAGGGAGCCCTTGCTTCCCTAACTACATTGCGAAGGAGCCCAGAGGGCTTGGAGTCCCCAGAGCTGCACGCCTTCCCTCTCCCTCTCTTGTGAGCAAAGGCCTAGACGGGGCCCCTGCACCGGCCAAACTGTGTCGATGTCACACTTTGGCCTGTTTGTCAGGAGATGGTGAGTGCAGTGGTAACCAGAGTGGCTCTGATGGGAGGGAGCCTGGAGTCAGGATTGACACTTGCCAAAATCCCCCTGCCAGTAAATGAGCTGATGAGCTGGGACCAAAATGGAAGATTTTCTGACACCAGACCCAAGATCTTTTCCCCATCCCACCCAGTGAAGATGCCCAGTGTGCTCCAAAGCTTGGAGCACCACCGTGCCCAAAGGGAAAAACACATAGAGTCAAGAGTACGAATCATAAAGACTAAAACTTGGGAACTGTAGGGAGGAGACAGGAGAGAGCAGGGAGAGGTGTGGTGACCCTTTGGTGTGGGTGGAGGGAAAGGCTCGGTGGAGAGTGGAGAGCTGGGGCTGCAGCAGTTACATGTGGACCACCAGAGAGGGGAAGCAGAAGGGCATTAGAGAAGGCATGAGCTGGGTTCATGGTTGTGAATGAGCAGTCACAGATTTGTAAAGGGTGTGGGTACAAAAGCTGCAGGGAGCCCTGACTCTGCACAAAGCAAAGCAGGGTTCCTGACTTCGAGGAGAAGGGGCTCTCTCTCTCTTTACTTGTGCTCATGGAGTCAGGATGTGCATCTGGGCTGATTCCAGAAAAGAAAGTTGCTGCTGGTCACACTCAATGAGGAGTCTCGATTGGGGTACAGAAGGAACGTACCTTCACTTTCTTATTTATCTGTCTTGCTCTGTGTGATCGAGCTGGAAGGGATGCTGGGTGTCCCTCCCTGCCATGGACCCTCCCTCTTCTCCTTCTTCATGGCCTCTGTCCTTACAGCCCAGAGGGACAGCCTCAGAACCTTGATCTTCCCTGCCTGCTGACTTTCTCTAGCCTGGAGCAGTGATGCTGGATCCTCCGAGCGTCAGGCCCTTCAGATTCTTCATAGCAAAGCATCCACAACACTAAGAGCTTTCTCCCTTGCTAGATTCTTGTCTGTATAAACTCACTGTGCTACTATACCAGCAGGATCTGGTCCAATAACTCAGTTATATTAAAGACCTCTTTGTGGACTGAATGGTTCTGTGCCCATCCCACCCCCCAAATTCATATGTTGATGCCCTAACCCCCAGTGTGATTGTATTTGGAGGTGGGGGCCTTAGGGCAGGAACTAGGCTTAGATGAGGTCATGAACGCGGGCCCCATGTTGCACTTAGTAATTTTAGAAGGAGGAGAACAGTTAGATCAGAGCTTCCTCTCTCTGCCGTGTAGGACACAGGGAGAAGGTGAGTGTCCTTGAGCCTGGGAGAGAACCCTCACCAGGAACAGAGTCTGCAGACACCTTGATCTTGTGCTCCCAGCCTCCAAAACCGTGAGAAATAAATGTCTGTTGTTTAAGCACTCCGTCTATGGTATTTTATTGTAGCCGCCCGAGATTGTAAGACAACCTCCTGCCCCGCAAAGGATGAGGGAAGAAGGAAAAAAGGAGCCGAAAGGTAAGGGCCAATCCAGAGATGTCAATTCTTGAGAAGGGCATCAGATGGGAAGAAGTGTGACCACATTGACGCTTGGCCCTTGAGTTGACACTTGACCACGTTTGCACCCAAGCTCAGCTACCACACCTGCAACATTGAATGGCATTGGTTTGTGGGCCTGTATCCCTCTCAATAGACTCTGATCTTCTTACAACTGGACCTTGCCTTATTCATATTTGTTCTCTGTGCTCACTGCTGGTGCAGAATAGGGCCTCTGGAAGCACCTGCTGAGGTGAACACATAGTATGGGGCACTCTAGGGTACGTCTCAGAGGCATGTCACTTTAGGACATAGACACCTCAGACCTAGCATAGCATAGCAGTTAAGAGTTTGGGCCCTGAATCAGAATGCCTAGACAAGAATCCACCCTCTCCCACCTAGTTGTCTGATTCTAGTAAGTGAATGAGTCTTGCTTCGTCTTTAGTTTCTAAGACCATAATATGCAGGTAATAGGATGCTTACTTCATAAGGTCGTGGTGCATATCAGCTGAGATGATCCATGTCCATAGTACTGGGCTCCTCGTAAATGCTTAATAAATCTTGACTGTTTTTATTTTTCTAGGAGGCAGAGGGGAGGGAGATTGCTTTGTGTGATGATCGGGAACATGGGGGAGGCTGGTCTTGAAGGGACCTCAGAGGATGTAAGTCAATCGTACGTACTGAGCACTTGGTACTCGTGTGTGCCCGGCCTGTGCTCGCTTACCTAACACTCTGCACAAGTCTGCAAGGAAGGGATTGTTATGTCCTTCATAAAGATGAACAGACTGAGGCTCGAGGAAGTGGTGCCAACCTGCCTAAGGTCATGCAGCTAATAAATCACAGAGCTTGGGCTTGAATTCAACTTTACCTGGCCTCATAGTTAGACATTGCAGGCACAGGCAAAGTCTCCGCAGCAGGAAAGCCCAAGGCTCTCCGGATTCTGGCTACAGGAGCAATGGTGGGAGAGCAGGTAAGGAGGGGAAGAAAGGGCAAGCGGGGCCAGGGGAGTTCTCCAATGCCATGGATCTTGAACTTGTTGCCATACATACTAGAATGCCCTTTCAAGGATGCGGACAGGGAAGAAAGCTGACAACAGCTATGGAAAAGGGGCCTAGATTGTATTGTAGTCCATTTACAGTGGAAGATCTCAACAGTGTCATATTCTGGCCACGCTTTCCTCTCTGTGCTTGAGAAATGCCCAGCTTTTGTCTTGTGTCCACTGCTGCTGTTGGTAGGATTTCCAGCTCAAATTTCAGCATCGGGATGCTCTGCAAACAGCAGCCAGGCCCAGCTGGGAGGGAAGTGATACCCACAAGAAAACTGTGAAAGAATCTACTGCCTCCTTTTTGAAGGCCCAGAGCTACAGAGTGCTGCTGGGCCAGGAGACGTCTGACTCAGAGGCTGCATCCTTAGATTCAAAGTACCTCTCCCAACATTGCAGCTACTCAGGAAGGTAACTTCATACAATGGTCTCAGACCTCAGAATGTCAGTTCACTTTTGTAAAATCGGGAGAATACAGCACCATCTTCCCTAACTTGGTCTGTTGTATCAAGTGAGCTTGTGTTTGTGAAAAGTGCAAAATCATTCTCTAAGCACTGACTTCGCCACCTTGATACTTTCTTCCTCCTGCTTGTAGACCCCGAAGTAGACTCCATTAAACTCAATAATGAAGTTCAATTCAAGAAACGTGTATGGCATTAAAGTAAGCACGGGGCATGCAGAAGGGAATGAGAAAAGTCTGTCCTTAGGTGTCTCTCTTGTTAATAGAGGAGTTCCAGATGAGCAAATATGGTGATGGGCAACTTGGACATCATCTGAGATTCCTCTCTCATTGTTACTAGTACTATGGCACCGCTGTGTGAGCACTTTCTATATTCCAGGTACTGGCTAGTTTCCTTATCTTTGTTATTTTATTTAATCTTTAGAACAATCTTGTCTCAGAGATTTTAAAACCAAAGCTCATCAGGAGAAATGTACCCAAGGTCACACAGGTACTAAATGGCACAGTCAGAATGTTAGCATGGCCTGAGCCTAGAAAACTTTCTTCTGCCAACTAGCCTTATAATGAGCAAATGCCCCCTCTTCTCACATCTCTTTCCTTCTCTCCATCCACATGACTACTTTATTTTTTTAATTTAATTTTATTATGTTAGTTACCATACAATACATCATTAGTTTTTGATGTAGTGTTCCATGATTCATTGTTGGTTTATAACACCTAGTACTCCATGCAGTATGTGTCCTCCTTAACACCCATCACCGGGCCAACCCATCCCCCCACCCCCCTCCCCTCTAGAACCCTCAGTTTGTTTCTCAGAGTCCATAGTCTCTCATGGCTCATCTCTCCCTCTGATTTTCCCCCTCTTCATTTTTCCCTTCCTTCTCCTAATGTCCTCCCTGCTATTCCTCATGTTCCACAAATAAGTGAAACCATATGATAAGTGACTTTCTCTGCTTGACATATTTCACTTAGCATCATCTCCTCCAGTCCCATCCGTGTGGATGTAAAAGTTGGGTATTCATCCTTTCTGATGGCTGAGTAATGTGGCTGCTTTAATTCAGGTCCTTATCATTTCTCAGAAGTGATTTACATAACCAGTACCCTTGTCTCCCTTGCCACTTTCCAGTCCATTCTCTCCATGGCCACAGAGTGAATCTTTTAAGCACAGATACAATCATGTCACTGCTATTTAAAGCTCTAAATTGCTTCCTTTGCCCACAAGATAAGGCCTAAGTACATTGATGTGCCATGCAAAACCCTTTCTGATCTTACCTTGTAAACCCTTTCAATGGCCCCCTGCACACTCCAGCCCAGCAAATAGGACAATGGGTATGGCCCCACCCAACAAGTCTTCCTTGGGTCTGTACGCTGGGATTCCATTCTCCCCTTCCTCTAGGAAAACGCTACTCTTGCCTCAAACTTGAGGGTTTCTTCCTACAGGAAGCCTCTCTGAACCATCACATGTCCAGTTAATCAACCCATCCTTTTAATGTCCATTATAATTGTTACTTCTGTTATGAGGAAGTTGACCTGATGAACAATGATATCAGGATGCCCCTGGCATGAGGTGGGAGAAGGGAAGGAACATGCATCTCTCCCTGATTAGCCGTGGCCTTGGGGAACACATCATGGAAGAGGTGAAATCCAAGTTGCATTTCAAAGGGAGAACTGGATGCATTTAGGTCACTGTGCCCTGAATTCCCCATTGTCGCCAAGGAGAATGTCAATATTGATGCCTGTCAAGTAGGAAGAAGACAGAGTTCCTTAAATAAGCAATGGTGTCTTTTGTTCTTTCAGTTTGGGCTGCTGGTTGGTGGCTAGTCTGGCAGTGAGCCAGGTGTCCCTCAGCACACTGACATTTTAAGAGATTGGGCACAAGTGGCAAGTGTGGGTGAATTTGATATTTATTAAGACTCTTTCCCTCCAGAAATATCAAGTTCCAGTCATCAGGGAGGGGACAGTGGACTGTGGGTGTCATCATTTTACTGACTAGGGACATCTTTTGTTGCCATTGGGAAATAAAACACCAGCTTTCAGACTTTGCCTTGAGCAGCCTCAGGAGTCTCATGAAACATTATCTGGGGGTGTTTTTCTCTGGGCAACTAGAAACAGATTTCTTGACCTCTGACTTGGCTAGTCAGAGGTCAAGAAAACAAAGAAGCAATTATCACCATCACCATCACCATCTTCACCATCATCATCATCATCACCATCATCATCACCATCTTCATCATCATCACCATTTTCATCATCATTCTTCATCTTCATCAACACCATTACCACCATCATCATCATCATCATCACACTTGTCTCTTTTCAGAACCTCTGTAAGATTAGTGAGGACCATCTCTTATTTGGTCCAATCTAACTCTAAGCATGCCGTGTAAGAACTTCCTCATTCCCAGGAAGGCAGTTCTCTATTTCTGCAATTGAATTGCAGACCCATCTTATTACAACACATCTTTTAATTCTGTTTCACTTTTTAAATTTCCATACATCTCCTACTCCAACCCTTAATCTCAGTCTAAATGGGCACTTCCTTTGTTGGTTTTTATGTATTTTGAATATGTATAGGCTGTAGTTGCATCTTCTGCCCAAAACACATTTTTATAAAACTCAGTTTCTCTGTTAAGGTCAACCCCTCTAGTTCTCCTTTTACATACAGTGCTTCTGCCCCTTTTAGGATATGGGTCTTGCTAGAAGGGTTATTAATCCCCTGCAGCTGAGGGTGGATTAGACCATCTGTCATAGATCCTCACCTGAAAATGAAAATTTTAACAACAACCATTTATAATAGGCACAGTGCTAGCCAGGCACTGTATAAGGCTTCTGACCTGAATTTGTTATCACATTCATTGTTACAGCCCTAAACTTTTGGTATTTCTATTTTTCCCAACTTGCAAATGTGGGACCAAGTCTCAGAGGGGCAAAATTACATGTTGAAGGTCAGATAATTAATGAGGAACAGAATCTGTCTTCCTCTAAAGCTGAAGTTCAGTGTCCCAGACGATATTCTATCTTGAGCTTTCATTGACATATGTTTTTATTTCTCCTTCTTAAAAAAATTACCATAAATAAAGACAGAAAATAAGATCTGACAGACAAAAATACTGGACACCCTGAAATTGTCCTCAATCCTTATTTAGGGCTTCCCATCAGGGGTGATATTCCATTTCCTTACTTAAATCCATTTGAATTCATTTTCAGGAGTTAGAATTTGACAAGCTGCTGTAAGAACACACTCCAGTGGAGTCTGGGACTCAGCCGCCTATCATGCCTGCCATAGTCTTATTTTGTTCCTCTCCTGTTTGCCTGGCGTGATTTTGTCCTTTATAAACCAGCTTCATCTGGGAATAGTGAGCATTTGTTAATTACCTTTACAGAGCCAGCAGATGGTGCAGAAAGCACTGTATTGTCTGTGGACCCAAGCCAGAAAAAGAGAGAGGGAGAGATGGAGAGACGGAGGCATCTGTTTATTTGTTTAATTTTTTTTGCAAGGAAATGGTGGGTATAAAAATAAAACTATTCGTCACCGGACATTTCAAAACTAGGAACACTTTCCCTGTCGTATAATGATGTTTTAAAATAAAATTATCCTTCAGTCCCCAAAGACTCGGCAAACTAAAGAAGTATTTGAAACCAGGCCTCAGTGAGGGTCCATCAGCCAATGCTGGATGATGGCCAATTTACCTGTCAGCGGTAAATGATGCAGCTCCATCACCGTCCTGATCCTGGGTCTGGAAGACCATCCAACAAGGTGGATCCCACATAAAGATTTTTACCGTGTGCCCCTCACCCCTCCACCAGCCAAAGACCAGATGAGTTTCAAATTAGCAGAGGATAATAGCCTCTCTTTTTACAAGTTTGGTGGTAGGAGTCCTGAATATAAATCTACACCACTGTCCCTAGAATTAGAGAATATTCCAGGTGGAAGGGCTCTCAAAACCACCTTGGTCGGACTCCCTCATTTTAGCAATTAAGACACTGGGACCCAGAATAGGGAAGGGCTTTCTTCCGTGTCACTAAGCTTATTAGCGGCATAGTCAGGCTCAGAAGTAAGGTGACTGCATCTCTCAATGGGTTGCACATACTGCCAGGTGAGCAGAAGAGCAGGAGGGCCAGGAACAATCTGAGAACACTGTATGATTCCAAAAGCAAAGTCTGAGAAACTGCCTGCTGTGGAAGGGCCCTATGTGGTCATGTACATGGAAGTAGACAGCACATAAGTTCTGGCTGTGGGAAATGGGGCAAGAAACTTTGTTTGGGGCTTGGCTGGGAAGGCCCTGTCATAAAGATATGGCACCAAGGGATGTAAGTAAGGAACACTCATGGTTGGGCCTGTGTGGTGGCAACGTGAGGACAGGCTGATGGGGGACGAGACTGGAGCAGAGATGCCACCAGGGAGAAGACTCCGACTCCAGGTGGTGGAACCAAGGATAGAGAGGTTTTGTCTCTCCCACTCCACAGGAACATCTCTCCTCAAGGTCACCCATGATCTTGAGCTTGCCAAATCCAACCATCAGTTCTTGGACCTGACTTCTCTTCACACAGTTAACCACTGCCTTCTTCTTCAGATACGTTCCTTTTCTTAGGTTCCATGACACTGCACTCTACTGGTTTTCCTCCTTCCTCAGAGGCCAGACCTTCTAAGGTTGGTTCAGCTCCCTCTGCTGTGTTTCTAAGCAGTGATGACCACACAGGTCTCTCCTTGATTCTCCCAGGACTTTAAATATCATCCATCTACCAATAAGTTCCAATTTATCTTTCTGGTACTGATCTTTGCCTTCAGATTCACATGCATATATTTGTTTACCATTTAAAAACCAAATAGATCTCTGGAACACAGAATTAGATACAGGAGAACCCTCAGTTCGTTACATCCTGTGGGAGTCAGGCCGCATAATGAACCCCCATGAGCCCACAGGGCAGATCCTGAACTAGGACTGTGGCAGAACTAGAACTTTTTACACCCATTTATTTACTTTTCGCCTGTTCATTCTCCTGTCCTTCTCACCCTGAGTTAACAGCTGTCCTAAATTTTGTATTTGTCATTTCTTTGGTTTTTTTTTTTTTATGAACACAGTTTTATCACATATATGTGTATGCCTAAAACTGACATTTTTTTGGTTTCAATTCTTATTGAACTGTATTGAAAAGGTGTCATGCTGTATGTGGTCTTCGCTAAACATTTTGTTGCTAAGATCTATCTATATCGTTCTATGTAAACTCATCCAATTGTTTCCACTGCTATACAATATTCTGTTGTTTAAATATAATACCGGTTATTTATCCACTTTCCTGTCAATAGGCATTTGGATTTTTTCTAGATTTCTATTAAAACCAGCACCTTTATGAGCATCTTGTCATGGCTGCTGATACACATGAGTAAGAGATTCACTTAAGGTTACACCTTGGAGTGAAAGTGCTCCTTCCTAAGATAGATGAATGCCCAAATTTACATCATAATAACAAGTTATTTTTCCAAAATGGTTCTAGTCACATTCCCATCAGCAGTATAGATGGATTCTTTTTGCTCCACATTCTCATCAATATTTGTTATTGTCAAACTTTGAAAATGTCATCAATTACATAAGCATAAAATCACATCTCACCAAAATACACCTAAAAACTGTGGCTCTGTTCTATTCACCAGCCTGATCATATTCTTCCCCCCCGCTCCGGTTTTGGGTCTCTTCTGATTTGTTTAGTGTATATTTTTCTGGGGTCGTTGTTACCAATTTAGCATTTTGTTCTCATTTATCTATTCTCCTCTGGACAATATGACAAGATGGAAAAACTCACCTCAAGAAAAAGAACAAGAGGCAGTCCTTACTGCCAGGGACTTAATCAATACAGACATTAGTAAGATGTCCAAACTGGAGTTCAGAATAACGATTATAAAGATACTAGCTGGGCTTGAAGAAAGCATAGAAAATACTAGAGAATCCCTTTCGAGAGAAATAAAAGAACTAAAATCTAACCAAGTTGAAATAAAAAAGCTATTAATGAGGTGCAATAAAAAATCGAGGCTCTAACTGCTAGGATAAATGAGGCAGAAGAGAGAATTAGTGATATAGAGGACTGAGTGATGGAGAATAAAGAAGCTGAGAAAAAGAGAGATAAACAACTACTGGATTATGAGGGGAGAATTTGAGATATAAGTGATGCCATAAAGCAAAACAACATTAGAATAATTGGGATCCCAGAAGAAGAAGAAAGAGAGAGAGGGGTAGAAAGTATATTGGAGCAAATTATAGCAGAGAAATTCCCTAATTTGCAGAAGGAAACAGGCATCAAAATCCAGGAGGCACAGAGAACCCCCCTCAAAATCAATAAAAATAGGTCAACACCCTGACATCTAAGAGTAAAGCTTACGAGTCTCAGAGACAAAGAGAAAATCCTGAAAGCAGTTCAGGACAAGAGGTCTGTAACCTACAATGATAGAAACATTAGACTGGCAGCAGACCTATCCGCAGAGACCTGGCAGGCCAGAAAGGACAAGCATGATATATTCAGAGCACTAAATGAGAAAAATACGCATCCAAGAATACTATATCCAGCTAGGCTATCATTGAAAATAGAAGGAGAGATAAAAGGCTTCCAGGACAAACAAAAACTAAAAGAATTTGCAAACACGAAACCAGCCCTCCAAGAAATATTGAAAGGGGTCTCTAAGCAAAGAGAGTGCCTAAAAGTAACATAGACCAGAAAGGAACAAAGACAATATACAGTAACAGTCACCTTACAGGCAATATAGTGGCACTAAATTCATATCTTTCAATAGTTACCCTGAATGTAAATGGGCTAAATGCCCCAGTCAAAAGACACAGGGTATCAGATTGGATAAAAAAACAAGACCCATCAACATGCTGTCTGCAAGAGACTCATTTTAGATCCAAAGACACCTCCAGATTTAAAATGAGGAGGTGGAAAACCATTTACCATGCTAATGGACATCAAAAGAAAGCTGGGGTGGCAATCCTTATATCAGACAAATTAGATTTTAAACCAAAGACTATAATAAGAGATGAAGAAGGACACTACATCATACTTAAAGGGTCTATCCAACAAGAAGATCTAACAATTGTAAATATCTGTGCCCCTAACATGGGAGCAGCCAATTATACAAGCCAATTAATAACAAAATCAAAGAAACACATCAACAACAATACATAATAGTGGGGGACTTTAACACCCCCCTCACTGAAATGGACAGATCATCTAAGCAAAAGATCAACAAGGAAATAAAGGCTTTAAATGACACACAGGACCAGATGGACTTCACAGATATATTCAGAACTTTCCAACCCAAAGCAACAGAAGACACATTCTTCTCTAGTGCACATGGAACATTCTCCAGAAAAGATCACCTCCTGGGTCACAAATCAGGTCTCAAATGCTACCAAAAGATTGGGATCATTCCCTGCATATTTTCAGACCACAATGCTTTGAAACCAGAACTCAATCACCAGAAGAAAGTTGGAAAGAACTCAAATACATGGAGGTTAAAGAGCATTCTACTAAGGAATGAATGGGTCAACCAGGAAATTAAAGAAGAATTTAAAAAATTCATGGAAACCAATGAAAATGAAAACACAACTGTTCAAAATCTCTGGAATGCAGCAAAGGCAGTCCTAAGACAAAAGTATATAGCAATACAAGCCTTTCTCAAGAAACAAGAAAGGTCTCAAATATACAACCTAACATTACACCTAAAGGAGCTAGAGACAGAATAACAAATAAAGCCTAAATCCAGCAGGAGAAGAGAAATAATAAAGATCATAGCAGAAATCAATGAAATAGAAACCAAAAGAACAGTAGAACAGATCAAGGAAACTAGGAGCTGGTTCTTTGAAAGAATTAAAAAGATTGATAAACCCCTGGCCAGACTTATCAAAAAGAAAAGAGAAAGGACCCAGATCAACAAAATCATGAATGAAAGAGGAGAGATCACAACCAACACCAAAGAAATACAGTTATAGGAACATATTACAAGTAACTATATGCCAGCAAATTAGACAATCTGGAAGAAATGGATGCGTTCCTAGAGATGTATAAACTACCAAAACTGAACCAGGAAGAAATAGAAAACCCAAACAGACCTGTAACCAGTAAGGAAATTGAAGCAGTCATCAAAAATCTCCCAAAAACAAGAGCCCAGGGCCAGATGGCTTCCCTGGGGAATTCTACCAAACATTTAAAGAAGAATTAATACCTATTCTTCTGAAACTGTTCCAAAAAATAGAAATGGAAGGAAAACTTCCAAACTCATTTTATGAGGCCAGCCTTATCTGGATCCCCAAACTAGACAAAGACCCCATCAAAAAGGAGAATTATAGGCCAGTATCCCTGATGAACATGGATGCAAAAATTCTCACTAAATACTGGCCAGTAGGATCCAACAGTACATTAAAAGGATTATCCACTACAACCAAGTGGGATTTATTCCTGGGCTGCAAGGTTGGTTCAACATCTGCAAATCAATCAGTGTGATACAATACATGAATAAAAGAAAGAACAAGAACCATATGATCCTCTCAATAGATGCAGAAAAAGCATTTGACAAAGTACAGCATCCTTTCTTGATTAAAACTCTTCAAAGTGTAGGGATAGAGGGTGCATACCTCAATATCATAAAAGCCATCTATAAAAAACACACGGCAAATATCATACTCAATGGGGAAAAACTGAGAGCTTTTCCCCTAAGGTCAGGAACATGGGCAGGGATGTCCTCTATCACCACTGCTATTCAACATAGTATTAGAAGTCCTAGCCACAGCAATCAGAAAACAAAAAGAAATAAAAGGCATCCGAATTGGCAAAGAAGTGAAACTCTCACTTTTTGCAGATGATATGATACTCTATGTGGAAAACCCAAAAGACTCCACTCCAAAACTGCTAGAAGTCATACAGGAATTCAGTAAAGTGGCAGGATATAAAATCAATGCATAGGAATCAATTACATTTCTATACATCAATAGCAAGACAGAAGAAAGAAAAATTAAGGAGTTGATACCATTTACAATTGCACCCAAAACCATAAGATACCGAGGAATAAGTCTAACCAAAGAGGCAAAGAATCTGTACTCAGAAAACTATAAAATATTCATGAAAGAAATTGAGGAAGACAAAGACAAAGAAATGAAAAAACGTTCCATGCTCATGGATTGAAAGAACAAATATTGTGAAAATGTCTATGCTACCTACAGTGACCTACACATTTAATGTAATCCCTATCAAAATACCATCAACTTTTTTCAAGGACATGGAACAAATAATCCTAAAATTTGTATGGAACCATAAAAGACCCCAAATAGCCAGAGAAATGTTGAGAAAGAAAAGCAAAGCTGTTGACATCACAATGCCAAACTTCAAGCTCTATTACAAAGCTGTAATCATCAAGACAGTATGGTACTGGCACAAAAACAGACACATAGATCAATGGAACAGAACAGAGAGCCCAGAAATGAACCTTCAACTCTATGGTCAACTAATCTTCAACAAAGCAGGAAAGAATGTCTAATGAAAAAAAGACAGTCTCTTCAACAAATGGGAAAATTGGACAGCCACACGCAGAAGAATGAAACTGGACCATTTCCTTACACCACACACAAAAATAGACCCAAAATGGATGAAAGACCTCAATATGAGACAGGAATCCATCAAAATGCTTGAGGAGAACACAGGCAGCAACCTCTTCGACCTCAGCCACGGCAACTTCTTCCTAGAAACATCGCCAAAGGCAAGGGAAGCAAGGGCAAAAATGAACTATTGGGACTTCATCAAGGTAAAAAGCTTTTGCACAGCAAAAAGAACAGTCAATAGAACCAAAATACAACCGACAGATTAAAATGTCATATCAGATAAAGGGCTAGTATCCAAAATCTATAAGGAACTTACCAAACTCAACACCCAAAGAACAAATAATCTAATCAAGAAATGGGCAGAAGACATGAACAGACATTTTTCCAAAGAAGACATCCAAATGGCCAACAGACACATGGAAAAGTACTCAACATCACTCAGCATCAGGGAAATACAAATCAAAACCACAATCAGATACCACCTCACACCAGGCAGAATGGCTAAAATTAACAAGTCAGGAAATGACAGATGTTGGTGAGGATGTGGAGAAAGGGGAACCCTCCTACACAGTTGGGAATGCAAGCTGGTGCAGCCATTCTGAAGAACAGTGTGGAGATTCCTCAAAAGGCTGAAAATAGAGCAACCCTATGCCCCAGCAATTGCACTACTGGGTATTTACCCCAAAGATACAAAAGCAGTGATCTGAAGGGGCACATGCACCCCAATGTTTATAGCAGCAATGTCCACAATAGCCAAACTATGGAGAGAGCCCAGATGTCCATTGACAGATGAATGGATAAAGAAGATGTGGCATATATACACAGTGGAATACTACTCAGCCATCAAAAAAATGAAATCTTGCCATTTGCAACGATGTGGATGGAACTAGAGGGTATTATGCTAGGTGAAATAAGTCAATCAGAGAAAGACAAGTATCATATGATCTCACTGATATGAGGAATCCGAGAAACAAGAAAGAAGATCATAGGGGAAGGGAGGGAAAAATGAAACAAGATGAAACCAGAGAGGGAGACAAACCATAAGAGACTCTTTTTTCTTTTTTTAATGTTTTTTGTTTTTTGTTTTTGTTTTTTAAAGATTTTATTTATTTATTTGACACACAGAGAGAGATAGCGAGAGAGAGAGAGGGAGAGAGCACAAGTAGGGGGAGCAGCAGGCAGAGGGAAAAGCAGGCTTCCTGCATGAGCAGGGAGCCCGATGTGGGGCTCGATCCCAGGACCCTGGGATCATGACCTGAGCTGAAGGCAGCGGTTTAACCAACTGAGCCGCCCAGGCGCCCCGAGACTCTTAATCTCAGGAAAAAACTGAAGGTTGCTGGAGTGGAGGAGGGTGGGAGGGATCGGGTGGCTGTGTGATGGACATTGGGGAGGGTATGTGTTATGGTGAGTGCTGTGAATTGTGTAAGACTGATGAATCACAGACCTGTACCCCTGAAACAAATAATACATTATATGTTAATAAAAAAATTAAAAAAATCACATCTCATTAGGACCTTGAGGCATTTTCCTGATTACCATCATAAGTTTATTAATTACATATATTTTGTGTTTATAATATGTATTTCCTTGTATTTTGCCCATTTTCCTATTGGTTTGTTAATCATACAGTTATTGAATTGTAAAAGTTCTTTATACATTTTGATATTTTTTATTTTGATACTAATACTTTGTTGGTTAAATGTAGCATATGTATATATTACAGTTTGCAGTTTGACTCATTTTCCTTCATGTTTCTCTTTTTGATCAATAAAATTTTTTATTTATATGTACATTGTCAGTCTCTTATAATTAGTGCTTTTGTGTCTTAAAAAAAATCTTTCCCTACCCTAAGTGGAGAAAGATATTCCTTAATGTATTACATAAATTTTTTACTTTGGTAATTCAGTTCTTAATTCATCTGAAATTCACTTGTAGTATACGGTGTGAGATAGTGATTCAATTTCACTCTTTTTTCCTCCCAATATGAATAATCATTTAATCAACACTGTTAAGTAGCTTCCCACTGATTTACTCACTGATCAGCCATGCCATCCCCATCCTTGTGTTGGATTATATATATGTTTGCCTTAGTTTCTGGGATCTCTGTTCTTTTCTAACTGGATAAATACACTTTATCATTTTGACCACTGATACTTCTTTCCTTTTATTCTGGTAACAGATTTTTTTGTTTCTTTTCAGAGACTGCCCCTTCCCTACCTATCAGCCTCCCCATAAGTGTGGACATATGATCCAGGTTGCCCAGTCAGCATTCTTCTGAACAAGATGATTAGTTTAATATTGATCATATGAACATAATAAATTAAGAATCCAACACTAAGAAAGCATAGCTGGGTGAGAAGAAAAGTAACCACTTCACGACAGTCTTTGAGCACCTGGATCCAGCCTGAAGCAATTTACTCAAGGCTCCTTGTTAGGTATGCTTGAGGAAGGTTTTTTATTTTTGCAATTAACACGTACACATGGCTATGCCACATCTACCTGCAGGTAAACGAGGGAATATCTATGGACAGAGTCAGTATTCTTCTCAAATAATCTATCTCCCTCTTCTCCTATCCAAAGACAAATGGGAGATAGATTGAGTTTCCAAAGTACCAAGGAACAGGTATTTTCAAGTCCTTTTTAAAATGCAGAAACCATTATTTAGGTAAAATTCAATGCAGAAATCCCATACAGAAGATGCATAAAAATAGGGTATGAGGGCTCAAACGAATCTCCCTGCATTGGCCCAAGAGCGGTTTCCACTTCCACAGTGGATGGATGCTATATCTTAGTCTGAAGAATTTCCTCAGCAGGTCTTATCAGACCATTAAAAACTCAAAAGTGATTTTGGTTTCAGAGTGGATGACCTTAGGCTGGTCAGCCTGGCAATAACAAGATAACAGGGCAGTGATCTCTGGAAGCCATTCTCAATCCATGAATGGCATCAGCATGGGGAGAATGCTGACTTTTCTGTTCCCTGTAGCACAGAAGGAGAGCAAGCAGAGAGGCTTTTTGCTAGACTAAGAGTAATAGCAGAGTTGGGGGACCTGCGAGTCGCTGCATCCGATTTCATTGCCCATTCACTCTGCCTCCACATTTATGACTCTTTCTTCTTGTCCCCCTGGCCTCAGCATGTTAATGGTCTCCTAGCAGGAGGGTGCAAATCAGCCTGCCTTTGCAGTTCTGTTTGAAGTCACGTTTCCCAAGGGTAACCCACTTATCATCTGGGATCCCTCCGCTCCCTGAAATCTTGGTAACTTGGTTCAAATCCCATAATTCCATGGCCGGTGGGAGTCCAATGTCCTCTCCCACATTTATTTATTTCTGAAGTACTTAAATTGTGCCAGGCTTCTCTGCCTTGGGAAAAACATGGAAAGCTTATGGGAAAATCTGAGGTGAAACAAACCTGAGAGGGAGAGAAAATAGGATAATTGACAGAATAAAAATTCAAAATGACCTTGAGAGACAAAAGCCAAGGTGAAATCAGCATCATAAGATTGGACAGGGCTAAAGGAAAGACTCTCCATTTCAAGTTCTTTTTTTTTTTTTTAATTAAAAGATTGAATGCATGAGTGAATGAATGACTATAGCTATGCTTAAAAATAAGAAATGTTCATCTCCTGGGACAGACGAAGATAGCACCACTGTTGATCCAGCCCCCTACTATTGGAGAGCTCCTGTAGGGGGTGACCCCATTGCAAGACACAGTCAGGGTAAAAGGGAAGTCCTATATTTTGGTTCCAAATTTTGTTTGAGAATAAAGCATCTAGGGGACTCAAGATCTAGTTTAGCTACAGATCATGCTTTCCATCATCTGTTGGTAAAATTCAAAATTACCCTGGCATAGCATGTGAGTCTCTTATGACTTCTTTCTATCTACTTTACATTTTTAATTCCATACTTGCCTTTAGTGTGAATAAACCACGCTTGCAACAAAACTATTTAGAAACTATCCAAATAGGCAACATCACTAGGAGTTTAAGTTCTAGATCAAAGGAAATGATTAAGCCTGCATTGTTCTGCATTGATTAAACCTTATCTGGAATTCATTCTGTGTCTAGTTCTAAGCCTTACATTTCCAAAGAGACAATGACAAGGTAAAGAAATAATCCAGCATGGGAGGGGGCGGCTAACCCACAAATGAAGAAGTATTCCTTGTGACACCTAGCTCTATTTTGCTCAGGAAAATCTTTAAGCTCCTTTGATTGCTATTTTCAAATGTTTAAAAGGTTAAATGTGGATTATGCTCAGACCTATTTCAGAAGAAAAACTTAGGGCCAACGGGTGAACCTTGCAGGAAGTGGATTTAGCTCTGTGTAAGCACTAACCTTCAAAGGAATTGACTTTTGGGAGTGACAGCTGGCTTTCTAGACTTGGAAATGTCCACCTGTAGAAACATGTGAGAGACATGACCTTGTGCATGGGAAGGTCTGAGTTATTTGAAATGTAGCCTTCTCTTAGAGACTATCAGCAGGTTCTAGGATTTCTCAGAGATAGCCAGAAGTGTTGAAAAGGGGATTGTCAGGAAAGGGGAAATAAAAGACGGGAGGATATAAAGAAGATGGTATTAACATTAGATAAAACTCTGAAATCTGGTCAATAGGCTTTCCTCTATTGTCTTTTTACAATTTTCAAAATACCTCTTCAATAAGGGGTTAACATTAATTCACACTAACATGTAAATGACTTCTAAGAATCGAGTCCTCTCTTTCTATAGCCACTGTTTATTAGTGAGTGACAAAACCTGAAACCAACTAATGGACTATGGAGTCAAGTCATTAGCCAGGTGTGGAGGGAGAGATTAAGGGTTAGGTTTGGGAGTAAATATGCCCGAGGGTTGGTGACAAATAGCAGAAATGGGTTCTCCCTTCAGCACACAATGAGCTCACAGAATTGAGGATCAACAATTAAGCCACAAGAGAGACAGACAGCAGAGTAGCCCCAAGAGCCTGGGAAGTAAGAGCGGGTGAGCCTCTCTCCCGTGGCTACTGCCAGAGAGCTCAACTCTAACCACCACCCATCCCTGCCACATCTGTGAGTCCCAACTTAAATACTCAGCATCCTGAGAGAGGAAATGATCACCTAGTTTGGGTCATGTGACCACCCTGGGTTACCAGATGTAGGGAGAGGCATAAAAGTAAGACAACCAGATATAGGAGATGGTATAAAAGAAGAACAATGGGGCTTACAAGGATCTGAAACCACATCACACAAGTAAAGTCTTGAGAGTCCCCTTGCACCGTCAGTGAATCGGGTCCTGTCACCACTATGCTCACCACCTTTGAATGCTTCCCGGGTTCCACAGGTGAAGTCCAAATTCCACAGCAGGTATCCGCAGCCCATGCATCCTTGCCCTTGACCACCTCACTGGCCGAGTGACCACCATGTGGCCCCTGTGACGCCCCAGCTGCCGAGCACCAGCCAGTCTTCCCAGTCCTAGGGCTTCCTCTCTGTGTAGGACCCTCCTCACCCTTGCTGGCTTTAGGACTTCTTACTTGCATTCATAGATGATGAACAGAGGTAACTGCATCCACAAAGCCCCTGCTCAATTCAGTACTTTCAGACTCCGCTTTTATTTTTGAGATTTGCAGTTATATTGAATGTTTCCTGGGAGCCACCTCATGTCTTTGGTGGCATGAGGCAAGATACAAACAAATATGGGTTTTGGAGCATCAGAGCCAGGGCGGAAGTCAGGGCGATGTGAAGAACCAGTCTTTACGTTTTTCTCCCTCCACTTCCAGGTCTGAGTTAACGCAGCTTCATGGTGTCTGCCACATAGTAAGTGCACGATAAATATTACCTGGTGATAGATCGAGGGGCCCAGGTTTTAGTCCTCATGACCAACAACCAGGGTCAGACCCAGGTCTTGTGGGGTCTGAGGCTTACACAGTTTGGCAGACCTCTGGGAAAAAGAATACAAATTTTGCAATTCTTGCAGAAACAGATGAAATGAGGAATATCTTATAAGGCGTTCATGCAAAAGAGGGGACTGAGGCAGAAGTTTCTTATTTTTCTTATTTTCACAGTAAGTTTTCCTCTGCTCAAAACCAACCAGGTAGGTGACATTCATATCATCTCATAGAAAAGAACTAGTTAAGGGGAAGAGTTAACCTTCACTAAGTCTAGCCTGTGTTCTGGCATCTGATTTCATCCTCACGGCACCATGAAGGAGGGTGTGTTAGTTTTCTGTGGCTGCCATAACAATGACCACAAACTTGTGACTTGGAGCAACAGAAATTAATTTTTTTCACAGTTCTAGAGGCCAGAAATCTGAAATTCAACTGTTGATGGGGACCCATTTCTCTACACAGGCTCTAGGGGAGAATCTGTTCCATACCCCATCCAGCTGCTGGTGGCTGGGTGCCAATCTCTGCCTCTGTACTCACATCCACTCTCCTCTGCGTGTCTCTTACAAGGACACCTATCATCAGATTTAGGGCCCACTCGGAAAATTCCAGATGGTCTCATCTCAAGATCCTTAATCTAATTACACTTGCAAAGTCCCTTTTTCAAAATAAGCTTACATTCACAGGTTCTAAGGACTAGGATTAGGACATGGAATATCTTTTGGAGGGCCACCGTTCAACGTACTCCAGAGCAACTATTCATTTTGCTGAGGCTCAGAGAGGTTAAGACATTTCCCAAGGTCACACAGCCAGGAAGTGATGGAGCCAGGATGGATTTATTTATTTATTTATTTTAAATTTTTATTTTATTATGTTATGTTAGTCACCATTCATTACATCATTAGTTTTTGATGTAGTGTTCCATGATTCATTGTTTGCATATAACACCCAGTGCCCCATTCAATACATGCCCTCCTTAATACCCATCACCAGGCTAACCCATCCCCCAACCCCCCTCCCCTCTAAAACCCTCAATTTGTTTCTCAGAGTCCATAGTATCTCATGGTTCATCTCCCCCCACCGATTTCCCTTCATTTTTCCCTTACTGCTATCTTCTTCTTCTTCTTTTTTTTCAAACATATAATGTATTATTTGTTTCAGAGGTACAGCTTTGTGATTCATCAGTCTTACACAATTCACAGCGCTCACCATAGCACATACCCTCCCATGTCTATCACCCAGCCACCCCATCCCTCCCACACCCACCACTCCAGTAACCCTCATTAAGATTAAGAGTTCCTCATATCAGTGAGATCATATGATACTTGTCTTTCTCTGATTGACTTATTTCACTTAGCATAATACCCTCTACTTCCATCCACATAGTTGCAAATGGAGCCAGGATTTAAAACTAGGCAAACTGCCTCAGCCTAAGGTCTTAACCACTATTTTATACAGGAACTAAAAATTGTAAGGCAAAGGCCAGATCAAGGAGGCTTCAAATGAATGAACAATTTCATAGAATTACAGTAGTTGCCTAGGTTTTAAACATTCAGAATATTTTATAGAAAATTGTGGATTTCCAGCTATAAAACATAACAACCAAAAGACACGGCAACACTGAGACAGCATATCTTCATGGCAACAATTGGCTGGTGCCTAAGGGATGGGCAGCCCCTTTCAGATGGGACATGAATGTTTTGCTCGGTACTCCCCAGTCCCCACCATGCCCTCCTGTTTACCCACGGTCTCCACTCATTTACTTCACTTGCCAGAACCATGAGAAGAGTTGAATTGAGATTCTCTGCATAAACAGAGGGTTGCAGAATTGAATTCCAGGCCCTGTACAATTTCAAGACTGTTTCCAGGAAGTCTTCCCTTGATTTCTATCCTCTCCAAGGCTCATGGAGTTGTCTGCCTCCTCTGCACTTTTACACCCCTTTATAAGCCATGCCAAGCTCCTTGACTTTGACCTTGAGCTATGTGTAATACCAATCAGACCTTTGTCCCTAAGAACTGATGGCTTCCAGTTTAGCGTCTACATTTTTTCACTGCAGGTTGGGTTTGGGTGGACTGTGCCTGGGCTACCCTGGCCTTCTCTTGGTTCCACAAATGCCAAATGGGCTCCCAAGTCAGGCCTTGGCACTTTCTGCTCCCCTGTGTCTTCTCTTACCTGGCTCCTGCTTGCATCTGAATCTCAGTTTAAATCCTGTATCTTACTCTGATTCGGCCCAACCAACTCTAAGAAGACATGGTGGAGAAAACAAGAGGAAATTTGACTATAGTCTTGGTACGAATAATAAGAAATAATTACTCATCTTCAAGGTGTGTTAATGATACTGTGACTTTATTGTTGCTGTTTTCATCCTCTTTTGTTAGAAATGCTGACGTGTTTATGGGAGAAATGACATGATGTCTTGGATTTGTGGCAAAATACTCCAACAACAGCAAAAAGTCTAGGAAGCAGAAGTGAGATAAAAGAAAGGAGGTTGCCAAAATGTTGATAACTATGGAAGCTGTGTGATGGGTATATGGGGATTTGTTATATTGTGTGTGCTTAAAAAATTTCATGTGTAAAAAACTGAACGTCACATTCTCCCAGAGGCCTCTAGCTGCTTAGCCTAAAGTAGCTACATAGCCATTTGCTGCAACAAAATCCTCTTTTCATTTTCCCTGCACCTCCCTCTGCCTCTTACTTTGTTGTTTTTCTATCCAATTGGGCTTGTGTGTGTGAACATGTGTGTGAATTTCCTAATATCTCCTCCTTACACCTGCCCTCCCAGAATTTAAGCACTGGCTCTTCCAAATAGAATTTGTACAGCACAAGCAGAGGGACATTTTTTTTTCTTCTGTTTACTGGTACATCTCTAAAGGTCCCTACAGCACTAGCTAACATGTGGTAGGTGCTCAATAATTGCTTATTGACTCCAGACTTGAAGCCCCCAGAGACCGTGTCCATTTAACTGTGCATCAACATGACTCCTATTGTGACATGATTGCTCAGGAACTGATCACTAAGTAAATGCTCATGTGCCCAGAGCCCCACTTACAACAGGCTTGTCTAAACCTCCTGTTCTTTCTTGGGCTTGTGTCTGAAATCAGTTTGGGGATTATGTGAGCAATCTTGGGGAGTAGAGGGCAGTTTCTTAAAAGAATGCTTTAGAAATTCCAGAAGTATTTTTTTTTAAAGATTTTATTTATTTATTTGAGAGAGGGAGAGAGGGAGAGAGAGAACAAGCAGGGGGAAGGTCAGGGGGAGAAGGAGAAGCAGGCTCCCCACTGAGCAGGGAGCCCGATGTGGGGCTCCATCCCAGGACCCTGGGACCATGACCTGAGCCTAAGGCAGACGCTTAACCAACTGAGCCACCCAGGCACGCCATCTCCAGAAATATTTTTAAATTATTTTTCTTACACATTTTTAAATGCCTGTTAAATTGTCTCTACAAAACACACATTTGGATGCCTTACAGATTAAACTTTAACTCAGCTGAAGCCATCAGTGAGTTACTTTGAGCTGCTAGATTATCTCACCTTGGGAAAGCCTTATATTAAAGCTTTCCTGGTGTTTTGATGTGTGTATCAGAACTCTTTTGCAATGTAGCATTGATTTGAAAAGTCTCCTGTTTCTCGTTTGTTTCTTTTTCTTTTTAATTCAGGTTCAATCTGGTCCTCTCACGTAAAACTGTATATATAGGAAACATTATACACCACACCTTTACATGATTATATACTAGGCAAGGAAAATTGAAAGGTAAGACATGGCATCATGACAACAATACCAACATAGGCAATTTCTCAGACAACTATACATTTTAAGGGCTACTGATCCAACTTGGATGTTTAAGTTTATGATAAAAAATGTGGGGGTTCCTGGGTAGCTCAGTTGGTTAAGCATCTAACTCTTGATTTTGGCTCAGGTCACAATCTCAGGGTCATGAGATTGAGGCCCAAATTGGGCTCTGTGCTGAGCGTGGAGCCTGCTTAAGATTCTCTCTCTCCAGCACACCTGGGTGGCTCAGTCGGTTAAGCGTCTGCCTTTGGCTCAGGTCATGATTTCAGGGTCCTGGGATCAAGTGAGTCTTGCATTGGGCTCCTTGCTCATCAGGGAGCCTGCTCCTCCCTCTGCCTGCCACTCCCCCTGCTTGTGTGCGTGTGCACTCTCTCACTTTCTGATGAATAATTAAAAATCTTTAAAAAAAAAAAAGATTCTTACTCTCCCTCTACCCACTCTCTCTTGCTCGTTCAAAATAAAATAAAATTAAAAATTAAAAAATGCAATCATAATTAAAAATTAATAGCAATTCAATTCAGTAATATTTGGACTAGTTTATCTGAAGAATGAGCATGCTGAGACTCTAAGATTAGCTATTTAGGTACTGCCAATCCTTTGCTGCTATGTATCTGGTAGAAAAGACGTTTGTTCAATTCTGTGCAACAAAAACAAAATTCAAAAAATAGATCCTGCAGCTCACAGAGAACTATGACTGTTGTCTGTGCCCTTGACTTTAATTTTTTTGTGTTAATTAGAAATGACTCATTGGTTTCACTGTCTTTCAATTTTACATTATAAGTTTAAACAAATCAGTTTTGTTTATACAAGTATGTCACTTACGGTTTTACATAGAGTTTGCATATTTGCATCCTAGGTAAGATTTTATTTGAAGATAAAACATTATTGCTGAACAAAAGTACATGAAACAAAACACGGGGTTGGTGGAGAGAATGTGAGCTCAGGGTCAGGTGGTCTTGGATGCAAATTCAATCTGTGCCCAGTCCAGTGGCTTTCCCAGAGCAGGTTTTTTATCAACACTTGGTAGCCAATGGTGACTTTTCCTTGTTCCTGGCTTTACGAATTAGCTGCCTACGCGCACAGCCTTTGATTATCCAGGTTCTTCTGCTTTGCCTTTTGTTTCACAAAACATTCCATGTGTGGAAGACACCACCTTGCATATCAATGTGATAGCTATGTTCAAAGCCCAAGAAGATCCTAGAAGATGAAAAACATTCATGAAAAAGTGCGGGGTAATCAGGCCCACCAGGCTCTGAGCCCAAGTGGGCAGCTCAGCTCCTTGAAAAGTTTTGTTTCTCCAAGAGGCCGCCAGGACAATGCAGGCCTTATGCTAAGTCAACTGACCAGACCTTACCTCCTGCCACCAACCCCGCCCCCAGCTTTGGGGACTGCCCATAACCTACGGTGGACAAAGTAACAAAGGCCAGTCTATTTCCCTTCACACAGCAGATGCCATCAGAGGAAACAGAGCATGTTTTCTTCAAAGTCCAAAATATTCAGTTTTCAGTCAGAAGGCCAAACTTGAACTGGGAGGGATTGGGATCATATAGGAGTCTCAGAGGCGTTGGCAGTTTTTCTAACTTTTGGATGGAACTTGGGCTCCGGTGAGAGCCCTGCTGGGGGTGGGGCTCCAGGAGGAATAAGGGAACATTGCCAGAATGAGCTGGCTCAAATCATGCACATTCTTGGCAAGATGAGAGAGTCTTTGGATGAGGAAATCTCAAGAAGCTGCAGGGAGGGTAGCCTTTTCTCTCCCTGTGTGTTTGCAAAATCTTAAAGGCAATCACATGCTTTACTAGACTTTACAGCCAGAGAGCTGATTTTCTGCAAAAACAAAGCCAGCAAACAAAACCCAAACGTCTTAAATAGGCCATCAGAAAGACATCTCCTTGGCGTTGACAATCAAATTTCCTCTTCACATTTCACTTGTAGACACAAAATCTGTCTTGTTGCAGTGCTGGGGTAGTGTCCTACTCAGTGTCTCTGGCCCAGTATCATTCTCTTCGGTCGGTTGTGCACGTGGCAGGCTGAGTGGCCCCCTTGGGTCGCATTTTGACGATGCCATGTCATGGCTTTAACTTTCTATTTCTCTCCATTGCCTAGAAAACAAGCTTAGACTCTTGACCCTGCCATTCAAAACCTTCCCCGGTCTGTCCCTAAGATATTTTTCCAATCTTAATTTTCCCTTGTTTTCAAACAACTTATTCCCCAGTTTTGCATTCTGTGTCCCACTCATGCACCCTGCTCTTCACCTCCGTGCCTTTCTTTGTGCTGTTCACACTACATCTCCCGCCTCCCACTCCTTTCCAAGTCCAAGTTCTACCATTCTAAAATACCTACTTCAGATGCTAAACCTTCTACAAAGGTTTCCCAAGAACATTTATTAAGAAAACCAAATTTAATCTAGGGGCGCCTGGGTGGCACAGTCGGTTAAACGTCCAGCTCTTGGTTCAGCTCAGATCATCATCTCAGGGTCCTGGGATTGAGCCCTGCATGGGACTCTGTGCTCAGCGTGGGGTCTGCTTGAGAATTTCTCTCCCTCTTCCTCTGCCCCCATCCCCCCCACTCTCTCTCTTTCTCGCTTTCTCTCAAATACATAAATGAATCTTAAAAAAAAAAAGAAAAGAAAACAAACTTACTCTAGACTTGCCCCTTCATCTACAAGTGCTATGATTTGGGACTGGATCTGTAACTTCCCTCAGTTTCCTCAGCTATAAGATGAGGGAAATTTACAGGGCAGTGTGAAATTTAATTGAGAAAAACTTATAGAGTTTTTAACACAGGGCTTAGCACATACTGAGTGCTTAAAAAGGGCATTTTAAAATGTACTATTTTGCTTACCATGTTCCACCTTATTTTGCAATGACAAGAAATGTACTTTATTGTTCTACTTAGCCTTTGAAAGAATTCCTACAAAACTCTAGAACGTCTATGAAAAAAATTCACATAATTGATAGGCAATTTCAGACTTACATGTTTACCACCACATGACACTCTGTGCTAATTCATATATGGAATCCTTGTGGTAAGTCTAATTTACCACAGACATTTTAACTAGTCATTATATCCTACCTGCTTCCCAAAAGAGCTATAAAATCAGCACTAATAATACTGTAGAAGTCTTGTTCCTTGCTCGGATTTCTACAACATAGAGCTATCATCCTGTATTTATAGAGCACTTCAGAGTTTTCAAACTAAAAGTCTTGTTTGGTCACCATAACAAGGGGGATTTAGGGATACTTGGCACCGTTTTCCAAAGAAGGAAAGAAGGATTCACAGTGACCAAAGTGAGACTACCACACTAAAGTCATAGCTAGTGCAGAAATAATTAAGTCATGTGGGCACAGAGTAGATCCTCAATAAGAATTTATAAAGTGAATGAATGAATGAATGAAAGAACGTGAGCTGTCTTCTGCTCTGGCTGAAAGATATAATTCATCAGGAACTGGAGGAAGGTACTATTCATCTACAAACTCCTTTAAAAGTTTAAGGGACTATATCTGTTTGACAGAGGTCCTACCTAATTTGCTTGAGGAAAAGTAAGATTTATTGGCTCCCATAAATGGGAAACACAAAAACCAAGCTGCCTTCTAAGAGTTGATTCAGGGCCCAAATAATGTTAGCAGTCCTCGCTGTCTCCCTCTCTCCCTCTCTTTCACACACACACACACACACACACACACACACACACACACACACATTCTCTACCAGATATGTTCCCTTACTCTGAGGAAAATATCATACCAGAACCCTAAGCTTCACATCTTTCCTGTTCTGTGGTCAGGACGATAAAGAAGTAGGGGGGTATGCTGGATATCCAACTTAAACAACTAAAACAGGGCCCTGGTCACATTATATCAAAATGATTTTAGGGTTATTTATGGAGTATCTCAGTGACTGTGATTTTCATAGTGTTACGGGCTTCTGATTGCCCAGTCTAGCCTATTTATACCAAGAAACTATTATCGTTAATTTCCTATTGAGCATTCACTAATTGACAGCCTCTGTTCTTTATACGATCTCCTTGAATCCTTTGAACAATTCTACAAAGCAGTTCTATTATTATTATCTTTCAAGGATGAGGAAAGTGTGGGGCGCCTGGGTGACTCAGTCGTTAAGCGTCTGCCTTCGGCTCAGGTCATGATCCCAGGGTCCTGGGATCGAGCCCCGCATCGGGCTCCCTGCTCCGTGGGAAGCCTGCTTCTTCCTCTCCCACTCCCCCTGCTTGTGCTCCCTCTCTTGCTCTCTCTCTGTGTCAATTAAATAAATAAATAAAATCTTAAAAAAAAAAAAAGGTTGAGAAAAGTGAGGCACACACAATTTAAGTAACTTCTCCAAGGTCTTGCGGAGCATAGGTAGCAGCACTAGACATCGGGTGTAAATGGTCTAGCTCCAGAGAACACACTCATAACCACCCCGCAACTGCTGCTCAGTTATCACCTGTGTGGCCTGTACATTTGATAAGACTTAGTAAAAGCCTCAGTTCCTTATGAGTAATATTACATAACTGGTGGAAAGAATAGAGATAACAAATGTGTTCACAATGCATGATGCATAGTAGGAGGCTCAGTCAATATTACTTAATTCTCTACTCCAAGAAGTTGCTTATTTATGGATTCTAGCATACCCCCAGGAAGCTCACAGGGATAGACCAGGGAAACAATGACCAAGATTGTCAATGATTTTGACATCTTTGTGTCATAAGCCCTTGTCTCTATTACAGGGGTTATATATTAGTCTGTCTTACTTGAGACTGTGGGCAATATTTGGGGGGTGGGTACGCAAGAGACCACAATCTAACTCAAATTGGCCAAGAGAGAAATGTGTTTGTTTTCATAAATGAAATATGTGGACTAGAGCCAGTGTTCAAATAATCTTTGTAAAAATCTGTCTTCATCTCTTAGTTCTGCGTTCCTCTGTGTTGGCTTATTTCTGTAGGTTGACCAAGACAGTCACTATAGACCATCTCTCCACACTATTATCAGTTTAGTACATTGACCTGCACCTTCAGTCAAAGAGAGCACCTCTTTCCTGAAAATTCCATCACCAGTCCTGGGAAACCCATCATTGTCTGGCTTAAGTCACATGCCCATCCCTGTTCACCCTCCTCTCAAAGGGAAGTCAGGGTGGAGTTACCAAAAGAAGGGAAAAGAGGTCCAGGGCAGCTAAAATGAATCTTTCCGTACAGAGCACTTTAAACAAAGGTGGAAAATTCCAATCAGTCTAGCGGAGAAAGTTCTTGAGTTTCATTTGGAGAGGGCAAACCTCATTTGAATTGGGGGAATTCCAAATCTGGCCTCAATAATGTCTCCCTGTACCTTCCCCATTCAGTTAATATTTATTTATTCAGCACCTACTATGCATCTGGTGCTGTGAAAAGAACTGAAGATACAAAAGGGAACAAACACACCTGCTACCCTCCTAAAGCTCCCAGTCCATTGCTGGGGATGAGGGAGGGCAAGAATTCTAATAATCATCTTGCAGTTTTATAGTCCACACACAAATAATAACAGAAATACTCAAATGTTAGGTAAAAAACTATAAATCACTAGAGGAAAATAGAGCAACATATTTATGTAATGAGTTGGAAATATATGTGTTCATCAAAATCTTTTGGAAGGCAGTAGAATATTTATTTAGAAGAAATGCTTGATCAGCAGCTTGGGTTACAGGTCGAGACCCTCAAGGAAGGCTTACATATCAAAAGATGATTCATTAATTGCTCTGCATTATAAAAGAACTTTTGGTGCTCACTAGAGAGAGAAATGGAAAGGAGATTTGGCTAAAAGAGACACGGATGGTGAGATGGTTGTACTTATTGGTGATGTGTCCTTCATCATGAATCCCCACCTGTGTGCCCTCCCTCAATCTCCAGAAAACAATTGGTGTGAGTGGATTTATTATGGAAAGTGGTGAATGGGCTGATCTTCCTACAGACAGTGCCTGTGACTGCAGCTGGCACAGCTGGAGTGACTGTGCTGACATCTGGTTTGCATTTACGTAATCACAGGGTGGGGACAGACTCTCAAAGTGTGACCCCAAAGGCAGAAGCCATAAAAGAAATGAAGGCTAAATATGGCTATATCATACGAAACAGATTCTGAATGGTTAAAATAGCATCAACAAAGTTAAAATGACAAAGACAAACTGGATTGAAATATTTTTGCAATATAAATGACAAAAGCTTATCTTCATAAAAATATTTTATATCATTCAAAAACAAAGGCAAATACCCCAATGGAAAGATGGGCAGGGGGCGTCTGGGTAGCTCAGTTGGTTGAGTGTCCAACCCATGATCTCAGCTCAGTTCTTGATATCAGGATCATGAGTTCCGACCCGGCACTGGGCTCCACAACAGGTGTGGAGCCTACTTGGAAGGAAGGGAAGAAGGAAGGAAGGAAGGAAGGAAGGAAAGAAAAAGAAGGAAGGAGGAAAGGAAGGAAGATGGGCAGAGAAAATGAACTAACTGGTCATTTTCTAAAGGAAAAAAACGTAAATGATGAATAAACATATTAAGAAGTTTAATCTCATCAATAATGGGAGAAACAAAACCTACAATAATATAGTAAAATACCATTCTTTGCCTATTAGGTTAGGAGAAAAAAGAAGAATGATAATCCCATGTTTGCCATGTTGTGGGGAAACAGGCACCTTCGGATACCACACAAGAGAAAGAAACTTTCCAAAGAACAATTTGGCAGAATATTCTAAATCCTTAAAAGTGCATAATATCTTTAATTAAAAAAAATTATTTCTGGGGATTTATCCTAAAGAAATATTTAGACAAATGTGAAAATGTATGAATACAGGAGTACTCGCTGTGGTTTATTTATCAAAGTGAAATGTTATTAACAGCTCAATATTCAAAGTCCACAGAGTGGTTCCCTAAATTATGCTGTGGAACACCAGGCAGCCAGTCCACACTCTGCTATAGATGGAGGTGCGTGGACATGGGCATTAGTCCCAATACAGAGATTATGAAGTGAAAAGAGCAAGCTATACCATGAGCCCAATTTTGATTGTACACACAAACACACAAACGCACGCACAGGAAAAGATACCCAAAGGGCATCCGCCAGATGGCTCACTGAGGGATTTTTGGATGATTGGATTCCAGGTGCTTTTCAGTTTTTAAAAACGTTTAATTTGTCTCTGTGTTCTGAGTCTCCTAAACAGAAAGCTCGATTCTGCCATCATGAAACAAGGAACATAAATGTAGTGCGGTGAAGGTACGTTGTGCTGCGGAAGGGGGAAGCGCAGAGTGCTGCGGGCTGCAGAGCAGAGCCCATGATGCCCACAGGAAATCTCAGAAGCGGATTGCGAGCTGTTTTCCTTTGTGGCATCCCCTTCCCTTAAATGCCCATTTGCTCTCCTATCACAGTGGCATCCCCACTCCAAATGTGTGTCCCTCCACTCCGAACCTGACTCTTTCAGAACATTGCCAATGATCTGGACTGAATTTGATTCTCAGGCTCTAGGCACCCATCCAAACCTACCCATACCCTGGCCCCAGATCTGGAGCCCTGGTTTCCACTAGTGTGTTCATGCTCTTGGCTCTTGTGCCTTCCACATGGGCTGTTCTCTGCACTGAAAGATCATCCCTCTTTTTGTCCCATGATCTCCTTAAAGATTGCTTAAATGTCAAATTCTCCAGGAATCCTTTTGTTGTTGTTGTCGTCGTTGTTGTTGTTAGAATACTGCGATTTAACTACTAAAAAGAGCCCCACTAATCACATTCCACGTGAAGCTATTGGAGCTCAGTGAGACTAAGTGGCTCTCCCAATGTGTCCCAGCTATTAATGGCAGAGCTGGGACTCCAGCCTGGTGTTCTCTCCCCTATGCCATGCAATTCGCCTGTGTAAGATGCGCCGCAGTGTTTGCCACACTGATCGGAAAGGAGAGCTTTGAAGAACCTTCTTCTTCCAGCCACTGAATCACATCTTTATTTCTTCCCTCCAGCTCAGGTTCCAACTTTATCCCTGGCTTTTTTTCCCCTGCTTGCTCTCAAGTTTCTTTGAAGAGTGCCTTGGAGAAAGACTTGGTAGTTGATTCCATGGTTCTGTCCAGGAATCCTTCTTAGGCAGACGGAATGGATCTTTCCATACCTCCATTCTAGTATGTTCTGCATCCAGCTGTTTGTTGTTTGAATGCTAGGATCTTGCCTTCCATACCTGCTCCCCAACCTGCCCTTCAAGTTGGGATTTGGACATGGTGGTTCTGCCGTCCTACAGGACCAAATCTCCATGGTGAACTGCTCATCTGAGCTAGGGAGGATTACACAGGCTCCCTACCTGTGTCACTGCTTAAGCATAAAGTCCAATCCCTTTACCACAACCCAGGATGACCTCTTAGGTCTGACATTGTTTTGTGGGCTCTGCTCCTGTCCTCCCACCTCTGGAATGTGGCCACTATGGCAGAATGTGGAGTGGTCGCCAGGGTGATGAGGTCAGCCCAAGCTGACCAGGGCTTAATGGTAGAGCAGGTAGGTACCTGATGGTCAGGCACAGCCCTGGTGTCCGGGGGCATGCAAAGTAAATACCTGGCGAGGCTCATCCATTTCCCCCCATCATTCATTATTTCCAAGCTATCAAATTGGTGGCCACAGGGTTTCTGAAAATAGCATTTCTTAGCCAGTTTTCTAAGACCAATTGGAAAGGCCTGTTCCCCAACTACATGAGGTACTAAGTGTCATTCAGGGAAATTCTGGGCTAGATTTTGGTTTTAGGAAGGTCCTTTGGACTGAGCGTAAGTAAGGAGACCAGTCAGGAGACTCTTGTCTCCTAGTGGGTCTGGACAAGTGTGGAGATGGGAGAACGTAGACCAGTTAGGGGTATATTTGGAAGGTTTTATAAATGACGAGACTTGCCGCTGTGTGTGATCAGGGAGAGAGAGATGGGAAAGGAAAAATCATGAGAAATTCTTTGATTTTTGGACTGACCAACTGCATGGAAGGATGGTAGTGTATTTACTGAAGGGCAAAGGGGTGGGGGAGGGTAGTAACCACTTTGGAACAGTTTATCATACGTGTGGGGGAGGGAGGAGGGAGTTCTATTTCCAACACCTTGTGTTTGAGAGGTCTGAGACGTCTAAGTAAAGATGCAATTATGCAGTTGTTTGTATGAGCCCAGATCACAAAGTCTGGCTGGAGTCCGAAATCCCGGAGTTAGCCACTTAGGGTGGAACTTAAAATCTCAGGAAGGCCGAGCACAAGTACAAAAGGATTATAGAGATAACACAAGAACAGGAAAAGAGCTGGGTCACCTCGTATAATCTTTCTGTGCCTCATCTTATCCAACTGTAACATGGGGATTGAAAAGTGCAGGGCATGCAGCCACATTATGCAAATAAAGTTTTTATTGTTAACATTCTTACAGGTCAGTAGAAGGAGGGCTGGCCATGAAGACAGAGAGGAATGAATGAGGTCTGGGGGAAATGCGGAGCATGTGGTTCCTTTCAGGGAGTGTGTGTGTGTGTGTGTGTGTGTGTGTGTGTGTGTGTGTGTGCATGGGTGCATAGACGTGTGTTGGCATGCATGCGCATGTATATGTGTGTGCACGCATGCATGTGTGCGGGTGACTTGGTGGGAATGGAGGGGACACAGACAATCACACAAGAAAAAAGCCCATTCCTGTCCTAGAGAAAATCCTCTTAGGAGAGCAGACTCTGTTTCCTTTCTGTTTATAACCTGATTGTATGCAAAGATGGCTTTTTAAGTCGTTGTTGGGATGGTAAGAAAACAACAAAATCCAACACCAAGTTTATATATAACACAGTTTTCGCTTGTCCAGGATGTCCCTGTCTGTCCCAACCCGTATGGGCCTGGCACAAGCTAGGGTGATTTATTACTACTGGGAATGGGCTGGTTTTCAGGTATCACTTGGGGGCTTTCTCACACCATCCTGGGCATGGGCAACCAGGATGTTATTCTGAATAGAGCAGGAGCAGAGTGATAGCTGGAGGAATTCTGGAAATACTGCTTTAAAGAGTTGATTTAACAATGGAGAAGGGGTTGTGTCCTGTATCTCATTTTATTTAATAATGAAATTTTATTGAATTCTTAGATAATGTTGGGAACAGAGTGTCTTAAAACAATCATGATAAAAGCCCACGACCTTTGAGGAACACATCGAAATTTGCAAAGCACATTTCCCTCCACTCAGCTCATTCTCCTCTCAGCCTTGCTAAGGGAGGAGAGAGAGGCCAGTGGAGGCTGGACTCTGGAGTCAAACATGGGCCTGACTCCGGCCTCCAACTCTGTATTCGTTTGCTAGGGATGTCGTAGCAGATTACTGCAAACCCGGTGGCTTAAGACAACAATTTATTGCCTCATAGTTCAGGAGGCCAGGAGTCTGAGATCAAGGTGTCAGTAGGGTTGTCCCCGTGGGAGACTCTGCAGGACAGCCAGTCCAGGCCTCCCTCCCGGCTTCCGGGGCTTGCCACGGTCCTTTGTGGTCTTAGCTTGCCTCTGCCACAGCGCAATCACCGCGTGGCCTGCCTCCTGTGTGTCCCTCTCTGGCCTTCTCCTAAGGACAGCCGGCACTGGATTTAGGACCCGCCCCAATCCGTTATGACCTCACCGTCACTACATCTGCAAAGATCCTATTTCCAGATAAGGTTCTGAGGTTATCAGAACCTGAGGTTCAGGGTGGATATGGCATTTTAGGGGGCACTGCTCAACCTGGTACAATCTCTCACCAGCTGTGTGAGTTGCTCAGAGGGCAAGTTCCTCCCTTTGTAATACGTAAATCTTACACTATTGGGTTGTGAGAATAAAGGAAGCAAAGCAGAAACACCCAGCGTGCTGCCTAGTGTGAAGACCATGTCCTGAGGTCCGAGTCTGGCTCGCTGAGAGATCACAGACCTCTCTGAGCCTGGTTCCTACTTTCCCATTTTGACTCAAAACTCCTTGAAGAAAGGACATTTTCCTCTATTTTGCTTCCATCGTTGTATCTCCAGAGCTTTCTATGACACGTGGTCAATAGCAGATGCTTACTATATATCTTGGCATGAATGAACTCTAACACAAGGATGGTATGTACCCCACAGAAACGTTGGTGGGATGAAATGAGACAAAATTGTGTCTGCTGCTTAGTGCTCCATGAAATATCTATTCTCTTTTCTGTCCCCCTTTTATAGCACAGACTACAAATAGTATAGGCATTCATAGAGAGGCCAATGAGGACTATATGCATCAGTGAAAAGCTCAGGAAAGAGTCAGGGAAGGGGGATGCTGAGCTCAGTTTAATGCCTGGGTGGAATTTGGAGAATGAAAAGGAAAAAGGTAAATCAGCTTGACAAACTACCAGGACAACCTACACTTCGTCTACAAACAGATCTTCAGAGGCAGTTCTGTATCAGCACCATGTGTGTGGTTGTGGATACCAAAGTAAGCTGCCCTGTTCTGTTTAGCTCTTCGGTTCAGCAGAGAAAATAGGCCCACATAGGTTAATATAATGTTACAGGTCTCTGTGGGGACATTTTTCCATGGTAAAAATTTTTCTATGATATTTTAGATATACACAAATGTATGATAATTTTAGATATACACAGATGTATGAAAATTAATAATGAACATCATATACCCAGTTAAAGGAATAAAGCATTGCTAATACAATGGGAACTCCCTGTGTTTTCTCCTGATTGGCACCTCTCTCCATGACTGGTGGGAATATTGTTCAGGAAATGATGCAAGTAAACTAGGTTAACACCAATAAGAAAATGGGGACCTCAGTCCTATAGCCACAAGGAACTGAATTCTGCCAAGAACCTGAATGAACTTGGAAGCAGAGCCTCCAAATGAGAACTCAGCATGGTCAACACCCTGATTTCAGTTTTGTGATAACCTGAGCTGAAGGACTTCATACCCACAAAATCCAGAGATAATAAATGGGTACTATTTTTAACTGGGATGTTGTGGTAATTTTGTATGCAACATAGAAAAGTAATAAATGCCATAAGGAAAATGTTCAAAAGCTGGGAATGTGTACTCTGTAGTTAGTGGTGCTGGCTTCCCAGTTTGGGAGGCCTGTGGATTCCAGACAATGGTACTATGTGCTTGAACATTCTGACTTACCCCCAAATCTCTCTTATCCTCAGAGAAAGGGGAAGGACATCCCAGTGGCTCCTGAATTCTGCTTGGGACATTGGCAATTAGAAAAGAGAGCAAGAGCAGAGAGAAGGCCCAAATGCCAACCAAGTGAAGGGACGCCTTGTCTGGTGGACGGTGGGGAACAGAGATGGTTAGCAGAGGCTGAAGAGAGAGGCCACTCTCTGAATAATAATTGTTGTCTTAAGCCACGTTTGGAGGTGGTCTATTATACAGTAAAGAGATAAGTGGAATACTCTCTTTTCTGTCTTTTCTGTCCCTTCTAAGTCTTTAAGGAAACTGAGGCCCGGTGAAGGGAAGTGAGGCAGCCGAGCTGGGATTGGAACACAAGCAAATATGACTCCAGTACACACACACACGTCTATGGAGGTGTCTAAACTCTGGCTGCTGTAAAAGAAAATGCCTTGGGGTGGCTTAAACAACAGAAATGTATTTTCTCACACTTCCAGAGGCTGGAAAGTCCAAGATCAAGGGGCTGGCCTAATCAGTTCCTGGAAAGAGCTTTCTTGCAAAAGGCTGGCTTCCTTGCTTATCCTCCCATGGCCCTGAGAGGAAGAGAAAGCTTTCTGATCTCTTCTTATAAGAGCACCAATCCCATCATGGGGACTCCATCCTCATGACCTCATCTAAATCTAATTACCTCCCAGAGGCCCCACCTCCTAATACCATCACATGGGGGTTAGGACATCAACATATGGATTTTAGGGGGACACAAACATTCAGTCCATAACAGGATCGTTCAGGGTCAGAGATATTGCTGCCAAATATCATGATCAAAAGCCCTGTGGCTCCTGAACTGGATGCCTTGGAGATAAAAATAAATTGAAATCCTGAATGGGGGGAAGGAGCGAACAAATCTCCATGGGGTTGCCGGTTTTCATACCATCTTAATGCCAGCGCTGCCCTTGAACATCAGGAGTTCCTGGTCATTAAGCCCTGACCAGCCATTCAAGCCCACATCAGCACACTCTGAGCCAAGGACATCGTCATTGCCCTGGTAACGATTCAGGCTCCACCGTGGGGGCCACATTCCGGAGGCCAGGGAACAGACGGAGGTGGAGAGCTGGCATACAAAGTGACACTGCTCAGAAAGCAGCCCAAAAGAAATTCACAAAAGCCCCGTTTGCCTTGGTCTAATATTTGCCATTCCAGAATTCCCCATCCGCAAACAGCAGGGTTGAGCCGGTGGTCATGGACGCAGCCTCGGCTGAGTGCTGCTTCTTGCTCTTTATGGCTTTTCCAAGAAACCTGCTGTGTTCTGCAGGCATCAAATGATTTGTCTTTTGAACCTGTCTCTCTTCTCCTCCTTACCTCCTTCTCCCACTCTCTTCCCACAAAGAGGCTTGAAAGAAGACATCAACAAATTAATATTTATTGGGCACTTACTGTGTACTAGACATTACATTGGGTAGGGAATGCTATTTTATTTGATTCTTATGTTAATCCCATGAAAAGGGGTGTATTACCTCCATTGGTGGGCGAAAATGGTTAAGTTCAGAGATGTTGAGTAAAATGCCCAAAGTCATACAGCCCATAAGAAAGAGTACTGGGATTGGAACTCCTGTCTAGTTGCCCTCAGCTCCCTGCTCTGTCCACCCCGCCTTTCCAGCAGAATGCTGAAGCAAGGCAAAAGTAGATCCAATGGGAAAGGTGGTAGGTGCCCTCTCCAGACCAGAACTTGAGATGAAAATCTTTTCATCTCATTGCCTTAGACCCAATCCCAGAACCACAGGGCCTATCTGAAGGGCAATTTAGGGGAAGGTTGGGTGGGGACAACGTCTGATCTTTTATCACACCTTAGAGGAAACACTTTCTGAGGTCCTAAGGACCATCCGTGGAATGAGAGAGGCTAAAAATATGAGATTCATCGTAATCATTTTTACAAATGTCAGTGAAGTTCTTACCATTGTTTTATTGTTAAACGTAAAAAAGACTAACAAGATCATCTCTACCCTTAATAATGGCATATGCTGTTACCAAGCATTTTAAAATATTGTACTCTCTTCTTATTTAATTCTCACCACAACTCAGTGAGGAAGCCGTTAGGTATATCTGCTTTCTAGAAGAGAAAGTCCAAGTCACAGTGATCTCAGCAGGACCCACAGCAGGACAGGCACAGCTGCTGCCAAAGGTTGCAGAAGTTGTGCATGGTCAGTGAGTCCCAATCCATCCCAGCAACTGGAGGGGCTCATCCTGGTTCAGGCAATGAGAAGGTCCATTATCTGAAGACAACCTAAACATAGTACTAAAACCGACTGGAAGTCCTTTTTTTATTACCACTATGCCCTCATAATACTGTTCAATGTCAGGGGCCAAATACTTTGTTCTGAAAAAAAAAAAAAATTTTGCCCCTCACGATTGTAAACCATTCTGCAGTTGCTATTGTGACTTATTATAATGCAAACTTCAGATAGGCTCATTTTCACTTGTTATGCTTTAATACATGATGTATTCTACACAGAAGTTAAGTCGGAGGCCTCCCAGGTGTCCAGTTGGTCCCTGACTCCCACAGAGTCATGGCCTTGTTTCAAGAGTAAATTTGTAATGGTTTGAAATTGTTTGAGCTTGCTTCACGGGCAGCTTGTGTCCCCAACACAATACAGTTCTGCTGTTAGTGATTACCAAGCACTGCTGGGAGCCAGGGTCTGTGCCAGGCATGGAATAAGAAAGGCATGGTCCCTTCTCTCATGATGTGTCTATCTTTTGGAAGAAGGCAGATAATGAACAAGAAAAGAAATTGAAACACAAAATGGTTTCAAGTAGTGGAAAATGCTCTGAAGGAGAAAACAGCATGGTTCTTTGGGAACATAATGGGACAAGGAACCCATTTTTGATAGGATGACCAGGGAGTCCTTTCTGAGGAAGAGGCATCTGAACAAAACATGAAGAATGAACAAGAGTTGACTAAGAATCAGCTCCTCAAAAGACAGGGCATGAGGGCCCTAGCCTTGGAAACAGCAGGTGCAATAGCATGTGAGAGAAAGTTCTAGAATGTCTGAGGACCTGGGGAAAAGCTTTGATGAAGCAAGCCTAGTGAGGGAATCAATGACACATACAGAGCTTGGATAGGACAGGGGCATGGATTTTATTTGCATTCCATTCCCCTGGCCATGTAAGGATTTTAAGAGGGGAAAAAACTTATTCTCATTTACATTTTCAGAAGATCTTTCTTGCTACCATATGGTGATTGCAGGGAGAAGTCAAGAAAGACGAGGCAATGTCCCTGGGAGTGGAGAGAAGGGGGGGCTACCAGAGATATTTTGGGGTATAATTTTATTGATGAGGCTTGTGAGGTCAAGAGAAATAAAGACGCCTAGGGCAGCACTTAGCTGCTTGTTTTCTTTTGAGTAAGTGGTGGAGCCATTTGCTGGAATAAGAGCAGTTGGGGAGAAATATTTAAAGAGAGAGCAAGAGAGAGTGAGAGTGTTGGGGGATATATAAATTAATGTTTAAGAAAATTTGGAAAGTATTGGGACGCCTGGGTGTCTCAGTCGATTGAGCGTCTGACTCTTGATTTTGGCGCAGGTCATGATCTCAGGGTGGTGGGATTGGGCCCCACGTAGGGATCCCCGATCAGTGGGGAGTCTGCTTGAGATTCTCTCTCTCCCTCTTCCTCTACCCCTTCTCCACCCCAACTCTCTCTTTCAAGTAAATTAATCTTTAAAAAAAATTTTAGAAACAGAAAATTTGGAAAATAAGAAGGAAGTGAAAGCCATCTCACCACTTAGAGTCAAACACTATTAGCAGTTTAGTATAAATATCCTTCCAGTTCTTTTTATTTCTTTATTTTTATATTTTTATTTCAATACTCAGTATACCATTAAAGGCATCACAGTGTATCAAAGTGATTAGGAGTTAGGTAGACCAGAAGCTCTTACTTCCTTTACCTTGCATGCGAACTTGGCAATGTACTTATCCTCCCCAAACTTCATTTCTTCTTCTGTAAAATGGCGTGGGGGACACAAATCTGCAATCCAATGGATGGTGGCAAAGATGGAATAAATGAGGGAGATAATGTGCTTAGCACAATCCTTGGCAAATCTAAGGCCCAAGAATTGTTAATTATCATTATTATTATTGTTAATATTTATATGATTACTTCTCTATAATAAATTCTTAGAATTAGAACTGTTATCCTCAAATAATAACAATAACAGAAAACAAGAAAACAAAGGACAGAGTAAATTGCACGCACCACAATGATTCCCCCCATTCTTCTTCTAACCCAAAGGGACTTGGAAGAGAAAAAAAATAATGAAAAATTCACACAGTAAAAATCTGACCTGAAGTCATATTCACATATTTTTCAGAATATTGACTTGGCGGGGATGAAACATTACAATTGTCCTTCTAAAATGATCCAATCTTGCATTGAGTCTTACTGGATGGAATTCTTTCCTTGCCACAAATCAGTGCCACGTTACTACTCCAGGAGGGGACATTCCACTTGGGCCAGGTGAACCAAACCAATCAATTTACTTTGACGCTTTCTGAGGATGGCAAACAGGTGTGGTGACAAGGTAGGTCAGAGTCACTCCGGAGGCAAAGTTCACCTGGAGTTGCTCTCACTGGCTTGGCTCTATAATTGATAAATCTGCTCTTTCCTGGTGCTTTTTGTTGGCCAGATTCCCATGCCTCAAAAGTGCTTCCCTTCATGCCAAAGCCATTTAAAGGACCCCAAAAAAGCTCAGTCCATGAGAGGGGCCAGTGGCTACCCTGGAGGCTAGGCATGAAGCCAGGGAGACCTTCAGTCCAGCGTAGGAATAAACTCAACTATGAACTCAAGAGGGGCCTCGAGGCAAGTGATGGGAGTCTGTCCCACTGATCCTCAGTCCCTTGGAAAACCCTGGGGACACAAGCACATAGAACAGTGAATGCAGGCCAAACAAAGATGAAAGTACAAGGAATAACTCAGAAACTTCATGAGCACTGGTTAATTACCTTGTCAAATTAAATTCATTAGCCCAGAAGCCAATTAAGTTGGAACATTTGTTTGTTAATAAAAACAGCACCTAACAAGGACCCCCTTTGTGGACGTCGGAAATGATTTGGCTACATGGAAGAGACCAGAGCTGAAGGAAAGAAGTCGTTCTGATTTAGGTGTATTGTCATCGTAAAGCCTTATTTTGTAGAAACTTAGATATACTGGCAGGATTACAGAGGGAAACCAAGAGGGTGAAAATAGGCTATGGCCATAAGATGCTCTAAAATATTTAGCAGTAGTGTCTGTCTCAAACCCACAATGTGAAGATGATGAGATAGCTCAGAGAAGTTAGGTAACCTGATATGGACACACAAGAAGTTAGTGGCGACCCAAGGAAGCTGCATCCCTTGACCCCCCAATTCACTGTTCCTGGCTCTACAACCATAATGTTAATACATAGAGTAATTCTCACTGATGAGGCATTAAGCATTTTTCATACTAATCTCACTAAGTCCTCATCAGAACCCTGTACAGTCACATGATTATCTTCATTTTCTGGGTGGGAGGAGAGGTTAAGAAACTCACTTGTAACAGAGGTAGGAAAAGGGGGACCTGGGAATTGAAACCACGTAGCTCTGGTTCTAACATCTATATTCTCAACCCCTGCTGTATGTTGCCTCCCACAGATAGCCTCCATCTAAAACCATATCTCAATGGTGTCAGCAATTCTGTAGAAGAAAACTGACCCTTGGTAAGCATTTGCTGTATTGCCAGAACCAGGCCAGCGACATCCCAAGCATTAGCCCACGTCATCCTCCTGATCCAGTAAAGCAGGTATTCTTAGTCCTAGTTCATCAAAGAAGAAAGTCAGCTAATAGGAGTCAAGGAACTCGCCAAAGGTCAAAGTGTGGGTGGGACCACTCCTCCTTTGCCTGACTCCCAAGAAATGTCTTTGTACTTGTAGCCTCTCACATAGCTGCCTCAGGAATATTGCAGGTGAGTTAATAATCATTGTTAGGAATAGAAACTGACTCTAGCAAGCAACCATGGTCACTACAACGAACTGTTGAGGCAGATGGATTAGGCAGGAACAAGAGGTAAAGTGTTAAAAGTATTTTTTTAAGATTTTTTTTTTTTTGATCGCGAGAGAGCGTGAACACATGGGTGAGCGGGCGGGGTGGGGGCAGAGGGCGAGAGAGAATCTCAAGCAGATTCCCTGTTGAGGGTGGAACCTGATTCAGGGCTCCTTCCAACCCTGACATCATCACCTGAGCCGAAATCAAGTCGGATTTCAGCCAACTGAGCCATCTATGCACCCCTAAGAGTACTTTAAAAAACGGATTAGAAGATCAAGGGAGGGAGAGATGAGAAGACGAAATTAATGAGTGTACGGCAGATAATAAGGAAAGAAATAATGTCTTTCATCAAGCATGCACAGGTGCTAGTATCCTGATAGGCATAGTTCTTCAAGGAAAAATGGATTTATAGCTCAAAAAAAAGTTTGTAAAGTAACAGTGTAAAATCAAGTTGATATACATGCGTGAGCTTGTTCATGTATCTGTATGTTTTTATACTTATGCAGAACTCCAGATTTTTTTCTTGTTTGAGTAAAATTTAAATTTTCATGAAGACATATGCCACTTCCTGGGCTCATGTGATGGTAGAACTCTTCCGCACTTTTTTTCTCAGAATACTGCTTTGTATCTAGAACACGGATAGGCAAATTTTTCTGTAAGCCCTAAGTAATAAATACCTTAGGCTATGTGGGCCATACAGTCTCTGTTCCAGTTACTGAACTTTTCATATTCTGTGAAAATAGCCATTGTATGTATGTAAATGAATAGGGCATAAGTGACTGTGTTCCAATAAAAGTGTGTTTACAAAACCAGGTGGTGAATGGGTAAGTTGTGGCCAATGGGCCATGGTTTCCTGACCCCTGATAAAGTAGAACATTTGTTTCCTAAGACAGTTTAGGTGATGTTACATTACGTTATATTCACTGATTGTTTACAAAGTGCTAGAGTCGACCATGCAGTTTACCTGGCTCTGCCCATGGCAAGCATCAGAATCTTGAGTCTAATAATTAGGTAGAACCTATGCAATAAAGGTATCTGTAAAAATATCTAGAGGGATTCTTTAACTGAGAGTTTATCTATATGATAGAATTAGCTGCTACAGATGATCCCAGATTCTAGAATAATAATTCCAAGTCATACATTTATACAAAAAACATAAAACACATTGTTACTAGTCTTCTTAACATAAATAATATGCAAACATTAATGATGTTAAATGGCCATAAATAAATTTAACATCTACTAATAATAAAAATGCTAAATATGTAAGAACTTGAAGTCTACATTATTAGCATGACAAAGTATATTCCAAAATAGCCAATATTGTGTGTAATGATAAAACTCCAGAAGTTTCTGCATTGAAATCAAAAATAAAACCAAGCTCCAAGCTCCTAGCATCCCAATCACTATTTAATTGTATTCTATATGTCCTGGACAGCCTAATAAGGCCTTGACCAGATATAAGTGTTATAAGTATAAGAAGGGATATTGTTATGTGAGGATGCTATCATTTAGTATTTACAGAAATCCAAATGAATCAATTTTAATGCTTTCAGAACTAATAAGAGTTTATGGGTGAAGAGGCCAGAGAGAAGATAAATATTTATAAATCAGTGCCATTTTTCTAAGCTAGCAATTGCTAGTTTGAAAATGTAAGGAAAATACAAATCAAAAGCAGGATGATAATTATAAAATATGAAGCAATAATTTTGACCAAAAAAAGAAGTGTGTATATTTATGTCTTCACTAAAATATAAATATGATTTGAATATAACTCTCCGTGGTCCCCACATAGGGGCAGAAAAGGAATTGGAGCCATGCGCTAACCCAATGGGGACATCCTAAGAGCCTTTCTTTCTATTGGGTGTCCCATCAACAGAAGAATAAGAGTCAGAAACTGGGTCACTGATCTTAGGCAGTGGCCCTACTAGTGGCAAAAGAAGAACATTCTAAGAATATTAACATCCATGAGATGATGTTGTATCTTAATTGATCTGACCTTTATCCAATGTTCCTGGCACAGAGTTTCTGAAATCCTTGTAATTTCCCAAGTGATAGAAGTGTCCATTATTCAGGCGTCCCTTGGACGACATCTGAATTTATGCTAATGAGATGACTCATGGTTGGCCACTAGATAGTTTCAGGATGGGAACTGGTCACCACAAAAACTAACCACATGATTAGAGGGCTGAGACTTTGAGCCAGCTTGACCTCTGAAGAAGGGAAGGGGACTGGAGATTGTGTTTAATGATGTGGCCAACAATTTAATCAATCATGTCTACAGAATGGGGTTTCAATAAAAATCTGGACACTGACGCTTGTTGGAGCTTCCTTTTTTTAAATTTCTTTTTTAAAGATTTTATTTATTTGACAGAGAGAGACACAGCGAGAGACGGAACACAAGCAGGGGGAGTGGGAGAGGGAGAAGCCGGCTTCCCGCGGAGCGGGGAGCCCGATGCGGGGCTCGATCCCAGGACCCCGGAGATCATGACCCGAGCCAAAGGCAGACGCTTAACAACTGAGCCACCCGGGCGCTCCTAGTTGGAGATTCCTGGTTGGGGAACACATCAATGTGCTGGGGGAGTGATGTGTCCTGATTTCATGGGGAAGAGGCACAGAAGCTCTGCATTCAGGACTCTCTCAGTCCTTGCGCCATGTGTCCCTTCCTTTGGCTGTTCCTGAATTGTATCTTTGATAATAAAACTGCAATTATAAGTATCGCACCTTCCTGAGTTCTATAGGTCTTTCTAGCAAACTGCCAAATTAGAAGGGACTATGGAAACCCCCAAATTGTAGCCATTCGGTCAGAAGTGTGTGAGGCTCTGGGACTTCACTTGTGGCTGGTGTCTGAAATGAGGATAGTCTTTTTGGAGCCATGCCCTTTAACTGGCAGGGTACACACGGATTCTGGGTGGGTAGTACCAGAATGGAATTGCAGTACATCAGTTGGTGTCAGGAGAGATGGAAGACATCTTTCCCTGAGCAAATAATCACGTTTATGTGCCAGTTAAAAAGTCTTGCAGTATGATGTCTCATAGCCTTTAGTAATTGTCTGCACTATCTTAACTAAAATCCTTATGGTCATAGTATTTAGCCTTTTTTTTCCCCCCCCCGGAATTTAGAATTTTTAGAAAGCTATGCCCTAAAACTCCTAGCAGAGTCTGGGCAGCACCTCCCAATATCCAATCCCTAATACTGCCCCATAGACACATGTGAAAATTGATGCTGAGATGACAATGACTATAAGTAGCCCCCCTTGAATTCAAGTTGGGTGTTGCCACCATCAGAGTTAAGTAAAGAGTTGGTTCAGACCTTTCTAGGTTTTGGAACTGTGGATGAGGAACTGAGGGCCTCTGTATGCTGGAGGAGATCTGACATGCAACCCAAACTCAATTCATCTGACCAGAGAACATGTTTTTTGTTTTTAATTTTTTTCAGAAGACAGACAAAGGTAGTGAAGAAGAAACAAAGGTTGAAATGTGTAGAGCCCGGAAATTAATCTTTGGAAAATTCTTTCAGTCTTGCCATGTGAAATCACTAACAGAGAATTCAGTACTCATCAATGCCTAGGCGAAATAGAAGCTATTTAGGCATATATATATGATAAGGTACTACTATAATCTTGAAGGGGATGGAACTATAAAATATGTCAGGATATTTTATATATTTTATATTTATAGAGATATTAGATATCTCTAAGGCATAAGTGTGTAATAAATAATGCCTCTGTAGACAGAATTGTAAGATGAGCCCCAAAATATATATTAAAAAAATTATAACCTGGCCCTAGTCTACAGACACCTTCCTCTAATTAGTCAGTCAAACACTAATCTAGGCATTGCTATCACAGGATTTTGCAGATGCAATGAAACTACCAAATCAGTTGACTTTAAAATGGAGATTATCCAAGGAGAAGTGGAGGGGCTAACCTAATCACATGAGTCCTTTGAAAGCATAGATTTTTCTTCTGGCTGACTGCAGAAAAGAAAGTCATAGAGATGTGCCCCAGCTAGCTTGGAAGAAAACAAACATCCATGTTGTGAAATTCCTACTAGGGCCACGAGGCAAGGACCCGTGCGCAGCCTCTTGATGCTGATAGTGGTCTCAGGCTTAGAGCTCAGTCTTCTAGGCGCAAGAAAATGAATTCTGTCAATAACCAGTGAAACCAGTAAGCTTGGAAGAGGACCCTGAGTTCCAGATGAGAGTTGCCATTCTGGCTAACACCTTGTTTCCTGCCTGGTGAGACCCTGAGCAGGGAATCCAGCTACACTGTGCCTGGACTTTGGACCTGGAGAAATCATGAGATAATGATTTGTGTTGTTTTAAGCCATAAGTTTCTGATATCTTGTTAAATAGGAGTAGAAAGCTACTACGAGTATCAAACAGGGAAAACACTGCCCCAAGAAGTCATGTGTTTGGCATTCTCGCATGTACAGATCTGATGTACAAGAAAGCTGGACATTCCGGGTGAAATAGCACTCAAAATTGCCGTTGATGAAGTGAAGTCCTCTAAAGACACAAATATCCCAGTGACCAAAGTTCTATACACGTACACCAATATGTCAGTGTACGTAAAACAACATTAATTTGATTGCACACTATTATGTAGTTCAATAAAATGTTTTGAATTACTTTTGTGTTTGACCTAATTTTGTATATTTTTCAGAATTGTGGGTCATACCAATTTAAAGTTTATTCTAGGTGGGTAGGCCAAATAACTAAAATATATTATTTTGTGGTGTTTGTAGTATTTGTGGGAATTTATTAAATTTTTAAAATATATGATTTGCATATTTTTTCTCATTTTAAATAAATATTTTTCCATACTTAATTTTGTATAGGATATCTGTCCCCCCCCCAAACATAAGCTTCATAACTACAAAACATGGATCCACCCCTGAGCAAGGCTAAACTCTATAATCTGTGTTTCCCAATGTAGAGTTTGAGCAAATCTTGGGGTGGTAGTCACTGTTACTCTACAGCTAATGCCCTCCCTCCTGCCTCTCACTCTCCCTTATTTTATTTTTAGGTTTCCCCTCTTAAGTGCTCAGTGAAGCGAGCCCTGCCCTAGTCCTGTCACGTGACTGATGAGTGGCCAAAACCAATCAGGGCAATGCCTTCCATAAACCACTGTTTGAAGAGTGCATGGTCACGTGACATCAACCTGTCCAGTGAGATGTATGGGAAAGTTGGCGGGACCATTCCTGGGAAGGATCTCCCTCCTTAACAGAAGTAAGGAGCCACTGCCCAGCGAGAGTCTGGACTGTGCTAGGATGCCATGGTTCCCTGATTTGAGGCTGCAGCAGCTACAGGGCTGACCCACTGAGGATAGACCACCTGGGAAAGCACAAAGCTTTGGAGACATTGTGGAGCTGATGAGCTAACCCAGAAATGCCCCGCCTGAGGATTTCCTCTTGGTGAGGGGATAAGTCATTGCCAGTGGTTCAGGCCACCTCGTTGTTGGGTGTTGTGTCGCTTGGAGCAGAAAGCCTCTGCTTGTAGTGGGGAAGCCAGAAAGGGAGACCATGATGCTTGAGACTTCCTGAGACAAGACGCTCCTCATATATGCGGCGGTGAAACTTCCTCCTGGGACAGACTTTACTGAATGTTAATGGGAATACTTCACTTATTAAAACAAGTCCTGTCACAATACCAAAGGGAATTTTTTTTTTTAGCAATTTAACAATATGATCCCCAAATTCATCTAGAAATGTAAACAGAAAAGACAACAAAAAGAATAATGAGGAAAAAGTATTGGTATGACCAGGCCTAAACATATTAAAACATATAAAGCCATAATAGGTAATTGATTGTGTCCCAGGCAAGTATATATGAAAGTTAATAACAGTGGAGAGATCAGAAAAGACCCAATTACCCACTAACAAAAGAAGAAATGCAAATTCAAATAGCTTTATATGATTTCATTTAATTATAAAACTGAAAAATATCCTAGACCCATAGTGCTGGTCAATGTGTGTATGATGGCTACTCTCATATTCTGCTGGGGAGAGCATAAATTGGAAGGACCTTTCTAGAAAACTATTTGGAAATTCGTAAAAAGAGCCTTAAGTAAATCTGTACACTTTGATATAATTGTCCCACTTTTGACAATATATCCTAAGGAAATAATTCTAAGTATGGAAAATGCTTTATGCAGGCAGAGTTTATTACTGTAATAATGAAAAATGGAAACAAATTAGATTTGCAACAAGCAGGGGGAATTTAAGTCAATTATGGCACATATACTCCCCTCTTGTGCAGGTATTAAAAATGATGGTTATGAAGACTAAACGAACAATGAAAAATGCCTATAATTTAATATAAAAATGATATAAAGTTATATACAGTGTAATTACATCTTGAAAAACAACAATTATATGTATAGGAACATACTGAAAAGAAATGAAACAAAATATGAATAACAGTTGGATTTGAACAGTGGGATTATCAAGATTTTCTTTTTAACTTTCTAAATTTCTATACAATGGTACTTTTATAATGAGTAATTTTAAAAATCAAAGTAATTGTCTTCAAAAACATCAAAGGTGTGGTATTTAATAATGCTTCTCCAGGAAAATAGAATCAATAGGAAGGGTGTGTGTGTGTGTGTGTGTGTGTGTGTGTGTGTGTGTGAGAGAGAGAAAGAGTTATTAAAGGATTGCCCCATGTGATTATGGAGGACGAGGTGTCCCATGATCTGCCATGTGTAAACTAGAGACCCATCAGAACAGGCAGTGTAGCTCCAGTCGGTGTCAGAAGTCCTGAGAACCAGGAGAGCAGACGGCATGAATTCCCGTCAGAGTGCAGGAGCCCAACGTCCCAGCTTGAAAACAATCAGGCAGAGTGAATTCTCTCTCTTACCCCACCTTTTGTTTTATTCAGGCATCCAAAGGATGGGCTTAGGCCCACTCACACTAGGGAGGGCAATCGACTTTACTCAGTATACTGATCGAAATGTTAATCTCACCCAGAAACACCTTCACAGACACACCCAGATTAATGTTTGCACAAATATGTGAGCATGTCATGGCCCAGTCAAATTGACACATAAAGTTAATCATCACCGATATTAAATCTTTGACCACAGTATATTATAATAATCACTTCACTCAATTATTTGGTATATGTATCAAAGTATCTTTATATGTCTATCTACATATGTGTGTGTGTGATCTCAATATATGCCAGGCACAGTTGTAAGCCCTAGAGAAACAGCAAGACAAGATCCATACTCTTATAGAGCTTATGTTCTAGGGGGTGAAACAGATTATAACTGGAAAACAACGAGAGAAAGAAAGAATAGAACTTTAAGCAATGAAACATACTATGAAGAAAAATAAAGGAGAGTTAAGTGGTTAGGTGAGAGTGCTATTTTCAATAGTGTTGTTGGGAAAAACCCCTTTGAAGAGACCATTTGAGCATACTCCTGAATGAAGTCAAGGAGTGAGCCACTTGACAAAGGCTGCTGGGCATATGGGACATTACATGGAGGTCCTGAGGAGGACACACTCACCAAGGCAGCTGGAACTGAGTGCAGGAGGGGCGTGATAGCAAGGTAGGCCACGGGGTGGGCAGGAACGAGATTTGTCTAGCCTTAAGGGCACGGGGAGTGGTTTGGAATTTCCTCCAAGCATGCTGGGGGCCAGTAAATGGTAGTTAGCTGGAAAGTGACTTGATCTGATTTATATTTAAAATTCTGGCTGGAAAGTAGGACAAACAAGGGTAGAAGCTGGGAGGGAAGTTAAGAGCTGTTGCAGTAATCCAAGTGAGAGGTGTTCCCCATCACTGAAAGAGGATTCCAAAGATCCCTCAGAATTGACTGAGGCTGGGAAATGGATGAAGGCCAAAGGAACTCTGGAGAAATGGGCAGAACTGCCAGAAGAGCCTGGTCTTCATGCTGGGGCCACGGTGATTATAAGGACCACTCACTGTCCAAGGATAGTGCGTTTAGATCAGCTTGTTATGCTCCTGTTACTGCGTGGTTGTAGGAGATACTGTGCAGAGATAGAGAGAGGATCTCTCCATAGTGGGAAGTGGGTCCTGCCTCCCACCAAGTCTACACCCATTCCTTAAATGAATTCCCTTAAATGGAGGGATGCTGGAGGGAGTGGAAAGATTGTTTTGAGGGGAGAGAGGTGTGTGCTATGACAGGCCAAGAATGACACATTCGCTCTAACGAAATAAACACATCTATGTACCACATGTTTTTCCGGGAAAGTTCTTATTGATATGCAGTATACTGAATGAACACAATCAGTTCTCCAGAAGTGCTTGTTGAATAAATTCATTTGCTTCTCCCTTAAATCCTAGAAGCATTATTAGGTATATTTAAAATACTAGGAAACTGTCCTTCAGAAGGAGTAAGTGGATTCACTGAGGCCCCTCAGTTTGTAAAACAGTGATACGAGGTCTGAAAGGCTTTGAGTCAGAGTCTCAGATCTGACACTTGCCAGGTTTGTAAACTTAGGAACATTATTCCACCTCTCTGTGCCTCAGTTTACACTGTGGAATGGAGTTAACATTAGCACCGACCTCACAGAGGTGCTGTGAGGATTTTATTAGATGATGAGCAGAGCTGATGTTATCATTATTAGAGCTGAGGTTCTTTCCCAGGCTTTCTGGCTCCAAGTAAATGTACTGTTCTTGGTACTTATTTGACTTGTTATAAAATTATGCCAGTACACAAAATCAAATCAACACAGTCATCTGACATTTAATAGGAGCCAATTTCTCACAACTACCTTGCACATAAAAGAGTCTGCTCATAACCAAGATCAGCAAGGAGCTGCTCTTTCTTTTCCAAAGGATCTTTGTTTGGTAGAAGCATCCTGGTATGCAGGGAACAGCCTAGCTGGGTGAAAGAACACACCATCACTGTTTCTCCTGCATGGGCTGGTCCTTCTGCCTCTTCCAAGTCCAGTTTCCCTGAGGGTGTCATATGTCTCCCCAAATGGACCATTACTGTCTTGGGAACAATGTGCCAAATACTGAACAAAGGCTCTGTTTAGGTCCTGCCACTGGAGAGCCGAAACCAAGGGTCACATTCCGTTTTGGATTTCTCCATATTGCATCTCTGTTCACTTTGGCACGTATTATCAGAAAATACAGACTACAAAGCTCCCCCTACCCCACCCCCTGACATACAACTGCAGCTCTGTTTTGAAACTTCTCTTCCTTTACCATTGCATGGTGGACCTTCCTCTTGGTTGAGGAAAACTCTTGTTAGTGGTGCCTATTTGGAAACACATTCCTTCCAAAAAACTTGAGTGTGTCTCAGTAAGCACTGCTCATATCACCCCCTAAAGTCATGGAGGGAGGCTGTTTCCATCTTATTAATAGAAACTTATGTCCTGACTTAAAATTGGAGGAGTCATTGAAGACCATCTTGTGAGTCTCCTTTCTGATGCTTTGTAGTGCTCGACAGTGTCACTGCCAGGTGGTGACCCTGCGCTGCCTTCGTTCTATCCCATAAGCTATCTACTACAATTTCAAACGAACTCATTTTGATTGAAAGCTCTCTCTACATGAATAAGGCAGATGTATCACTTCCTTATAGTGGTCTTCATATGTCACTGAATTAAGAGTATTTGTATGACAAGAGCATATCATGTTGATATGTCCTTTCTCACCACTCTTGTATGACATAATGCTAGAAGCCTTAGCCAATGCAATAAGGCAAGAAAAGGTAACAAAAGGTGTATGTATCAGAAAGGAAGAACTAAAACTGTCCCTAGCTGTGGATGACATAACTGTAGAAAAATCCCATATATGCTACAAAAAACTTGGAGCCAATAAGTGAGTTCAACAAGGTCACAGGATACACAATAAATACACAAAGATCACTTTTATTTCTATGTACTAGCAATCGACACATCAACACCAAAATTAAAAGTATAATTCTGGGGGTGCCTGGGTGGCTCAGTTGGTTAACCCCCCAACTCTCAATTTCAGCTCAGTCATGATCTCAGCGTTGTGAGATCAAGCCCCATGTCAGTCTCTGTGCTGGGTGTGGAGCCTGCTTAAAATTCTCTCTCTGCCTCTCCCTCTGCCCTACCTGCCTCTCTTCCTATCTTGAAAAAAAAATACAATTGTATTTTTACAATTGTACAAAGTACAATTCCATTTACAATTACTCATTAAAAAGAGAAATAATTATCTGATAAAACCCATGTAGGACTTGTATCCTGAAAACTACCAGATGCTAATGAAAGACACCAAAGAAGAGATAAATAGAGAAACATACTGTGTTTATGGAGTACAAGACTCAACATAGTAAAACGTCAGTTCTCTCAGATTTATACACGTGCATAACAGTTCCTCTCAAAATCCCATCAAGACGTTTTGTAGATATAGACAAAATTATTCTAAAATTTATATGGAAAGACAAAGGAATGAGAATTACAAATAATTTTGAAAAAGGAGAATAAAGTAGGAAGAATCTATCTGGTTTCAAGACTTATCATGTAGCTATAGTAAACAAGACATGTGGTATCGGCAGATGGATAGACACACAGATCAGTGGAAGAGAATAGAGAGCCCAGAAATAGACCCACACAAATATGCCCAACTGATTTTTGACAAAGGTGTAAAAGCAATTCAGTGGAGGAAGGATAGTCTACTAATAAATGGTGCTGAAGCAAATAGACATCTACAAGCAAAAAAAGAAAATAAACCTAGACCTAAGCCTCATACCTCATATAAAAATTAACTAAAAATAGATCACACACTTAAATGTAAGATGTAAAACTATAAAACTTTTAGAACAAAAACATAGGGGAAAAAATCTCTGGAATCTAGAGCTTGACAAAGAGTTTTTAGACTAGACACCAAAAGTACAATCTATAAAAGAAAAAAAATGGTAACTTTGACTTCATCAAAATTAAAACCTTTCACTCTGTGAAAGAACCTGCTAAGAGGATGAAAATATTTGCAAACCACATAGCTTGTAAAGAGCTAGTATGCAGAATATATAAACAACTCTCAAAATTCAACAGTAGAAAACATGCAATTAGAAAATGGGCAAATGGCATGAAGAGATATTTCATGAAAGAGGATGAATGATGACAAATAAGAACATGAACATATGTTCAACATTGGTCATTAGGGAAGTGCAAATTAAAACCACAATGATATATTTTTGCACATGTATCAAAATGCTAAAATAAAAAAATAATTATAAGACCAAATGCTGGTGAAGATGGGGTGAATGAAACTGGATCATTTATATATTGCTGGGGGGAATGTAAAATGATGTGTAGCTGCTCTGGAAACAATTTGGCAGTTAAAAAACAAAACAAAACAAAAACCCAAGTACGCAACTATCACATAACCCAGCAATTATACTCTTGGGCTTTTATCCCAAGAAAGGAAGACTTACTTTCATACAAAACCCTTAACACAAATTTTGATAGCATCTTTATTTGTAACAGACAAAAACGAAAGCAACCCTTATATAACCTTCTGTGGGTGAATGCTTAAACAAACTGCAGTGCATCCATATTATGTAATACTACTCAGCAATAAAAAGGAACATACTATTAATACATGCAACAACTTGGATGTATCTTCAAAGAATTATGCTGAGTGAATAAAGCCAATCCCCAAAAGTTACAAACTATATGATTCTGTTTATCTAACATTCTTGAAGTGGCACAATTACAGAAATGGAGAAGAGATTAGTTAGTGGTTACCAGGGCTTGAGAAGACAGAGGCAAGAGGGAAATGGTTTGAGCTATAAAAGAGCAGGGCGAAGAATCTTTGTGGTGATGAAAATGTCGTGTATCATTACTGTGTCAATGTCAGTACCCTGGTTGTGATATTGTACTCTAGTTCTGCAAGATGTTGCCATTGGTGGAAATTGGGTACAGGGGCTCTCTCAAGTGTGTGTGTGTGTGTGTGTGTGTGTGTGTGTGTATGTGTGTGTGTAATTATCTCAAAATAAAATGTGTAACTTAAATAAGTAAAAATAAAGTTGAAAGTATTTCTGCCTGTATAGCAGTCTAGCTAATGTTTTTTTCCATCCCGATTGCAGGGTATAATTCTACTCCTGCTTACATTCCAGTTTCTGCTGCCTAAGAGAGATTATATATGAAGCAACACAACTTATGTTATATTGAAATAATTTCCCTATTTACAATTGTGGGTGATCAAACCAGAACCTAACTCAAATGTGAGTGTTCAGTAATTGAATGAGTGAAAGTATCAACTGGTGTCTGGCACAAAGAAGAGTGTCATTATCATTTGTTGACTTAATGTATTCACAGAGGGTTGAAGGAAGCTACTACCAACCATTAAGATCCTCTGATGAATTCATTTATTATGTCAACCCCTTTGCAAAATGAGCTCTAGCATTTTGTAGCTGTGTGATGTGGTACGAGTTACTTAAACTCTGTTTTTTGGTCTCCTCATGCATGAATGAGGATTTTTTTCATAATGAATATAAAGTGCTCAGCTTAGTACCTTTCACAGAGTAAGCATTTCAGTAAGTGCAAACTGTTGATTAATATCGCCATCATTATCATGTTTACAGGCAACCCTAGAAGGGGTATGTCCCAAAGGAAGGTGGAAGAAGGGGAAGAGAGTGGAGGAAGGGCGCCATGGGGTGTGTGGCACTGAGCCTTGGACAGAATGAGGTTGGGAAGGGGCAGACGAGTGGGAGGAGCCCCAGGAGGGACTAAGATGGGAGGACAAAGGGCTGGAAGATATTGGTGGAAACTTTATTGCCTTTCTATTACTATTCAGCACAGATGGATTTTGTATTTCAAGCCCAGATGTTTGAATGGCGTTCCCTTCTCTTCTGTAGCTACTTTGAAGAGAAAATTGCCTGTTTTGAGTTTCCTTTGTTTAATGGAATTCACTTACAGAGTACCTACTATGTGCCTGGTCCCCTTCTGGGTATTTTATCCCACTGTCACTTTTGGAGATTTCCATTTCAATTTCCACCCTCAACAAAGGATCTCATTTGTGACAAGGGATCTGAAGGCTAATCCAATGAAGTGAATCAAGGATAAACAGTGTGGCTTTGAACAGGTGCTTAAAATCCCCAAACACCAGCTTTCTCATCTGTAAAATGGGTAAAAGTACTATCTTCCCCAGGAGGTTAATGTGAAGGTTAACTCAGCTAATCCTATAAAGCTAGCATGATTTCCGACACATATAACACCCCTGATAAAAGCTGCGCTTACTAGAAGTTACTAGAACTGACTGGACCTAAGCGTCACATCCAGTCTTGCACACTTGCCTGTCACCACCAAACATCTCCCTTTTTCTTCTTTCTGTCTAGTTTCCAGATTGGAATTTGGATATCATTTCCATGCCATAGGGGTTTTGTGGTCTTGTGCAATCTATTTTCCACCTCTGAGACTGTTTCCTCATCTTGTGGGGAGTATAAATACAGCGTAGCAATTAGAAGCGTGGCACCTGGAGTCAGACTGATCTGCATTCACAACTCCACATTCATCATTTATTAGCTGTGTGACCCTGAGTAGGTAACTCAATTTCTCTGTGCCTTGGTATTATCATATGCAAAGTGAGAATAATAATAGTATTTATCTAACCTACTTGTTACAGGAACATACAATGTAGTGTATGTAAAGCCTTGTGTATAATCACTCAACAATTCCCTTTCTCCTCCTCCTTCTGGTTTAGTTCCTGGCATTCCATTAAAAGTAGCTGTTATGATTACATCCCTTGTTCCCAAGAGCCATATACTTATAAGTACTACATGAATATGAGAACTCTGTAAGTGATTACAGAGAAGAATTTATTTCTGCTGCATTTCCAGGCTTTGTGAGGTCTGTTTTCCCCTACCTACTCAGAGAGCTTAGAGGAAAACGACAAATCTCTAGTATTTATTTCAGTATCCCTAGAGCATTTACCATCGTGTCCACAAAAGCACGAAATGGAATCTATTGGAGAAAGCATGGAGGCTAGAGCTATAAAAAACAAGAGATAACTCTATAGCCCTTTGAATTGCTCCAGACGTGCCCCACTCCCCTCCCACTCCCACTTGCCCAAACAAATTAGAAAAAGGATTAACCTGGTTCAAGAATAGTTCCACAACGGGTTTTACCTAGAGAGCTTGGTGGTCTGAGCTGGAGAATGCCAATGTGCACACCACCTCTCCTGACACAGATATTGTGCAAAGTGGCATTTGCTGAACTATGGGGAGACGGACTCATATCTAGCAAGTCACCTTGTCTTCTGCCCATTTTTTGACTGGCATCAGGGAAATACAAATCAAAACCACAATCAGATACAACCTCACACCAGTCAGAATGGCTAAAATTAACAAGTCAGGAAACGACAGATGTTGGCGGGGATGCGGAGAAAGGGGAACCCTCCTACACTGTTGGTGGGAATGCAAGCTGGTGCAACCACTCTGGAAAACAGTGTGGAGGTTCCTCAAAAATTTGAAAAAACAGAGTACCCTACGACCCAACAATTGCACTACTGGGCATTTACCACAAAGATACAAATGTAGGGATCCGAAGGGACACGTGCACCCCAATGTTTATAGCAGCAATGTCCACAATAGCCAAACTGTGGAAAGAGCCTGGATGTCCATCAACAGATGAATGGATAAAGAGGATGTGGCATATATATACAATGGAATATTATGCAGCCATCAAAAAATGAAATCTTGCCATTTGCAATGATGTGGATAGAACTAGAGGTATTATGCTGAGTGAAATAAGTCTATCAGAGAAAGACAATTATCATATGATCTCACTCAAATGTGGCATTTAAGAAACAAGGCAAAGGAGCATAGGGGAAGAGAGGGAAAAATAAAACAAGATGAAATCAGAGACGGAGACAAACCATAGGAGACTTTTAATCATAGGAAACAAACTGAGGGTCACTGGAGGGGAAGGAGGTGAGGGGATGGAGTAACTGGGTGACAGGTATTAAAGAGAGCACGTGATGTAATGAACACTGGGTGTTATATGCAACTGATGAATCACTGAACTCTACCTCTGAAACTAGTAATACAGTATATATTAATTAAATTGAATTTAAATAAAAAAATTAAAAAAAAAGAAGCAAGTCTCCTTGAGCACCCTGATCCCTATTTTCAGGTGACAGCTAAAATCCAGTGAACTTTCTAATTTGGTGTAGAAGAAGGGAGCGTTTTAAAGGGACTTGATGTGGATGACCCTCCTTTCTGCAATATGTGGCATTCTTACTGAATCTCACGCCATCAGAAAGTGCATTTTGGAAATAATTACTTTCATAGGAAGAGGAATAATGTACTAAAACATTTCAGACTTGCAGTAAAAAGATTTTTTTCCTTTGTTGGAATTTTAATAATAAAAGTGTTTTTGTAGCTAAAAATATATAGCTATAAAACTTAAACATGACTAAACAAATCTGGCATTTGATACCTTGTAGTTTTTAAAAAAATAATCTCTTTTTCCATCACCCCCAGCACTTGTTACACATCCTCATCACTTGCATTTATTCACTTAACAATTGTTTATCACAACTTCTGCCGTGAGCCAGGAGCTGCTCTAAATGTTGGGGCTGTGATCGTGCCCGACATGGACACAAGACTTCAGACTTGAGCTCCCTGGAAGCAATCAGATCAATACACCGATTCCAGCATGCAATGTGCTGGGAAGGAACAAGACAGGACACCGAGATGGGGTGAGAAGGAGGGGTTCACTGCAGAATGCACAGACATAGGAGACCTCCTGCGAGCTGAGATCTGAAGACAATGAAGGGACAAGAGGGAGAGCATTGCAGGCAGAGGGAAGGGCTGATGTCAAGGCCCCGAGGGGATGAGAGCTTGGCATAGTCTAGGGAAGCTAAGAGACAACCAAACAAGGCAGCTGGGCTGCATGTAAACTAATGTTTTCCTGCAGACGGAGCTGCCCTGCCCAATCATGCTTTAAGCAATAGCAGCTTGCATAATGCAAACTGAATCTCCTCCCCAAGGTACACCGTTGCATGTGATTCAGATTAGGAAAAGTTGCACTGTAGAAGAGATAGCCTCAGACACTGGGGTTCCTGGCTCTCAGGTCTTCGGACTCAAGACTGAGTCATAACATCGGCTTTGTAGGTTCTCCTGCTTGCAGGCAGTAGATTGTGGCATATCTCAATCTCCATCATCGCCGAAGCCAATTCCCATAACAAATCTCCTCTTATATATCTCTATATATCCTATTGGTTCTCTCTCTGGAAAATGATTACAGTTGTACTGCTAATAATTTCTAACTCAACTGATGCCATGCCTTACTTGGTAAGTACTCTCTTTAGGGGTAATTGGATAAACAGGTAGGGGCAACATCTGACTTCAACTTTAGAAAATAGTTTTCAAATGTACTGTAAAACATGATAAGACGTTCAAAGGTGTATTTTCTAAAATCTCAGGTGTCCGATTATTTCTAATTAAAATTTACTTAAAGTTTCAAATCAGACAAACAAGTTGTTTTATATATTCATAGAAGTATAGCTTTAAGCTTCAATTACTAAAGCTGTGTCCATAGTTGTAAGAATTATAGTCTTTTGAATTGTAGTAGAGCTTATTCAGAGACACCATATTACTATCTGTACCTTGGTATTATTACCATAGTCCTGCTATTTGGTGTATGATGCCCAGGTGCTAACATAACGCAGTTTTTCTTTCCCATCTCAGGTGAGTAAGGGAGAGTGGGCCCATATAGCCAAATGAGGGTGGTGCTCATGCTAGAATTCATGTCTCTGAACTGTTCTTCCTAATACCTGCCTAACTCCTTCCTTAAACCTGTTCTGGTAATTTTCTGGAACATACCAAGTGACCATATATTTATTAAATGGTTGTATTTCCAATAAACTCCACATAATGTGGTAAGCATGTTTCATCATTCTGCTGGATCTGAGCACGGTCTTGGATGCTGGGGATACAGCCATCATCACTTCCCACATGGGTCTTGGTAGTGATGCAGACACAGGCCAGGATGTGTCCACTAAGTTAAGGCAAACTTGTGAGGACAAGAAGAGGGGGGAAATGGCAGATCCCAGCTTGAGTGGATGTAGGGTGGAGAGAAAGCTAATTGATGGGAGGCTTGCTGGAGGAGGTAGCCATGCAGCCAGATCTTGAAAACCTCCATCATCTGGCAACTTCAGGATCCAGTTAGATCTTCAACCTCACTGTCTGCTCTGCCCAGTCTTGTACTTTGCACCCTAGAGAAGCACAAAGTGGGCTGTTTTGAACTCTAGCTCACTCCCCCCTCTCCCTGAAATCTCCATCTCACTTCTTTTCTCTTGGTTAAATCCTACAAATTCTTCAGACCTAATCTCAGTTTTGATCCCTTCCATTCCTTCAGTCATTAGATTGGGCTGCTTACCTCACTCTGCAGTCTTGTGGCCCATTATATAGATCTCATTTACCATGGTATTGAAATTACCAGTCTGTTCCTAGAACTGGCTGTAAACACCTTGTCTCCTATCTATCTATCATCTATCTATTGTTGACACACAATGTTCCTTGAGTTTCAGGTGTACAACACAGTGATTCGACAAGTCTATACATTATGCTATGCTCACCACAAGTGTAGTTACCATTTGTCACCATCTAACACCATTAAATGTCACTGACTATATTCCATATGCTGTACCTTTCCGTCCTGTGACTAACGCATTCCATAACTAGAAGCCTGTATGTCCCACCCTCTTTCACCCATTTTGCCCATCCTCCTCCCCATCTCCCCTGGCAACCAACAGTTTGTTCTCTTTATTTATTGTTCTCTTTATTTATAGGTCTGATTCTGCTTTGTGTTCGTTTATTCATTTCTTTCTTTAGATTCCACATATAAGTGAAGTCATATGGTATTTGTCCTTCTCAGTCTGATTTATTTCACTTTAGCACAATACCCTCTAGGTCCATCCATAACACCTGTCAGAATGGCTAAAATAAAAAAGACAAGAAATCACAAGTGTTGGTAAGGATGTGGAGAAAAAAGGAACCCTCACACGCTGTCAGTGGGAATGCAAACTGGTGCAACCACTGTGGAAAACAGTGTGGAGGTTCCTCAGAAAATTAAAAATAGAAATACCATATGATCCAGTAATTCCAGTACTGAGTATTTACCTAAGGAAAAGGAAAATACTAATTCAAAAAGACATATGCGCCCCTATGTTTATTGCAGCATTATTTATAATAGCCAAGATATGGAAGCAACCTAAGTGTCCATCAATAGATGATGAGTGGTTAAGGAAGAAGTGGTATATGTAAATACTTGTCTTATTCATCTTTTCATGCCCCTTCCTATCTATTTATCAGTATATCTGTCTTAGTATCCATTATTAAGTGCTTGATAAACGCTTTCAAATCAAACTGCAGTGTAACTTTAAGCCAAAACTCTCCTAAAAATGCTGCGAGCTTGATTAACGTGGCCTGGAGTGAATTTTAACTTTACTCCAGAAGTGGTTGGAAAGTCCTGCTTTGTTAACCCCTGAATACAGTGTCCCACACAGTTGTTGTTTCCCGGTAATGGACAGCAATATGTAGTGGGGTTTTTTTGTATTTTTTTTAATTTTATTTTATTATGTTATGTTAATCACCATACATTACATCATTAGTTTTTGATGTAGTGTTCCATGATTCATTGTTTGTGTATAACACCCAGTGCTCCATGTAGTACGTGCCCTCTTTAATACCCATCACCAGGCTAACCCATCCCCCCACCCCCTCCCCTCTAGAACCCTCAGTTTGTTTTTCAGAGTCCATCGTCTCTCATGGTTCATCTCTCCCTCCGATTTCCCCCTCTTCATTTTCCTCTTCCTACTATCTTTTTCTTTTTTTTAAACATACAATGTATTATTTGTTTCAGAGGGACAGGTCTGTGATTCAACAGTCTTACACAATTCACAGCGCTCACCATAGCACATACCCTCCCCAATGCCTATCACCCAGCCACCCCATCCCTCCCACCCCCCACCACTCCAGCAACCCTCAGTTTGTTTCCTGAGATTAAGAATTCCTCATATCGGTGAGATCATATGATGCATGTCTTTCTCTGATTGACTTATTTTGCTTAACATAATACCCTCTCGTTCCATCCACGTCATTGCAAATGGCAAGATTTTGTGTTTCTTTTTTTGATGGCTGCATAATATTCCATTGTAGATATACACCACACCTTCTTTAGCCATTCATCTGTTGGTGGGCATCTTGGCTCTTTCCATAGTTTGGCTATTGTGGACAAACAATATGTCATCTTAATAGCTTTTGCTGACATGGCTCTTGCTTGAGTATTGCATGCTGTCACTGACATTCCAAGTGTTGCCCCTTCCTTCCACGCCTTCAGATAGCACATTCTTTTCCCTGTTCTGTCTTCTGAAAGACTGAAGAGATGGAAGTGTTCAGGTAGATCGAGGGCTACTATAGAATCTGAAGCAGTTAAGTAAGAAGCAATTTTATCAGCTATTCTTTTGTAAATGCAAGCTGAATAGTAACTGATTGTGTGGTATTGATGTAAGGACAGACATACAGATCAATGGATCAGAGTGAGAGTCCAAAAATAGACCCTTCGTATTTGGTAAAGATGCCAGGGTAATTCCATTGGAAAAGATAGTCCAACAAATAATACTAGGCTAACTGGATGTCTGTAGGAAAAAAAACTAACCAGGGACACCCTACGTAAATATTAAAATTGATCATATACCTAAATGTAAGAACTACAACTATTAAACTCTAGAAGATAGCATGGGTAAAAATCTTTGTGATACTCACTGGATGAGGCAAAGATTTCTTGAACAGAATACCAAATACAGAAACGCTAAGGAAGAAAAAAGATAAAACAGATTTTATTAAGATTAAAAATAGTTGCCCTTTGAAAGACATAGTTAAGGACACAAGAAGGCAAACCACAGACTGGGAGGAAATTTTTCCTCAACATATGTTCAACAAAGGGCTTATATTCAGAATGTATGTAGAACACTCATCACTCAATAATAAGACAGCTCAGGTTTAAAAAAAAACAAACCCAAAAACTATACACACAAGAACTTGAACAGACACTTCACAAAAGAAGATATTGGAATGGCCAATAAGCACATGAAAAGATGCTCAGCATCACCAGTGGTCAACAAAACACAAATTAAAACCATAGCGAGAGGGACGCCTGGGTGGCTCAATCCGTTAAGCTTTAGACTCTTGGTTTTGGTTCAGGTCATGGTCTCATGGGTCTTGAGATCAAGCCAGCCCTGCGTTGGGCTCCTAGCTTGGCTGGGAATCTGCTTGAGATTCTCTCCCCCTGTCTCTTCCCCCGCTCCTGCACGCACTCTCTCTTTCTTTCTCTCTCAAATAAATAAATCTTAAAAAAAACCCCAAAATAAAAAACCATAATGACATAGATACTACTTTACATCCACTAGAATAACCAGTAAAACGATCAACAATGCAAAGGTTGGGGAGAATGTAGAGCAGCAGGAACGCTCTCACACATTGCTAATGGAATGCAAAATGGTATAGGCACTTTGGAAAATAATACGGCAATACCTTATAAAGTTACCTACATTTATTCTATGACCGAGCAATTTCACTTTTGCGTAGGTATCAATGTGAGAGAAATGAAAATATATATTCACAAAAATGTGTGGACATTGTTCATAATAGCCAAAAATTGGAAGAAACCCAAATGTCCCTCACCCAATGAGTGGGGAAACAAATCATGTACCATGGAGTACTAATCTGCAATAAAAGGAGAATGACATATGCAGCAACATGGATCAATCTCAAAAACATAATTCTAAGTGAAAAGAGGCAAGTGCAGACTATTATGTACTGTAAGATACCAATTACATGAAATTCCAGCAAAGGCAAAACAATAGTCAGAGAAAGTAGAGCAGTGGTTGCTGGAGGCCAGAGGTATGGCAGAGGGAAGGACAAGTCTAACAGACACAAAGGAACTTTTAAAAAAAAAAAAATTATTGTTATGTTAATCACCATACATTACATCATTAGTTTTTGATGTAGTGTTCCATGATTCATTGTTTGCATATAATACCCAGTGCTCCATTCAATATGTGCCCTCTTTAATACCCATCACCAGGCTAACCCATCCCCCACCCCCTCCCCTCTAGAACCCTCTGTTTGTTTTTCAGAGTCCATCGTCTCTCATGGTTTGTCTCCCTGTCCGACTTTTGTCTCCCTGTCCGACTTACTCCCCTTCATTCTTCCCCTCCTGCTATCTTCTTTTGCTTTTTTCTTAACATATGTTGCATTATTTGTTTCAGAAGTACAGATCTGTGATTCAACAGTCTTGCACAATTCACAGCACTCACCATAGCACATACCCTCCCCAATGTCTATCACCCAGCCACCCCATCCCTCCCACCCCCCACCACTCCAGCAACCCTCAGTTTGTTTCCTGAGATTAAGAATTCCTCATATCAGTGAGGTCATATGATACAGGTCTTTCTCTGATTGACTTATTTCGCTCAGCATAACACTCTCCAGTTCCAACCACATCGTTGCAAATGGCAAGATCTCCTTCCTTTTTATGGCTGCATAATATTCCATTGACACAAAGGAACTTTTTAGAGCAAGGGAACCATTCTGTATCCTGATGGTAATGGTAATTATAATTACATACAATTATCAAAATTAATCAAGCTATACTTCTAAAACTTGTGAACTGTATAATACCTTTGTAAGAAAGAGAAAAGAGAAAATGATACAGACTAATACTTACTGGGAAAATTATCATTTAGGGGAAGAGATAAAATATTAATGTGCAGAATACCAGATGGGAAGGGACAGTATTGGCAATCTTGTAACAGAATGTAGCGGTGTGATCCCAGATGTTCTACCTTCCTGGGCTACTTGCAAACCAAACCTGACAGCAGCATGGCTGTTGCATGACCTCGCGTCTGGAGAAGGAGAGAAAGTGTGTGTTTCTCAAGTCCAGTACATAGTGAATGGCTTGTCATCTGGTAGAGAGGGTGAAAAATATCGACACTACCGAGATTAATACTAACCAATTGTTTACTTATTTGGTGCATAGGTTTTACACTGATTACTTAACAGGAGATGGCATTTAGCTAAATTCCCTTGTATATAAATACATATTTCTTTAAAGATTGAGGTCAAGAAAAGACATACATAGGACCAATAGGATTTGGTCTTTGGGGACGTGCTGTGCATGAAATTTCTCAAGTGCACCAATAATAAATGAGCTTTTCAATACATTTGTTGAATGGTTCCTACCACTGGTTAAAGCAAACATTTCATATGACTGACAATAATAATAAAAGGACTAAAGGAGATATTTTAATCCTTGAAATTGATGACTGTAGGTAATTCTCAGTGGCAGGTATCTTTGAATGGGCCGGACATTGGTACTGGATGCTGGTTATAAGATGATGAGAATACATGTTGCCCATAGTCTAGAACAGGGATTGGCGTACTATTTTTGTGAAGGGCTAGATAGTGTGTGGCCACATGGTCTCTGTTGCAACTATTCAACTCTACTGTTGTAGCATGACTGCAGCCATAGACAATACATGGCTGTAATTCAGCAAAACTCTGTGAAAACAGGCAGTGGGCTGGTTCTGGTCCATGAGCTGCAGCTTGCTCATACCTGGTCTTGAGGGGTGATAAGCATTAAATGCATAAATATGTATTGGGCATATCATCATATATTGTCATAAGTACCATGAGAGAAAAGAGGAGATCACCATGCTAGAGAAAAATGAGGTACAAAGAAATTAGCTCCCGACTGGGTAGAAGGGGTCCAACAAAATGGCATACAGTACAATATATCTTCTTGACCCTCAATTGTCAGTAAAGTCCACACTAATCAAGAAATGCTTATGCTAAGGGGATTTCTTATGGAAACCAGTAGCTGAGCTCGATAGTGCGGCCCGGTTGATATGTGATCAACTTTGAAACAGTACAAATGGAGAAAATGGCAAGGAGCTGACATTGGGGTTCCATATATGTTCACCTGTGTGTAGGAGAAAGGTCTAGAAATGTACACACCAAATGTTAGCAGCAATTACCTCTGGCAAATGATTGTTAGGTAGGCAGGCAGTAAAAGGGGACTACTTTGTTAGAGATACTTCTTCCATGTTGTAATATCTTACAACAAACGTGTTATTTCTAAAAACTAGTCTTTTCATGGCATTTTCAAAGCCAGATTTCCTAGCACTGAGGACAGTGCAAAGTTTATGATAAGGACTCTGAAGACATCTCTGGAGAGACCCCAAATCATTTTAGTTAGCTCACAATGACATCTCATCGCACAGGATGTGTGCACACACACAAAAACCCCAGGTGCACAAGAATCAAAATATAAAAGGTAAAAATATAAAGTTTTTGGAAGACCGTGTAGAAGAATATCAACCTGATCTTAGGGTAAGGGCACAGTTGAAAATGGTGACCACATGGGACTACATCGAAATTAAGAACATCTATTCGTTGGAGAGTGAAAAGGCCAACTGTGGGCATAAGAAGATATATTCAAGACATATCACTGACAAAGGGCTCATGTCTGGAACTACACTCTTACAAATCAGTAAGGAAAAAAAACAATAAAAAATAGGTGAGAAACTTAAGAGCACTTCAGAAAAGAGGAAATCCAAATGGCCAATAAACACTTAAACAGTAAATGTGCTCAACCTTATCAGTAATCTGGGAAATGAAAACTACCCCAAGATCAACAATGAAATAAAGGCGGACAGAACCTAGTCTAGACTAGGATGTGGAAGATCAGAGTTTATGTAAATTGCTAGTGAGTGTATAAACTGGTGTAACCACTTTAAAAAACAGCATTTTTTAGTATGTGGAAGCTTGCATACCCTATGACTCAAGCAATTCACTCCTGGGTAATATTCTCTTGAAACTGGGGCATCCATACCCAAGGAAATATTGTGATGTTTATAGTAGCACCTTTCACAATAGCCAAAACCTGAAAATGATCTAAATGCCCATCAACAATGTTGTATATTTGTACCATAAGATACTGCCTGACAGTGGGGGTGCCTGGGTGGCTTAGTCAGTTGAGCCTCTCTGACTTCATGGTTGTGAGATAAAGCCCCACATTGGGCTCTGTGCTGGGTATGGAACCTGCTTAAGGTTCTCTGTCTTCCCTTTCCCTCGGACTCTTCCTGCCCTCTCTAAAAAAAAAAAAAAAAGAAAAAGAAAAAAAAAAGATACTATCTGGCAGTGAAAATGAATGGCAGCTACAGACAACACAGGTGTATTTTATGTAAAATAATGTGGCACAAAAGCAGACACATAAATACATAGCTTTGATTCCCTTTATTAAGAGTTTAAAAACCATACTGTTTTGAAATTCATACTTAGGTGGTAAAACTAAACAAATATGAAAGCTTGGAAAGGGTTTGCTTCAGAGAGGATGGGAAGGATGGTTATGCTTGAGAAGACACAGAAAGGTTTCTGGATACTGTCAATTTTCTCTTAATTTTTTCTTTTATTGTAGTAAAATATACATAGCACAACATGTACCATCTTAACCATTTTTAAGTGTACAATTCAGTGGCATTAGGTACATCCACCCTGCTGTGCAACCATCACCATTATCCATCTGTAGAACTTTTTTTATTGTCCCCAGCTGACCCTCTGTACTTACTAAAGAGTTAACTTCCATTTCCCTCTGTCCCCAGCCCCTGGAAATCACCATTCATTCTACTTCTGTCTCTGTGAATTTGACTACTCTGGGTACCTCATCTGATGAAATCATGAAGTCTTTGTCCTTTGCGAAGGGTTATTTCGCTTAGCATACTGCCTTCAAGGTTCATCCATGCTGTAGCACATTTAAGAATTTCCTGCTTTTTCAGGCTGAATGATATTCCACTGTAGATATCTACCACATTTTGTTTACCCATTCATCCATCAGCGGACGCTTGGGCTGTTTCCACTCTTTCGCTATTGTGAATAATAAAGCTGCGATGAACATGAGTGTACAAATACCTGTGTGAGTCCCTGCTTTCAATAATTTTCTATTTTCTTTACAAGAGTTTTAAAATTATTCATAGTGCCAATTAATGCTTAACTCATTTTCTATGTGTGCATTACATTTCATAAGATTTTTAGAAAAATCCTATGGATCTGGAATTCAGTTACCATGGAAACTCACTTTCTGATTCTGTTTTTGCCTTTCTTCCTGTGATTCTCTCTCTTGTCCCTTCTATGAAGCAAGCAGTGCTTTCTTGCCCATTTAAAAATAAACCTTTTAGTGAGGTATGAAACCTACAGAAAATTGTGCAAGTAATAAACATCAATGTGACAAATTATTCACAAAATGAACAGTCTGGTTTGAGGGTATGTGTTAGGTACATGAAGGGTGTGTGTCTGGAAACAAAATAATGCACATTTCAGGAGGTCAGCAAAGTCTTTTATCTATCTATCATCTATCTATCTATCATCTATCATCTATCTATCATCTATCATCTATCATCTATGTATTATCTATCATCTATTTAAGGGGGTCAACAAAGCTTTAAACTGAAAAACAAGTAGCTACTTAGATCTAAGGAGGTAAATAACATGATATTGTAAAGTTTAAAGTGTTTGCCTCTCAGGAGTGAGTATTGGGGGTGAAAAAGTATTGGGGCAATATGTTATTCTTTTCATGATTTATGTATTTGACTTTAAAAAATATAGATGTGTTACATATTGCAATTTGAGAAATAATTTCCTATTTACAATAAATTAATCAACATCTATAATCGATCCTCCTTCACTCTAAACCTTTGTCATAATTTCAAATGTTCATCTGGGTTCTTCTCTGTTTTGTTTAAAACACCTTGACTTTTAGTATTATCTTGATACCATGTTTTAAATCATGTCTCTACTATTTGGACTTATTTACGAATTGTAGTAAGCTTTTTGGCCACATTTTATTTCCTAGCTATAAATTACACTGGTGTCTTTACCCACAACAGCATCTACTATCCCATGTTACAATTCTGACACCCGTTATGTGTTTTTCCCAACACACCACCAAGCAATTCTCTGACTCCTGAAGGATATCCTACATTTCAATCCAATTCAAACACTATCTACTTGGAGATAGATAGCATCAGATGCCGCATATTAAGGATTCGGCCCTACAAGACTGCTCACCCTCCCATTTCAGACATCAAAATCCGGGCTATCACCTGTGCTTCTGACTGAATGGCTACAGGTAGCTTGGAGGTCCAACAACTGCCTCCTTGGGTTTGACTAATTATGGGTTTAACCTAGTTACAGCCAGATGGAAAAGGTTCATAGGGCAAGATATGGGGAAAGGGTGTGGAGCTGCCATGCCATCTCCGAACTGAGCTACTGTCCCCAAATTTGCACATGGTCACCAACCTGGCAGTTCCCTGAACCCTGTCCTTTTGGGTTTTTATGGAAGTTTCATGACTTGGCGTGACTGATTAAGTCACTGGCCACTGGTGATGGATTCAGTCTCCAGCCCCAGGCTCCTTCCTGGAGGTGGTTGAACGGGTAGAACTCAAAGTTCTACCTTCCAATCACATGGCTGGTTCCCAACCCTTGGGTGCTTCCCAAAAGTCACTTCCTTAACCAACTCAGGTGTGACTGAAAGGGGTTTGTTATGAAAATCAAGACCTCTTTATCACTCTTACCACCCAGGAAATTCCAAGGATTTTAGGAGCTCTGTGCCAGAAACAGAACAAAGACCAAATATATATATTATAAATCACAGTATAACATGTCTTCCTGTTGCTGGGATATTTTGCTGTTATTCCTTCTTTTTGGTGGAATAGATCTTCAAGTAATTTTCTGAGAAATGGTTTGTGAGTGCTCAGTTATGCGTTCTTCTAATTCTTCACTCATACGAAAATTCCAAATGCTAACTCCTGAGAAATTCTTAAATAAAATCATTTCAGAGACATGAAATCACTTCAGCAGTCTTTCCCTTTGCGCTTGATACACATTTACTATGGTCTATTTTATATATTACATTGAGATTGAATTAACCTGATTTTTCACCTACAGGGCTGTAAAATGGCCTGGCAACCAAGGATCCTGCATTGTTAGTGTCCAACACTTGGTAGGTATTCAAAATTTATTCTTTTCTTAAATAACAAGGGGATGAGGAGCACAGGAAGATAATCTTTATGTCAGCAGCTGGGGAAGGAAGACGAGAAAATCCTGCTAAATCTTAAAGATAGGCCAGAATGCAGAAGAGGCTCTTCGTTTTTGTTATGGAAGATTTATTGGGCAAAAAGGAAGTCAGACTCCAAATAGAAAAATGGTAGCATGTGCCAAGATGCAGGTGTGCGGAGATGCATGATTTGCTTGGAGGACATGGGTGACAGTGACAGGCTCTGAGGTGCCGCTAATGTCAAGATTAGCCCATTTAAGGAGTTTCTGTGATGTCTTGTAGAATATGAAGAGATACAGGGTTTCCCCTCTCTGGGATACCTATGTCCGCAAAGGTAAAGCAAGAAAATTGACTACGATCAGTGATTTTAAAAATATTTTCTAAAAAAGCAACAAAACTCCACCCCCACCATGCCTGCACACCACTTTAAGAATTCTAGCTTTGTTAAAGTTAAAAGAAGAGCTGTTTTAGCCATCAGTAGGATGAAGAACTTAGCCTATACCTCCTCTTCTCCTTCTTTTTCATCAATAACGTGGCCATTGAAGAACTGACAGGCTGTGCTGAAAATAAGGAGAAAACTGACAAGTGACTTCCAACCAGAGGGTGTCTGAAGAAGCATCCTGGAAACTGTGCACTTACAGCAAAATGATCAACAGGGTTTCATTTTTTGAATGCAGCATCAGTTTAAATATGATGCTGCATTTAA
>NW_027397066.1:11249906-11274906 GCF_003265705.2 Callorhinus ursinus | reverse complement strand
ACTATTGCATGTTTCCATGCCACTTTCTCAAAAAAACTGCAAGCAAAGTCATTACCAAAATTCCTTCATCAAAATCTAAAAAAAAAAGCAATTCTTAACCGTTAAGAACAATGTTCCATGCAACAGTGACCCCAGTTTAGACAGAAGACCCCAATATACATAGGTCAAACACATAAGCAAGTTTAAGCCAGATTTCACCATTGTCTTTAAGGTAAAACTGAATTTTATGCAACTAGCCATCTGTATATTTCCCCATCTCCATTTTGACTTTACTTAGGTTTACTAAGTTTTGCATTCTTCTATAAAGTTCATTTGTTTAGATATGGGCTTCCTGTGGGTCTTACATTTGGTGACTGGTTAGCAGTGTGCTGGCCATCTTTGGTTTATAAAGGATGTCTTAACCGTGAACTATCAAAGGGGCTAAAATCAACCTTCTTTAAAATTCTAGTATTTTTCTTTTATTCAATCTTTTATCTATACTATATCACTGCACATGAATTAGAACCGCACATCACAAAATTGCACAGGGATTACAAATATTACATCCAGTCTGCATAAAATCGAATTCCACTACCGACCAGATCACAAAATGGCTGCACTCTCTAATCTAAAACTAATTTGCATATTGTACACATGTAGGACAAATTTTTAACTTGAAGTCACAATAATGCATGCAAGTTTGCTTTTTTTTAAACAAATTTTATAATTTGTTCATGCTACCTAGATTCAAGAGAGCTTTTTTGAACATTTGCAATACCTCACCTCTTGTTAATAATTCTAGTGCATGCATAAGGTGTATACAGGTAAGTAAACATGCATTTTTTTCACATTCTAAAACTATGGCAGTTTAGGCCATATTGTGCTGCCTGCATTTTATCTGCAATGCAGTGTGTCTCTAACGTTTTCAATCCCGTATTAATAGGTGGCATTTACACATAACACCTATATAGCAGCAAAGCTAATACAGCTTGTGATTAAAAATGTTTAAAAATAGCTAATAAATCAGATTATCTTGAGGTATTATTTCTTGCAAGTCAAAATGGAGAGCAAAAAAATCAACCCTAATTTTTAGTTTATGTATACACTGAAAATAGCAACAATAAAAATAAGCATTTGTAGCAGACATATTCCATCTTCACTATATTTTGCTACCTTTGGTAAATTACTGGGGCAGATCTTGAAGTTAAAAACCCACGTTTAGAAATAAGTGCACGCTTCACCCACTATATAGCAGCAGACTGTTTGCCCCTACGCAAAACATTCTCATATCTAATTTTAACTTTACATATAAAAATAACTTGGAGAAAATACAAAAAAACATTTTATTTTAACATGAAAATATCACAAAAATTAGTAAGCCTGAGATGTAGGGTTTTGGTGAAAAACAAGAGGCTTGTAGTGTTTTGGCTGCTGATAAAGATGCATGTATTGGTAGCTGGGGTGAAAGCAGAAGAATGCACTTATTTCTTCCGCATGTCGCGTCTTCAGACACAGTAAGCCACATGCACCCTTTCTTTCCTTGTTACATACACAGAGGCCGGTGTGCTATTCTTAGTTCCAGCGGAAGTGGATCTGACGTGGGCGATCAGCACCTTCCTTTACCAATGGCTTATGGAACTCACGTCCTGCACGGGAGTGGATATTTGCCCAACAAAACTCACAGTAATACTGCAGGCAAGTGACATTGGCACAGAAAAAGGGAGCAAATTTTCCACCACAGCGTGCGCCCTGGCATTCATCACACATCTGGTCATCTAGCACATATGGCTTTACCTCCACCTGGAAAGAGAGACAAAAAAATCTCCCATTAATTCTGCTTCAGAAATCATTTTAGTGAATTTAAAATGTTCATGGTGTTCGAGAAAAGGACCAGCAATAAACATTGAGAAAGTAGGCAGTTTCCCAGGGAAATAGCTTTACCATGTAGTAGGTTAAAAAACAAAAAACTAAAGCAAAAACAAAAACCAACAACGAAGTCACTCTGTTCTGGCACTGATCATCTTTTTCTAAGATGTTTCATGTTTGTAAGTGACCATGTGGTTAAACGAGCATTTGGTTTTAGTTTGGTAATTTTATTTTATTTTGATACGTTTTCTTCAGAGGACTATAAACTGAGTGGTATTTACTGTATTTTTCAAATGCAGAAAATACTTTAAAAAAATCTATACCTCTAACTGATTCGTAAAACATTCTACCCTCACCTTCTGTGAAGTAACATTTTTAAAACACCTGTGTGTTAATATATTTGGGGCAGGGTGATTGTGAGTGAAAAAGAGAAGGGCATGGAAGACAAATGGTTTTTACACCTTTCCCCCTTCATTCCAGTAGCACCTGAGAGACAGCCCAACTGCAAAACACCACTGATTATAGCAACACTTCTGTATGTACCCTGCTTGTAACTACTTGGTACACACACACCAGAACTGGATAATCTTATTAAGGGCATGTCTAGACTTCTGTGAATTTATGAGATATAAAGTCAAAGGCCCACTGAGAAGGCCTGACTCAGAAGACCTCAGACCCCAGGCAGCTGAGTGCTAAGCCTTTTCGACCTTAGTTTACCTGTCAAGTGAGAAGAATCCTAGAACCTAATTCACGGAGCTGCAAGGATTAGATGATGCAGGTAAAAGCACTGAAGGCAGTGCTTGGCACACGGCAGAAACTCTGTATGCCAGTGCTGCCTAATAATTACTACGAATGGAGGGCTACTACCTTTGTCTGACTGAACGGTGCCAGGCAGCTTAAGACCTCAGCCTTTCCTGAGGAAAGGAGAAAAATCTGAGTGTTTAAAGGGTTTGGTTAAAGTAGTGTTTGCCCAAGGTAAAAAATAACAAACAAACAGTTTCTATTCTGAATGTATTAATACTTGCATGTGTGCAGAAAATGAGCATATAAGGGTATTTTCTGAAGCATTTTTTGTCACAACAGCAACAATGAACAGGGAAAAACCCAAAAGATGAAAAAGACTATAAAACAAACATTTGATAGAAAGGTAATGGAATTAAGTTGTTTATATTTGCATTTCATTGATTAGGGCTGGATAAACATTTTACATACATTGAACATTTTGCTTTTCTGAACAGTATCTTTTGCATATTTTCCTGCTGGACGTTTTTTTCCATTGGCCTTTTTTTTAAAGATTTTATTTATGTATTTGACAGAGGGAACACAAGCAGGGGGAGTAGGAGAGGGAGAAGCAGGATTTCTGTTGAGCAGGGAGTCCGATGCGGGGCTCAATCCCAGGATCCTGAGATCATGTCCTGAGCCAAAGGCAGACGCTTAACGACTGAACCACCCAGGTGCCCCAACTGGCCTTTGTTTTTGTTTTTTTTTTTGAAATACTTTATTATTTATTTGACAGAGAGAGAGACACAGCTAGAGAGGGAACACAAGCAGGGGGAGTGGGAGAGGGAGAAGCAGGCTTCCCACTGAGCAGGGAGCCCTATGCAGGGCTCCATCCCAGGACCCTGGGATCATGACCTGAGCCGAAGGCAGATGCTTAATGACTGAGCCACCCAGGCGCCCCCTGGCCTTTGTTTTTTTTTAAAGATTTTATTTATTTATTTGACAGAGAGAGCGAGAGCAGGAACACAAGCAGGGGGAGTGGGAGAGAGAGAAGCAGGCTTCCTGCAGAACAGGGAGCCCGATGTGGGACTCGATCCCAGAACCCTGGGATCATGACCTGAGCCGAAGGCAGATGCTTAATGACTGAGCCACCCAGGCGCCCTGGCCTTTGGTTTTTTAAAAGATCTTTGACACTCAGTCTAAAATTTTTATGCTCTATCTTTATTTTTCAACTTTTTCCTTTATGGATCCTATCTTGATTGCCAGGCTGCTATTTCTGATTATCTTCATTATAATATTACATAACTATGTATATATAGCTATATATAGTATTGTTATTAAAGAAATTACCAAAGAATATCCCAAAGTGGCATAAGAATTACTAGATTTCATTTTACTAGATGATAAACAAAATGAGCACAGGGAAAGTGTCTGCTCAATACTTAGTTCCCAGGAGCTAGCAGAATATTTAGCACAAAGTAGAAACTGTATCTGAATAAATGTGGTACATTTACGTATGCTTCTGGGTTTCTTTCTCATGATTATATCTCTTGGCTTTACTGTAATTGAAGACAGAGTGTCTGTGTGGTTTACTTCATTTCCATAATACCTCATAAACCTCAAAAAATTCTTGGTGCTCAGGAGTTACTTAATGTAAAACTGCTGAATAAAATTTCAAAATGCAATAAATTCAATTATTTGTATTTCAAACTTCTAGGTATCATTTTATGAAGCTAATCTAATTACCTTCAAAATCACAGACTTTAAAGATAGAAAATTGGATTTCAGACTTAAGATTTTAGATTATTCTGATTATTTCTGATTAATAATCTCTAAAAATTAACCCTTGTATTTGTGAAAAGGAGTTGGAGTTTCATCAATTCTGTACCTAATCTTTTTTTCTATTTTGATGCCCTTCCCTATTTTACTTCAGAGAACCTATCTGTATACTTTGTCGCCTGGATTCATAACTAATGAAATAATTCATATTTAATTATCCAACTTGAACTGTAACACAGCTCCCTTCAGTAAGTACCAGAAGGCACAGTGAGTAATATTACTCATGGAATAACATACCAAAATTACAATGAATTACACTTTTGTGGTGACGGTGCTTCCCAGCTTTTGGGGAGATAGGGATTAAATCTCAAAGCATTCATGAGCCAAAAGAGTAAGCTGAATGAACAATTTTAATCCTCCCCAAATCTTTGGGTTATCAGTTATAAATTTAAAATTAATCTGATATTATGGTTTAATAACTACATTCATACTAGAGACATGAAAGGTATAAAGATATGTTTGTGTGTGTGTTTGTGTGAGAGCAATACTAGTGACTTACGAAATACTTAAGGCTCAAAATCTTTTTTTTTTTTTTTTAAGATTTTATTTTTAAGTAATCTCTATACCCAACGTGGGGTTCAAACTCATAACCCCAAGATCAAGAGTTGAATGCCCTACCAACTGAACCAGACTGACATCTCTTGTTATTTCAGATAAAGTTCAAAATATGTCTTAAGCAGCACATATCTTTTTTTTTTTTTTAAAGATTTATTTATTTATTTTGAGAGAGTGAGAATGAGAGAGAGAGAGCGCACATGAGAGGGGGGAGGGCCAGAGGGAGAAGCAGGTTCCTCGCTGAGCAGGGAGCCTGAGCGGGACTCGATCCCAGGACTCCAGGATCATGACCTGAGCCGAAGGCAGTTGCTTAACCAACTGAGCCACCCAGGCGCCCCATTAAGCAGCACATATCTTAAAAAATAAGCTTTTCTCTCAGGCATTTCAATGCCTTTTTAAGAAGGCATGCATGTGTTTCTTAATTCACTTGCTCTGCATCTGAGTTGTTCTTTAGGAATAAATACTCTGCCTCAAATAATTGGTCCTTCACTATCATTTTGGAAACAAAGAAGGAGAGGTAAGACACTGCAACAATTTTTTACCCTTGCTCCTGCATGTTAAATAACTATAATTATATACAATGTAGGTAACCTCCTCAGTTGACTGGATCACTTCTTTGCAAAAGTTAGGGTTAGACTAGATACATGGTCTAAAGCATGGCTGCACATTAGAATCACCTGGGAGCTTTATAAATTCCTGCTGCCCCTGACCAATTATAACAAAATCTCTGGGGGTCAGGGGATGGGGGAACCCAGATGTCCAAGATTTTTCTCAAATCCCAGGTGACTTTTTTCTATAGCTGAGGGTGAAAACCACTGGATTAGAGGAATTCCAGTTCAACAAATTTTCCTGCATGGTGGAATTAAAGCAGAGACCTTCCACTTAGACATTGTGTGTGTGTGCGTATGTTTTGCAATATTTTAAGTAACAATGCAAAAAAATCACTCTGCTTGTATGAACTGAACCTATACTGTACTTTTCCCCCCCTAAATGGGATGGCTTGGTAATTAAACTGATGACTACTTTTAGAGTCCATGGTCTAGTCAGACCAATCCCTCGATCCCTGGACTCCAGGATCATGACCTGAGCCAAAGGCAGTCGCTTAACCGACTGAGCCACCCAGGCGCCCTCAAACCATATTCCTTAACCAGCTCCCCTGCTTCCAAAATAGTCTTTTAATATACACAGACAGGCTCAAAGAGAAACTTCAAGAAATTGTTACACTGGGAAAATACAGACTCAAGTAATATCTACTAATTTGGATGTAAAAAAAGTTAAATTACCTCTTATTCTTAGCGTATCTCATCTGTACTACAATGCAAACATGATTATTTTAGAATACTGCTTAGCTGTATATAGGAACTATGAACAGATTTTTAGTATGAAATAGATTTGCAAATGAACAACTGAGTTTGGGTCACTCCTTTTCCCTATTTTAGATGGTAATCAGTACTAGGAATTATTCAATGGGGTGGCTCTTAAGTTAACATTGATAGGACTTCCTAAAAAGTTTTTATTGTGATTACCTAAACAATGCTACTAAAGAGTAAATGTTTTAAAGTTTAGGATAATAATCTTGTGTGTTATAGTTAGGAAAATATACACAGCATATTATTTTAAATTTAATGATAAAAGATAAAAACATGTAACTAACACTCAGTGCCAAACTCTAAATGTTTCTACATATGAGAATTCATTTAATCCTCAAAGTAACTGTGAAAGAGATACTATTATTGCTTTCCATTTGATAAATGGGGAAAAAGAAGCATACTGAGGGTTAATTTCCTGTGGATTACAGAGCACATGATGTAAATGGCATCCTGGGCATACTGGCTCCAGGGTACAAGCTCTTTTCTTTTTCTTTTTTTTTTTTTTTTAAGATTTTATTTATTTGAGAGAGAGCACGAGCAGGGGGAGGGTCAGAGGGAAAGGGAGAAGCAGATTCCCTGCTTGCAGGCCTCCATCCCAGGACCCCGGGATCATGACCTGTGTCTAAGGCAGATGCTTAAGTGCACCCAGGGTACAAGCTCTTAAAACAGGCTCTGCCTCTATGGTTAGAAAGGTATTAAGACCTTATTGGTGGAGTAAAAAAAAACCCCAAAAAACAAAAAACAAAAAAACAAACCCACAACTTGACATGCTTTTACAATGACATTTACATTTTGTATATTGTATCTAAAGTTCAAAGTATGGGGATGCGTGGGTGGCTCAGTCAGTTAAGTGTCTGCCTTCAGTTCAGGTCATGATCCCAAGGTCCTGGGATGGAGTCCCGCATCAGGCTCTTTGCTCAGTGGGGAACCTACCTCTCCCTCTGCCTGCCCCCCCCCCTCTCTTTTTGACAAATAAATAAAATCTTAAAAAAAAGAAAATAAAGTTCAAAGTATGTTCAATAATGTTATATTTCAGTGATATTTTGATATAATACTCTAAGAGTTAAAGATATATAAAAAAATAAAGTGTTTTAATTATATTATTAACTCGGTAGGGTAGTAAGCTTTGGATCAGTATCTTATTATAGGATGTTAAATGCTTTCCCAATATGCAACTTACGCGTTTATCAATATCCCCATGCTGAAGCTGAACAAACCGAGCACTGATGGCAGCAATATAGCTCTGCTGATTGGAGAAAGCAACTCGACCAGCACCTTTTGGGTATTTTAGCTCAGGATCTGTGTCAATTCCTGCATAACAAACTCCACCATATAGCCGGTCCATGATCATAGCAAGTTCCACTTGAAAAGGAAAAGAAATTCACATCAAATGTGAGAGAACACAGTAAATCAACAGTTTTTAAGTACTTTTTTAAAAAGGAAAAGACAATAGGATAAATAGTTTTATGCTGTTTTCTACATGCAATCCTTCCACCTGCATACTGGACCCAATCTGCTCTCAATACAGAATTACTTGGCAATTCTCCTCTCTCCTTTTTGTATCATGTTTTTCCCTCTCTACTGGATCATTCCCAATCTTTAAAAAAACACAAAACAAAACTCCTAATTCTATTTTTCTCCCTCTCAGTGACTGCTTAATTTCTTCTATGTTCTCCCTTTACAGCCAAATTGTTAATTTTTTTTTCTTCTACTACCTCATCCCTCTCTCTTCCCATTCCTTGTTCAAAACTTTCACCCTATGACTCCATTTTGCCAACTACCTGGAAGCAGCACTGAACACAGTTAATCTCTACTTTCTCCATCTGGCTTTCAGGACACATTTTTCTACTACTTTTCATCCCACCTCACAATTCCTTCTTAGCCTTCCTTGCTGGTTCCTCTTCGAACCCTTAACTCTTCAATGTCAGAATACTCTTTCATGAAGTCCGTGGTTTTTTCCTCTATACTCGTAGCTACAGTGACTTCATCCCATCTCATGGCTTTAAATACCATCTATCTGTTTTCAGCTCCTAAATTCCTATCTCCAGCCTGGGCCTCTTCTCTGGACTCCAAACTCATCTATGCAACCATCAGGAGACGGTCAACTGGAGTTGTTGTCCTGGACAACTCATATTGACATTTAACAGACCTTCCTCACTTAGTTTGAAATGGCACTCCTGATCTTCCACTATCCCATTAAATCTGCTCCAATGAGTTTCTGCTGACTCAGCTGGTAAGCAATAGAAAAGATGAAGTTGCCAAGACCCTTGCCTTCATCCTTTCTATTTTCTGTTTTGCCCCACTATACATGCAATCCTATGAACCTGATTTTCCAGACCTATCTAAAATCTAATCTCTTCACCTCCATCAACTAACACCCTCTTCCAAACTCTATTTTTCATCTGGATCGTGGCAATAGCCTTAACTCTTTGCTTCTGATTTACTGTCAAAACAATAGCAAGGCCAGTCAAAATTTATTTTCAAAACAGTAGCAATAGTAATTCTTAGTTATCAAATATAAATGGCTTAACTAAAATTTCTACTTAGGAACTCGAAATGGTACCACAAACTTGCTTTCAAAACCAAGACCACAATCTTCCTTCTCCAGTGTTCTTTATCTCAGTAGAAGGTACCATTATCTAAGACTTAAAGCTGAGATTCAGCCTTTGAGTTTACCTCATAAATTGTCTGTGACATGTGTTCACTTCGCTCCTCACCACTGCCACCTTCAATCCAAGCTCACATTATCTTTCTCCTGTCCTGCAAGAATGGGCTCCTAAAATGGTCTACCCATATCTACTCTCAACCCAACTGCCCCCAAAACATGTCATTAGCTACATTTATCTAAAAGTCTTCATTAGTTTCCCCTTGTTCTGAGGATAAATACCAAATTAGCTTATCAGACTTGTATGATCTGACTCCTATTCACTTTTTCAATGCCTTTTTTTTTTATCTCTCCCCTCTTCTTATACTCCTAGTCAGCCACTCTGGATTTCTTTCAGTTCCTCCAATGCCCTCCACACTTCCCTCCACTAAAGATCTTTGAATATGCTCTTCCCTTTGTCTGAAACACACTCCTCACAACCCTCCTGCCACCTCAACTCTATTCCTTCTACTGTGTGTCAGCTCAAATACAAGTATCTCTAAATATCAGACTATAACACATTCCCTTGATGCTCTATTTTCTACAGTCTTTCTTTGTAGCAGTTATGTTCTATAGGTATTTACATGTGTGAACGGTTCTTTTAACATATATCTCCTATACTGACTGGAAGAGGATGTTCTCAGTGGTGGAAGGCACTAACACACTTCACAGGGCACATGGAATCATAAAACATGCTTGTACAGTGGGCATTTAGGTCTGTAATTATGTTTCTAGATGACATTTCTGGTAAATCTCTGGTTTCTGCTTACTCATGAACAGAAGTTTCTTACTTATCAAAGCACTATTAAAAAAAAATCCCACACTTCTTCAAAGATCAGAATCAACCCACATAAAATAAACAGACCCCAAATTCTTATATTTTAGAGAATTACACTTAAGAAGTCAGAAGTATTTGGATTCTTCTTATAGTCTGCTTGGAGTTAACTATTAATATTGATAGATGAGTGTCCACTTCTCCACTTACTTGACGGTTTTAAGAATGCTTCTCAGAATTCTGTAGTGAACAACTCTTGGAGCATAAGGAATCTGCCCCTTGCCTGCCCAATAGTGCCAAGTACATAATAGCTCTCCAAAATTTACTGAATTCATATTTAATTTTTTTTAAAAGGAAGCAACATTTGTTAACATTCTACTTACCAGCCCAGGGCGCCTGGGTGGCTCAGTTGGTTAAGCGACTGCCTTCGGCTCAGGTCATGATCCTGGAGTCCCGGGATCGAGTCCCACATCGGGCTCCCTGCTTGGCAGGGAGTCTGCTTCTCCCTCTGACCCTCTTCCCTCTCGTGCTATCTCCCATTCTCTCTCTCTCAAATAAATAAATAAAATCTTTAAAAAAAAAAATCTTTAAAAAAAAAAAAAAAATTCTACTTACCAGCCCTTAATGGCCTAGGAACACCTCCAACAAAAATTGTTTTTCGAGGATCCAAAGGCTGAGAACCATCCATCACAAAATCACTATCACTTAAGTTCCAAGGACGGATCTGAACCTATGAAGAAAATCACATCACTGTAATGGGTCTTATTCCCTTGACAACTTAGGCTGCTTTGTGCCAATTAACAGTGGTCCTTTTATTTTTCAAAATTCTGTACACTTGGATTTGAAAACAAATTATTTTTTTTTAATCCAGATACTATAAGTTATCCAGATTTTTAAAAACTGAACTCTTAACATGGTATTTTAACTTTTATATCATTAATAATTACTTCAAATCAGTTTTTGGAAAACTCGCATTTGTAGCCTAAAAGTTCACGTAGTATTTACTTACTGGTTTGTCCTTGATGGTGGGGCTGGAAACACACAGATAGAGTTTTCCATCTTCTTCAATACAAGCATCAATTAGTGCCTGAACTGAGCTCTCTTCTTGAAAGAGAAGGAATGCATAGCCTGTAATAACCATTAAAAATGAGGCAATATGGCAAAGTAAGTGATTTCACCCCAAATTTCAGTACTGTTTAGAAAATACATGCTTTTGGAAAAGAAAAAAAAATTATCAGATAGAACCGGAACCATTAAACTTTCTATAGGAGAACACAATACCCTATGGAATACACACAAAAACATACTCATTAATTAGCTATCCTATATAGAGTGCTTACTATCCAATTCCTTGCTAACAGCTTTACATAAATTATTTCATTTGCTTTCCACAACAAGTCTGTAAGACATTATTCCCATTTTATAGAAGAAAAACCTGAGGTATCCAGCAGTTAAAATGATTTGCCCCAAGTCAGTCACAGGAGCAAGCAGTTAATGGGGTAATTGCAAACCCAGGGGAGCCCCCAAGGTCTCCCAACATACTGTCTTAATCAAGAACTTGGCAGGATTAACCCCTTGAGCATATTAGGAGCAGAAGATTCCTAGAAATGCCCTCAGGCTAAGACACGTTCTGGTGCACACTTTGGACTAGAGCACACTTGGAAAGGCCCAACAATTTCCATAAGGAAGGGGAAATAACCACAGTCAGCATGACAACTTCAAAACTGTACTAAGAAAACTACCTTAAGGAGGCTGGAGTGAAAATGGGTACTCCAGCATGGGTCAGAACCTTAAAATCAAACTCAACTGGGATGAGCTGTGGAACATTCCTTTCAAATAGTCTGAAGACTATGTTTGGACTTTGGACCCAAGCTCTTGCTTATATGCCTGTACCTTTGGGAAATATGCCCTTCCTCCTTTCTTTGTGATAACAGATTGTCAATCTTTAAGGAGAAGAGACTTCATTATAAAAAGAAAGTATCAAAATTTACACTGCAAGTTCACCATTATGTAATTATTCCTTAGAAGCTTGATAACTGACCAAAATACACACCCTTTCCTTGATGAGATTTCTATGCAAACAAACCTAGAGTATTGTAATCTGGTTCTAATACGAAGAAGTCATCAAGCAGGCCATGCACGCACATCTATTTATTCCATTAGACAATGGTAAATGTGAGGTCATGTTTTATGCAGAAATCAAAACACATAGCTTTATTGCCAGCAATGGCTGTAATTGCCACAAAGGTCTGATGCGACACAAAAGTGCTTCATATTAAAATTATAATACCTGATGGCATAAATAAGCCATCAAACCAACCTCTGCAATAGAAACTTCCAAAGGTGTGATTATGCAAGATTAGGAAAACACATTGTAGACGTTTCCAACTGCTAGAAACAATTTAAATATGCTTGAAAAAATAAAAAATGAAGACTGGTTTTAAGTGACGGCTTTAATTTTGTAACAAGTTAAGGATTTGAGAGTTATAACTGTTTTGTAATAATTAAGAGGCTATAAGACCAATTTACTAAAACAGTATTTTAAATTCAGTATTTTTAATGTTAAGATTTGTGATATTAATTTTTGATATTAATATTTTAATTTTGCTTAGTTTTAAAGTAATACTTTACAGTCAATATATTTTTTAAAGATTTTATTTGACAGAAAGAGAGAGAGAGAGAGAGAAAGCACGAGCAGGAGGAGGGCCAGAGGGAGAAGCAGGCTCCCCGCTGAACAGGGAGCCTGATGCGGGGCTCAGATCCCAGGACCCTGAGATCATGACCTCAGCCGAAGGCAGATGCTTCACTGACTGAGTCACCCAGGCACCCCTACATTCAATATTCTTTTTTTTTTTTTTTTTTTAAAGATTTTATTTATTTATTTGAGAGAGAGAATGAGATAGCATGAGAGGGGGGAGGGTCAGAGGGAGAGGCAGACTCCCCGCTGAGCAGGGAGCCCAATGCGGGACTCGATCCCGGGACTCCAGGATCATGACCTGAGCCGAAGGCAGTCGCTTAACCAACTGAGCCACCCAGGCACCCTACATTCAATATTCTTAATATTGCTTACTGATTTGTGTGATTATTAGGGAAGAAATGTTTGTATCACAAAACTAAGCCACATGGCAGGTAAATTATGATCTAGCTAAGGAAGACCATTAAATATTAAAATACTCTTACCAAAAACATACTATACAGCAAATTAATACTCACATAGGGTGAACCTTATTCACTGTAAAGGAAACATAAGTACATGTGTGGCTCCATATCCAAGGGCTCACTGGATGCTTTCTGTACCAGTGTTTCCAAAGCATGGAAAATGAATTACAACAATGACAAAACTGCTTAAAAGAACAAGGTTTGGAAACACTGGTCTTTGATAATGACAATTAACTATAATTGTACCAAAAACTATGATTTGCCAGTGCTACTTTTTTGAGGTCTTTTTGTTTTGTTTTGTTTTCAGTCTGAGAAAATAAACTAACCATCACCACAAAAACCACAATGACAACAACAATGGAAATAAGAGCAACAAAGACAGCAACTATTCTGTTTGATTAAATTTGTGTCAACACATCTTTCTAGGCTTAGAGTCCATCATCCTGTTATATGAACAAGGGGCTCAGGCAAAAAATGTATACCTGTCTCCACACAAACCAATTTTCCTTCCTTTCTAAAACTGTATTTCAATTCCTGCCTGGAACTCTGTTCAACTCCTTTATGTCTATATAGATTACACAATACCTTCAGATTTCATTCAGAACTTCTCAGGGCGCCTGGGTGGCTCAGTTGGTTAAGCGACTGCCTTCGGCTCAGGTCATGATCCTAGAGTCCCGGGATCGAGTCCCGCATCGGGCTCCCTGCTCAGCGGGGAGTCTGCTTCTCCCTCTGACCCTCTTCCCTCTCATGCTCTCTATCTCTCATTCTCTCTCTCTCAAATGAATAAATAAAATCTTAAAAAAAAAAAAAAAAAAGAACTTCTCAGTGAAGCCTTCCCCACCTACTTCAGGTCAAAGGAACTTCTCCATCCTGTAGTATTTATAGCTGTTTGTATCATTTGTTAGCCAATTATTCCGTGCATTACCAAGAATACAAAGATGAATAAAGGCAGAGTCTTACAGACTATGGGAAGAATTGGATATTAGCAAAATCATCACAGATTTATAGAGTTGTAAAAATGTAACACTGTAGCTGTGACGAGTGCTATGAAAGAGCAGAGCAGTGCTAGGAGAGCCTACAACACGAATATGGGTGCCTGCGTGGCTCAGTTGGTTAAGCAACTGCTTTCAGCTCAGGTCATGATCCCGGAGTCCTGGGATCGAGTCTCGCATTGGGCTCCCTGCTCAGCAGGGAGTCTGCTTCTCCCTCTCACCCTACCCCCTCTTGTGCTCTCTCTCTCTCTGTTTCAAATAAATAAAACAAAATCTTAAAAAAAAATACAACAGGAATATGTGAATCGTTAGGCAAGTCCTGAAAGTATCCTGTGAGCAACCAATGTTTAAACAGACAAATGGGGGTATGTAGATGAAGACACGAGAGGGGCCTTCAGGGTGAGAGAGAATACCATACGTAAGAGCCCTAAGGCAGGAGAGAACAAGGCTGGTTTTTGGAACCAAAACAAGAACCAATAGTGGGAGAAGAAACCAGAGAGATAGGGAGGCTGGGCAGGGCAAACAGATTTTTGCCTTTATTCTAACTAAAAGAAACCACTGAAGGGTTTTAAGTAGATGGTCAAGAGACAGCACTATCAGATGAGTTTTCAGAGAGATTATTCTGGCTGTGCCATGGGAGAAAAACTGAAGAGAGCCAGAGGTATGGACAGACTAGTCACATTCCTGAAGTAGGCCAGGGCACTGGTAACTTAGGCTGGAATATTAGAAACTAACTGGCATTTTTATTGAACACTCAAAAAACTTTATAAAGGGCCAAGAAAGTGAAAGAATGGACAACATATTAAAATTCAGCAATAAATTAAACTCAACAACAGATTAAAACTCAGATGAACAAATGAACATCCACATCTATATGGAGCTAATTTTCTCCCTAAACTAAGTATCAGGACCTCCAAGTCCAGTACATGGAGAAAGGTCTATAGCTTTAATCAGATTCTCACAGAGACCTGGGATTCAGAATTCCTGCTCAAAAGATGTTCTTGATTCCATAAATATAAGATCTAAAGGTATAAAACAAAAACCACTGTGTTATTCCATTTCTCTAAAAACCTACATGAACTGGTAATGGAGGTTCTAGAATTCTCAGTGACGAAAAGTGAGATATCCCATATAATTCAGTACCAGAAACCTTTAGTTTTTGTATGCCAATAACAATTCTAACATGTTTCCTTTCCCAGAGCCCAAATCAGGCCATTTAACATATCTACGGGAGTCTTTTTTCCAGGCTTGAAAATTCACTTAGCCATGAGAATAATAGGGTTTTTGTTTTTCTAAAATTTTATTTCAATGATGTTCAAAAGAAAAGTCTCTCCCTTTCTTTTTATTCATTTCAGAGAATCTGCCATTAGCAACCTCACTGGATGCATGTTTAATTCTCTCCACTCACCTCCCCTGCTCATTGCAAGCGGTACTTACTTCTGCTCCCCACTGATGGTGGCCTTGCTTTTGCTCTCATGAATGATAGTGTGATTTGTGATCTTGTGCTATGGTGACAAGCCACAGTAGCATCCTAGCAATAAGTTACTAGCACAACTAGGTATTCTCTTCACATCTGATCTCTTTATATAATGGGGGTTCGGAGCAGTCACTTTCTCCTCTAGCTAAATTCACCCACAGAGTAAATATTGCTCTGTTGTTATCTGCTATTGTTTGGAACACTTAAGTAAATCTTGCAATATTTATACTATTCATGTGTTTATATTTTTCTCTCACTTAAAATAGATCTTAATTTCACTGCGTAGAGGGACACTTTTTATATGTCTGTACCCAAGTTACTTAGAAGGATGCTTCAAACAGAGAAAAAAAACCCCTCAAAACATTCGTTGATTTGAGTCTTTGAAATTATTGTCAAATCATTATAGAGAAAGCACGGCAAGGGTCTAATGGTTCCTGAGTGGCTTAAAGTGAAAACTATGATAGTCCTTAAGGCCCATTCTTCCTCACTTGACACGTTATCAGCCTTCACAAATTATTAGTTTTTATATAAAGGTATGATGATACACAATTCTAAAAGAAAAGAAAACACAAAGTAATTGATATTGTCTTATTTGCTCTCATAAAACTGATTCCTTAGAAAATATTAACAATAAAAACTCTTACCTTTTGGTGGAAAATAGGACTTGCTTTCGGCTTTATGAGGCCAATCTACTACCAAAGGCCCAAATCTTCTGAAGCTAGCAGTTATTTCGTCTTAAAAAAGTACAATAATACACATTAGGAATTAGTTTTAATGGTTCATTTTGGAAAAAACAAAAACAAAAAACAAAACAAAAAAACCCCCCAAACCCATATTTTATAAGTTAAAGATTTAATATTTAAAAGTACCAAGTAACCTAAGCTAAACTAGAATATGAAAACTCAAAACACATCTAATACCCTTACTAAAAGAATGTATGAAATAAATAGGAATTTTAGTCAAAATAAATTTATTTTTAAGCAGCACACTGGTCAGAGCAATCAATTCAGTGTGAGTTTTAAAATTTTATATTAACATTGTGTAGATACTAATGGATTGATAGTATACCAAACTATAAATATTACTGGCTTGAAAAACATGCCAACGTTATCTCAAGTTAAAGAGACGATTACTGTTTGATAAGTAAAATCTCATAGGGAAAGAAAAGGTCTGCTAGAACAAGACATGTAGAATGATCACACTCATAAAATATACTAAGGTCTGACACACACCAGGTAGCTTCACTGAAACAAATACAAGTCAAATACAATGATATGCTCTAGGTTATTTCATCACATGAAAACCTTATTATACTAATTAACACTCAGAATAGGTTGTGGATATTTGAATCATAATTGAAACATTTCTCAAAGTGTATCAATATCCTCTTAGTTGTGAATAAGAGTGGCAGATTTCCCACAACTGCACAAACATTAGACAGTTTCAGTATTTTTAATCTTTACTTTGAATTATTTTCTTTTATTATTATACATGATTATTTTTACTATGTTCTGTTTCCATTACCCATTTGGGTTTTATTACCTCTTTCTTACCTGTTTCTAACAGCTTATTTATCCTTAAGGAAATTAAACTTTTGACTATCATGCACTGCAGGTATTTTATTTTGTGTCTTGTATTATGGTAATACAAAAGATTTTAAGTTTTATTAGAAATAACAATATGCATTTTAACATATAAAGAAAAAATCTTTAAACTGTTTAATTACCTCCTATTTTATATTTCAACAGGTGACAGAACATTTAAAACAGAGATGGATATCCATTCTGACTGAAAATCTTGAGGTAAAAAATTCTATACCCCCAATCACATTGTATTTTAAGTTTTTGTTTGTTTGTTTTAAGCTCAAATTATCACCCTACCTTCATCAATATCTGGAGGAAGACCACCAACAAAAACTTTTCGAGAGAAGCGTTCTATTCGTTCTCCATTTTGATGAGCTGAGTAACATGTGGGTGAATTTAAAACACCCACTTGATCATTATGACCATCATCAAGCAGACCATCATCTATTGGAAAGAGGGAAGAACGACCTAAAATATAAGTACAAATATAACTTGAGTCTCAGATATAGGGAAATGCTAAAGTCAGGCACTAAAATAGCAATGACAAATTCAAAGGCTTAAAATAAGGTGACACAGGTGTAAAAAAAATAAGGGAAATTCAGATAGTTTAAGGTTTTAATTACCTGGATTCAAAAGAGAAGCAGTCTGAAGAATTACTTAGAAATAAACGTAGTCATATGACAACAATTATACTGCAAACAAACACTAGATCACTTCAATTTTTTATGGAAAGCAGTAAGAATCTGATGTATGGGGATAGTTTAAACTGCATGTGTAACAGGAGAAACCTTTGAGAAACTGGTGGCAAAAGGGAAATGGCAGAGATTAAATAGATAAGAGCACATAATAAAAAGCCACTTGCAGACCACAGTAGGGATGGACAAAGGCAACAAGTAAGACTTGCATATAAGGTTTTGAATTAATTGATTACATATGTGACAATTATATAAAAGGGTAGACGGGGCTTCTGCACATGTGCAAAACAGAAAAAGGCATCCCCTCTAGGGCTTTGGTCCCCATCTAAGCCCAGCATTCAGGGGGTACACCCTTTGTACAGGGCATGTCCTGTATAATTCTCTGCCAATCCTGATGCTAGACTCCATGGGATTCAACAAAATAAAATGACCTAATAAAATACAGTCCCCTGTTCTCAGAGAATGTACATTTAGAAATGATAAGATCTATACATATAACTATTGCACATATCCGTAAGAAAGCTTCAAAGTACTTCAGAGGAAGTTTGTTGGAGGAAGGGAGTAGTCTGCCTAATAAATGGGTAACTTCTTAAATCCCCAAGTGAAACTGAATGGCAATTGTGGTAAAAAGGGAAAGCTAGTGGTATTTACTCAGTGCGTTAGAAACATTAGAACATGGTTTTGAGTAAATTTTCCAAGTGGAAGGAGAAACATAAAAGAGGAAAATATGAATTTATTTAAGAAATAGGGAGGAGTCAAAATTGACTACTTCATGTTGGAAATAAGGAGAGTACAAGTAATAAAACAGCTTTGAGGCTAGTCAGAATACTTAGCCTTGAATGCCAGGCTAAAGGAGATGTTTTATTTAGTATGTGATTAAAATAAACAAAAAAATGGATATGCGGGCTCAAGCAAGATAACTTTACTGGTGCTCTGGGAAGACATATAGCAAATGTGGTTAAAGTGATTAGAAATGAGCAGATCAGGAAGCATGAACAGAGGAGATAACTACAGCAGTAAAGAGTAGATATCTGGGAAACAAAACAGAAAAATGGAAAGGAGAAACTAAAAGAAAGCATTAGAACATGAATAATAAGAATCATTAACTAAATATAAGGACAATAAAGACAAAAACTGGTATAAGAAAGGGTAGATATGGAAGGAAACAATCAACAAAATTAAAAGGTAACCTTTGGAATGGGAGAAGACATTTGCAAATGTCAATGACATATCTTTTTTTTTTAAGATTTTATTTATTTATTTGACAGAGACACCGTGAGAGAGGGAACACAAGCAGGGGAAGTGGGAGAGGGAGAAGCAGGCTTCCTGCTGAGCAGGGAGCCTGATGCGGGGCTCAATCCCAGGACCCCAGGATCATGACCTGAGCCGAAGGCAGATTCTTAATGACTGGGCCACTCAGGCACCCCAGACACTAACATATCTGTTAAAAAATTGGCATAAGACCTGAACAGACATTTTTCCAAAGAAGACATACAGCTGGCTAACAGACACATGAGAAGTTACTCATCATCACTCATCAGGGAAATGCAAATCAAAACTACAATGAGATTATCACTCATATCAGTCAGAATGGCTAAAATCAACAACTCAAGAAACAACAGGTTTTGGAAAGGATGCAGAGAAAGGGGAACCCTCTTACACTGTTGGTGGGAATGCAAGCTGGTGCAGCCACTCTGGAAAACAGTACGGAGGTTCCTCAAAAAGTTAAAAATAGAGCTACCCTATGATCCAGCAATTGTACTACCAGTATTTGCCCAAAGGATAAAAAACACTGATTCAAAGGGATACATGCACCCCAATGTTTATAGAATAGCCAAATCATGGAAAGAGAGCCCAAACGTCCGTCAACTGATGAATGGGTAAAGATGTGGTGTGTGTGTGTGTGTGTGTATATATACACACACACACACACACACACACACACACACACACACACACACACACACAATGGAATATTACTCAGCCATCAAAAAGAATGAAATCTTGCCATTTGCAACAATGTGGATGGAGCTAGAGTATTATCCTAAGCAAAATAAGTCAAAGACAAATACCATGATTTCACTCATATGTGGAATTTAATAAACAAAACAGATGAACCCGGGGGTGCGAGGGGGGGTGGCAGGGAAAGAGAGGCAAACCAGGAAACAGACTCTTAACTACAGAGAACAAACTGAAAGTTGATGGAGGGGAGGTGGGCAGGGTGAAATAGGTGATGGGGATTAAGGAGTGCACTTATTGTGATGAGCACTCGGTGTTGTAAGTAAGTGTTGAATCACTGAATTCTACACCTGAAATAATCTTACACTGTATGGTAAGAAACTGGAATTTAAATAAAACCTTGAAAGAAAAAAAAAAAAGAAGGGTAGGTATGTGAAGCTGCATAGACTGAGAGGATATTCAGAATTAAATGTAAGGCAGGGGGTTGCAAATGGTGTGGAGAAAGGAAATAAGCCACATTTTTGAGAAGAGAGTCAAATTTACAGAAATGACATTTGAAGGTTCTTTGTAGTATCACTAGACAACTCCAGAGAGAAATGATGAGGTAGTTCCTTGAGAAACTTAAAAGGAAGTAATGGAACACTCAAGGAGCTCAAGAAAGGAGTGGTAAGAAAAGTATAAGGGAAGTCAAAATATTATTGTAACACAGTGCCAAAGAAAAATGTGATAAAAGTAGAAACAAACAAAAAAAGGAGCCATGAAGTAACAGTGTGAGATGTTAAGATAATCATTTTAAAAAATGACAACTGTATTCAAGGACATGCATGATCTTTGAAGGTAAGCAATTTTAATAAAGTTGGATGGGAGCCATGCTGCATGTAGAGTTTTATAAAGACATCAAAAGAAGATGATTCTTTGGAAGTTTATTAGAGAAGGAAAAAGAGAAAATAAGAATGCAGAGAAATTGTTTTTCTTTCAAGATGGAATGAAAGGTTTTTTTTTTTTTTTGGATGAGGAGACTATGCATAGCATCTGTAGCATGTGCCTTAACATGTACAATATTCAACATTAAAATGTCATTAATATATCATCTTGAAAAATACGACACATAATGATACAAGTGATATAAACAGAGACAATGTGAAATGTGATGGCCTGTGGAGAACTGGGGTTGGGATGAGAAGGAAGTGGGTTATATGTTTGTGAACTGTAGCTAGCTGGATGCTGGAAGTAAGAATCTCAAGTTTCTAACACCAAAAACAGGGAGAAGATCCTATTTGTATAGGAATAAGGAATTATTGTACAGATTCAAATTCAATTTAAGTAAGATGTTCTGAAAGATGTCCTTGTTCACTGAGTTAACTCTGTGAATATTAATGTAACTTTTCCAATACCTTTGCTATCAGAAATAAGGACCAATGTAAAACAAATGTCAATAGTCTGTGTGAACAACAGAAAGTCCTTCAAAAGTATTTTATCTATTTCATTTAAGAAAATAAACCTCATCAAGATCCATTACAAATAATATTGTGAATAACTGGTTCAACTTCTAAGGTTGGACTTTAATAATTCTATATTTTAAAAGGAATAAGATGAAGCAGAAAACATGCATATTAACTAGTTTTTAGTAGAAAAATTACAAATTCAAATTCTATACTTATTTCAGACATGTCAATACATTTGAAATTATTTCACTTTAAAGTGCCCTAACACACATGTGAACTTAGCAGTTCCATGAATATAATAAACAAAGTCTTTCTAATAGATTTTTATCTTGAGCAAAGATATAGATCATAAATATTTAGGTTCTAAATAGAAATACTAAATGCAGGACAAAGGAAATCACTGCGTAAGAGAGGTGACCCAAAAAAGGTTTAAACTTTTTGTGTTAACTATAATACTGTAAGCACATTCATAATATAACTACATTTTAACAATGATTCTATATTACTAACTACAATAGTTTTAACTATAACAAATAAATTATAGTAAATAAAATAACTATCAAAAATCTATAATCTATGTCTAAAATCTAGTAACCAAAGCTCAGCTGAACAAAGGATGTAATAGAAAGTCTAAGAAACATTACACACTGGCCATCCTAACAATTCTCATTGCTAGGGGCGCCTGGGTGGCTCAGTCACTTAAGCATCTACCTTCGGCTCAGGTCATGATCCCAGGATCTTGGAATCGAGTCCCGCCCGCATCGGGCTCCCTGCTCAGTAGGGAGTCTGCTTCTCCCTCCCCCTGCCTGTGTGCTCGCTCTCTCTCTAATAAGTAAAATATTAAAAAAATTTTTTTCATTGCTAGAAAATCATGACCACTTTCGAGAAGCCGTAAAAACTATGGAATTAAGTACTCATTTAAAAGAGGAGTTAACCGAGTATACATCAAAAATTTCACTTTTTATCTTGCCAATTATCTTTCCCTATAACCTAAATTAATATGACTATAAAAGGAGAACCACTAAATAATGACATCTTTCATGTGCAGTACACTTTAAACATGCTTTGTAAGAATGATACACACATATATTTAGTGCCTGAAAATGATTGGCAATAAAGGTAAAATTATATATGTGGGGAGAAGTAAAATTTGATTACAAAATGATCTGGACTAAAATACAACGGTTTTCAACCAAAATTAAATTACCTTTCTCTTTTTTTGCTCTGAAACTAGGATGTATTTTCACGTTCTTACACTTCAAAAGACTGAAGCTGAATGATAATGAAAACACAGTATAAAGTTTGCGGGAGGTAGCAAAAGCTATATGCTTAGAGGAAAATTTCCATACTTAGAGAAATCAAGTTATAGTTTTAAATGCATATTAGAAAAGAAGAAATGCTTAGATAATCCTAGTTTCTGCCACAAAAAGATAGAAAAATAGCAAATTAAATACAAAGAAAGTAGGATGAAGGAATTAAAAAACTAAAATCAATGACATATAATATAGACTAACATGAAAGCAAATCAACAAAGCCAAAAAATAGCTCTTCAAAAACTTATAAAATTGATATACCTCTAAGCAAAGTTTATCAAGTTTATTAAGAAAAAAAAAACTCGGGGCGCCTGGGTGGCTCAGTCGTTAAGCCTCTGCCTTCGGCTCAGGATCAGATGGAGTCCCACATTGGGTTCCCTGCTTGGCTGGAAGCCTGCTTCTCCCTCTCCCACTCCCCCTGCTGTGTTCCTGCTCTCGCACTCTCTCTCTCTCTGTCAAATAAATAAAATATTTTTAAAAAACCCCTCAATTTACCAATACTAAGTATGGAAAAGGGGACATCAACCAACACAGAGCTTATGTACTTTTAATAAAAGGTTACACTTCCTAGTTTTGCAACCCTGATAGTAAAACCTGGTAAGAACATTACAAGAAGAGAAAACTACCTTTCAATATCCCTTATGAACATAGAAGGCAGAAATCCTAAAGAAAATACTGACAGATTGAATCTAGAAATATACATAAATGGAAAACACATCATGATTAAATGGAGTTCACCTCTAGGAATATACCACTGACTGAATCAGTAAAGCATGCTTGATCTTGGGGTTGGGAACTTGAGCTCCATGTTGGGTGTTAGAGTTTACTAAATAAATAAACAAATAAACGGAAAAAAAATTTTAAGAAAGTATAGTGATGTAAGATTAAAATTCTGCTTTTCTCTGTTCAAAAGACGAAGTTTTCTTAAATTGCTGGTTTGCACTTGATAAAAAAAGTAAGCAAAAAAAAAAGAAAATCAATTACTGTAATTCACATTAACAGAAGGAAACAGAAATATCATACAATCATTTCCACAGATTTCGGAAATGCATCTGATAAAGTTCAACAGCCATTCATAATTAAAAATTTCCAGCGAACTAGGAATAGGAAAGAATTTCCACAATCTGATAAAGAGAATTAAAAACTTAGAGTTTACATCTTCAATGATAAACTATCAAATGCTTTCCCCCTGAGATTTGGACGAATGTTCACTATTTCTATTCATATTGTATTGAGGTAGAACTAGTGCAGTAGAATGAGAAAAATAAAGTGTCAAATACTTGCGAGGAAAAAATAAAACTGTCCTTGAAGAACATGATTTCATACGGAAAATTCAAAAGACTCAAACTACTAGAAATAAGTGCATTTAGCTAGGGGACAAATACAAAGTCAACTTAGAAAAATCAACTTATTTCTACATGATAGTACTAATTGGGAAAAAATTTAAAATAATGCCATTCCTTATGTCATCAAAACTCATCAAACAGTAGGAATGAATTAAACGAAAGATATGTTAAGACCTTTACACTGAAAACAAAAATTCGCTGAGAAATTCTACAAGACTAAAGGAAATGAATAGAGAGAAGAAATCAACATGCGAAATGTAAATTCTCTCCAAATTATAAATTTAATACAGTGTCATTCAAAATCCAAGAAAATTTTGTCTTCTAGAAATCTCAAGGAAATTCTGAAATTTATGATAAATCAAAGGATTCAAAACAGTTTTTAAAAAAATCATATAAAAGAATAAAGTCAGAGGATTATACAACCTGATTTCAAGACTTACTAGTTAGCTATGATTATTAAGAACCTAACACTGACGTTAAGATAGGCAAACAGCTAACTGGAACAAAACAGAGTCCAGGAGGAGACTCACAAATTTATAGGCACTTGATGTTTTTCAAGGTTATCAATGCAGTTCAATGTGGAAAGGGAGATTTTTTTCAATAAATGGTGATGAACCAATGGATATCCAGCTGGAGGGGGAAAAAAAAAGGAACCTTGATCCCTATTCTCATACCATACCAAAAATAAATTCAAGACTTAAATGTGAAAGATAAAACAACAAAGTTTCTGGAATTTCTTCATGATGTTTGGGGATAGGCAGTAATTTCTTAGGACCAAAAGGCACTAATGATAAAAGAAAACAACTGGACTTCCATCAGAATTAAATACTTGGCTGCTTATCAAAAGACAGTAAAGTGAAAAGGCAAGCAACTATTAGAAAGTAGGAAAAATGCATAAAGAACTCTTCTTAAATAAAATGGACAAAAGACTTGTACTGAATTAAAAATGGGCAAAAGACTTGTACTGAAAGTTTACAAAAGAATATAATGGATGGGTTATGAGCATATGAAAAGGTGCTTCAACATCACCCTTAGTTATCAGGAAGATGCAGATGAGAACAATAATGAGATGTCACTTTTATGCCTATCAGGATGGGTAAAAATAAAAGCTTAATACAAAGTCACGAGTATAAAACTGGCAAACTAGTTGGTAGTTTCTAATAAAGTTAAACATACATTCACTCTATGAACTAGCAATTCCACTCCTAGTTATACATCAAAGAGAAATGAGTGCTTATATGTGTGTACACACACACACACACACACACACACACACACACACA
>NW_027397066.1:11102596-11249896 GCF_003265705.2 Callorhinus ursinus | reverse complement strand
ACACACACACACACACACACACACACACACACACACAGAAAAAGGGAATAAAAATGTTTATGGTAGTTTATTTATAACAGGTCCCAAATGGAAAACAACTCAAATGTCTGTAAATATTTGGGAAAGGGACAAATTGTGGTATACTTATACAATGATTCATTAATAAAAATAAATAACTACTGATAGTAATTTCAATTCTATCTTCTATACAATCTTAACATCTTACAATTTCCCTTTGAGACTGAAGTTTGTAAGTATTTAAAAGCAATTATTTATGAAATTTTCAAGTGTTTTCTTCTTTTAAAAGAAGAACTGGATATGGTTGTTCCTAAGGTTCTTACCATAATAATTAGAAGTGTTTTTTTTCTCCAGATAAATGATCTTAAAGGTGAGATTTCCATGCTGTTAAAACCAGCAACAACGCATACTGATTAACAAGCCCTACAGTCAAAAGAATTTTAAACTATAATTACAGTTGCATTGTTCGAAGGGTTAAGGTTTTTCTTTTTCCTACTTTCTGAAATCATCATTTGATCTTGACATCAAACACCTCATTTATATTCTCTGGCTATTGTTATGAAACTCTTGACTCAAAATTCTTGACCATACTATAAGGTAACAAGGATGAACTGTTATACAGAAATCCTACTTTAATGGTTCTAACTTAAAATGTATATACATCCATATTTGTTTGTAATATGTATGTGTAAATATACATACATTTATAACACATGCATGTATATAAACATGAAAATTAATATAATGCAATATGAGATTAGTTATAACCAAGACTGGAGTGAGATTCTAACTATGAGTTATTTAAGAGATTAACAAAGAATGTGATAGTTTTAGATAGAAAAATGTAGACGAGAAAAAAGAGGGGACACTCTTTATAGGTAGAAGATACCTGTTTGGGCAAAAGTACAGAAACATTCCAGAGGCCATATCAAAGTAAAATATAGAAAACTAGAGATATTCTTAACTATGTGCTCAAAAGCCCTACTTACAAATACAAATAAAATACCTTACAGTAAGTTAGTCACCTAAAATGCACAATAAAAATTTTAAAGGTAAAACAGTTACAATAAAGATTATAGAGGAAGTAATAAGAAATGAATGACAGATGAAGGAGATGAAAAGAGTCTAAGATGGCTTCCATGCTGCCAGGGCTCTTTAACAGGTAACCCAAATTCTTCTAACACGAAGGCAACATTTTAGGATCTACATTCCTCTAACAAGACTAAAAATATACCTTCTACCAAAACACAAAATTGGCAAAGGTTTTAGAGTAAGAAACACAGCCATTTCCACAAATATGAGCCTCATTTGTTATGGATAATTAAGATTTAAATTACTCATTTCAAAATATTTTAATAAAAAGGATTAGAGAATGTTTGAGACTTTTCTATATTCCCATAAAAAATGTTTACTCCACCCAATAATAAAAGTTATATGATGAGCTTCCTAAACTGAAGATGGGGAGAGAGACTAAATTATGAATAGGCTGCTCGCGTGACAGGACGGTTGGCCCCGACACCTGGTTTTCTGGTGTGGGCAGCTCTGTGCTGGGTTGTAAGCAATTACTAACTTTACTCTGGTGGCTACGTTAATATGCCCAAACCATAGCTATATTGACTTTTCAGATTTTGACCTTAGTTTGGAAGCCCAGATTAAAGAAATTTCTCAACATATCCAAAGGGGGAGGCAGGAAAGGAAAAGAAAACATTTGTACAAAATTAGGCACGTACAAAATGTACAAAATTTGAATCTAAGCATAGTTCTTTGATTTCAATGCATTATCCTGTACTTTCATTTACTAAATGTTGTTCTAAAAAAAAACTATATAAATTAAGGATGAATATGAATATTCTTCCCATCTTCTAAGATCCTAGCAGTCACTCTACTGGAGTAGAAAAATCTACCAATGTGATGGCATGATTTTTATTTAATATGAAAGGATCAAAAAACTATCAAAACAATAGAGGCAGATCCAAGACTGAACTCTCTCAAGCACCATCTGTTTAATCCGACGGGAATCACTGAGAAGTCATGCTTTCCCAAAGAACTGAGGAAGAAGCTATAAGGTACCGTTCCACCTAAAAAGATTTTGTCCCAATAACAGGTTCATCCTTTTCTCAGAGAGGATGGCTAAGACATTTAATTTTAATAATCAATTATAGCCTAGTATGTCTTTGTAAATTACTTTCTGGACATAATATATCTGATAAGTTCACTAAAATTTTGTTTCTTTTAAATACTGGTATGGCTGGGTACAGGTGTAGAATAGGTACAGTCGGCCTCTTCGAGGAGGAGGGGTAAGCAAATTTTTTCTGTAAAGGGCCAGGCAGTAAATATTTTAGACTTTGTAGGCCACACTGTTCTGTGTACTGTTGTAACTACTGAACTCTGCCATCACTGTAGCTCCAAAACAACCAGACAAAAAGCGAATGGGCATCGCTGTGTTCTAGTAAAACTTTGTTTAGGGGCACCTGGGTGGCTCAGTCGTTAAGCGTCTGCCTTCGGCTCGGGTCATGATCCTGGGGTCCTGGGGTCAAACCCTGCATAGGCTCCCTGCTCAGCGGGAAGCCTGCTTCTCTCTCTCCCACTCGCCCTGTATGTTCCCTCTCTTGCTGTCTCTCTCGGTCCAATAAATAAAATCTTTAAAATAACAACAACAAACTTTGTTTATAGTTTGGAAGTTTGGCCTGTGGGCCACAGTTTGCTGACCTCTATCTTACAGTATTACTCTGGCTTTTTTTATTTTTCATGCTTTGGAGATTTTGCTCATTCTCTGACAGGTATCAAAAGTATTTATCAAAGATGAAGAATTTCAGCCTTGACTTCATCATAAAAGGATTTGATAGTGGTGATATTTAGGGGGTGTACCCTTACTCTGGCTACTTCACAAAATTAAGAGTCAAACAAATTTGAATTAAATCTAACCAAATCAGAAAATCCTGGGTCAATTTTAAAGCAATACATGGTATACTATATTATTAATAATTCCTTGTTTATTACAGTGCATAAATCTGAATGGCTACACAGTATAAATATACCCAACCTCTCTAGTTGAACTTCTGTAATTTCATTCCCTTTTAAAATCATTTCTCCTATTTCACTCCATATACAATCTATTAACTCAAAGCTTTGGGATTACCTGCTAGAACAGATTGCATTGTGATGTTTAGCCCTATCAACTAAAATAGGGTCTATTTCTATTACTTAAAATATCCTATATATTTTTGTTCCTTGGGAGCACAGTAGCCCTTCAATCCTTTACTACAGGGATAGATTGCAATATAAAAATATTTGAAGTGGAGAGATAGAATTTAAATTACATTTCACACCTCACTTCACACTCCCACCCTAATCTAACCCCAGACCAGTGTGTTCACTCTTAGAATAGAATGGAAGAAACACTGGACAATAAATACAAAAGATAGTTTTCCATATATTAAAGTCAGCTCCCCATATGAGTCTCCTTCTTCCTAATCCTGGTCCCCAGGCAGCTCTGAAGTAGAACTTTTTATGGTTCCCAGGGTACAGAGATACATAGGACTTGGGGCAGGTCCCAACTGAAAAAGAGGGAAAGAAATATTTGCTCTTCTTAATTACTCCCAGTATAATTAATTTTTGAGTATTCCTAAAGTATATTTTATATATTTATATCTAGAACCAGCTTGATTTAAAGTTCTTCTTGACATTGTTAAGGAAATTAAAATATATAAAGTCATTTTGGTAGCAATTTGGTTTCACTGCAGTCAAGTGGGAAATCTTTTAAATGAAAACAGCTCCTCTATGCCTGGGTTTAAATGTGAGTCAAAGGTGGCAAGTAAGAACAAATAGTTCTTCCTAAACTGCTCTACAAAGTCAAAATGCCTTGTGAAAATAATACTGTTCACCCACCACTGCACTGGTAAAGAGCAATGTGTTATTTTTGGTAAGAATTATATCAACTCATTGTGACACATCCCACATGAGCAGTAGATCTGATACGTATCAGACTTTTTTTTTTTTAAGAAAAATGATTAAATAAAATTAATTGATGCAGTTCCTTTGATGGACAAAATGTTAAACATGAAGCCCATACAAGGGGAATCTTGGTAGTTAAAAGGTTATCAGTGCGATAATGATATTGTATCTAGCGTAGAAAGGGGGAAAAAATGAGTAGAAAATAGGAAGAGAGCCAGGCTACTTCTAGTCCTTTCTGAGTCATTCCTTTGGTATGTGTGTGGGTTTCTTTCTTTCTTTTTTTAATGTTATATTACTGTGTTAAAGTACATTCAAATTCAAATAAAACCTCTCAATAGGTATTTCTAATGGGTCTACTTTTCATCTGGCCATCAAAATTGAAATTTTAAAAGCAGACTCTGACTATTCAAAGAGGACCACCTAAAAAATTACTAATTCCATATAATTTGAAAGGAAAATTCAGGCATTATCCCTCCATGTTAAGCCAAGTAAGTGTGACAACTATCAGTTCCATCCTAAAGAAAGCTTCTCCAGAAGCCTTAAAACCATGTGAGACTTCTTTCTTCCAAAGCTGGCAGGCAGTTCTGAAGTAGAGGAAATCTTTATATCTCTATCCTCTAGGAGCCATAAAGAATGGTAGTAAGTTCCTATCTGAAAGCAGAAAATTTTGCTTTTTCTTAATATCATAATAGTCTATAATTACTGAATGGAGATAAAAGAAGATAAACAACAACATGGCTTTCTGATACTGTGCTCCTTAGAACTTCCTAGATCATAATATTTATGTTGTAGTATGCCAAATTAAACATAAATTACTAAGGTTAAAAGATGAAAAGTGTATAGAAGGAAAAGATCCTAAATTAAATTGCTCTAGTTTCAAAAATACCTAGAATCACAGCTTGATAAGTGGGTTTTTCCAAAAGAACTGGAGCTCCATATTAAAATAGCATAGTGAAATAAGACAGTCCATAGATGTGAAAATAGGTACTAAAATTCTAAACTTTCCCCCTCTTCTCAGTTGCTAACAATAACCTTTACAAGGTAATTCAGCTTCAGTTTTCTGAGTTTTGAGTTTCTATATCCTATAATTTTTTAGTCAGAAAACTAAAGAACCAAAAGATTCAGTCAAGCATTTGAAGAAACCAAATTCCAAAAATGAAGTTAAATTCAGACAATGTGAAATACAAAACTGGAAATACTCCTTAAGAATATATAATACTTGTTTCTATCATCAGTGGTGGCAGAAAGTTTTAGCTTGTTTGTTTTCAAAGCGCACATACTCATGACTACATGAAAAGAAATTGAACCATGGCCACATATTTATAAAATTAATCAAAAGGCATTATTATTACTGTCTGTCCTCCATGGCTCAAAGGAGGTTTTCGGGGTCAAGGAAAATCCTTTTTTATTCATTTTGGTACTTACAACAGTTATTTAAATATCATGATTATTGCACACTTAGAGGATAATCTAGTGGTGTAAAATTACGTTTGCTTCTTCTCATCCCATCTACTTTGCTCCCTCCCAGTCTGCACATGAGAAAGAGAAGCCAAGTTTAAGCCACAGAACATGTCAGCTGCTGTCTGAAGGGGTTTAGTAGTTCGGCTTCTCACAGTCCTCATTTTGTCCGGAAGATAGCAAGAACCCAGAGGGGAAGAATGGTGCGGAAGAGGGAGAGAGTGTGTGAATGAGTGTGTGAGTGTGCCTACATGGGTGTAGAGAGAGGGAGAAGGAAAGCATTATACTCTTAGAAGACACAGAGAAATATTAGCAACATGATTTCTATACATCAGTGTGAACAAGAGCCTATTTGGTATTTACTTTCAACTGGGTCAGACATAAAACTAACGGAGTTGTAAATTATATACCAGAGATAATCAGTTATAGATTTAGAAAGTAGAAAAATCATACTGCATGTCACCTTCACTAGTATTTATTAAACATATTTCTTAAGCAAACTATAAATAGCTTTATTTTAAAAGGTATAAAAATTACTTTAAACAGTTAAAATCTGGACAGTTTAAAAGACATTTATTAAATAACCATATTAGTATGAAAATGTGCTTTAAAGGTTAAGAGATTTAGGATTCAAAACTTTGACAAGTGCGCAAATCAAAATATAACTTTTCTGTGAGTTTTTTGGACAGTGCAGAAAAAAATCTAGGCTAATTACAGTGTTGATCAGTAAAACCCAATTAAGAACAGTTATACCATAGCAAACAGAAATGAATTACCTCGTCTTCGCCCATAACTCCTTGCTGCATGTAAACAAAGGACAAATTGTAAAATGTCAGAACTAAAAACAAGCCCACCCATACAAATACTTGTGATATGAAAAGCTAAGTGGGCATCTGGTAATCAGTGCTACTTTGTTTTAAGAGCTAGGACAATGTCACTGTATAATATCTGTATGGTGTTTTACCATTTACAAAGCACTTTTATTATACATATATTCTGAACTGTACAAAAAATGAAATGAACAGGAAATAAACCATTTATTCTCATTCATGCTCAAATTCATGAATAAATATTTCTTCCATCTGATCAGGATAGTAATGTTAACACCTTAGAGTTAAATAGCATCCCAAATAATGAATGGAACAACCTGAATTAAATCCTTATTTTCCTAATTATAAAGAGTGAGATAGTAGATACAGTCCAACAAATAGCTATTCAAACCCAATTCACATTACACCAAGCCTGTGTGAAGAAAGTATTGGAAGACACAGAAGAATGAAAAGATACAACAATGTTAAACTGATACTCTGAAGCCTATAGAGCTTAGATAGAAGGTAAAGAAATTAATCCATGTTCAAACTTGCTTAATTGAAGAAATGACTAATGATACACTATAGCTAACAATGCTTTCAATCCTTTTGGGACATTTTATAATCTCTAAGTGTTTATGTCTCTATCTCTGGGGTAAGAGGGATTCAGACACAAATTATTATTAGCATCATCATAGAATAGCAGCACATTTCTTAAATACTGTAAAAGTATAAAGCAGAAAGGCATTTCAATCTACATTACTAGCAGTTTACACAATTCCTTAGGGAAAAAAATACTGCAATTTATTCTCCATAAGAAATTGCCAGTTTGATAAAATCCACAATGTATTCCTAAATAAATCCTCCCCCCCCCCAAATCTGAGTGTACAATGAATATTTTTACCCTGGAATTAATATATGAAATCAAAACAGTAAACCAAAACAAAAAATGACTGCTAAAATCAAGATTTTAACAAGTTTCATGAATTTTTTAGGCCTGGGAAACTTCCTAAATAAATCTCAAATCAAAATATATATTGAAAGTCATAAGAAATATAGTTTCCCCCAAAGTACAAAGCAAAGATCAAAAGAAAACATTTCACATCACATCACTAACTGCATTCTATTACAGAAGTTTTACAAAATATAAGGCTTTAACATAAAGAAGTATGTCCACAGGTGAGAATATAACATTAATTCCCCTATAGTAACAATGGGAAAAACTAACTTGTCAACCCTTAGTCATTTACACTTCAAGAAGTCAATAAATACAACACTTACATTGGAATCTTTTATAAAAAAAAAAAACAAACTTCATTTGTATCTCTGCCTTTCTATTGTCTTTATTTAGCTAGAACTACTGCAGATTTAACCTTTTTGGGAGCTCCAATTACCTCACAGCCTAGCAGATTGACTGACCTGTACATTAGCTTATATGTAAGCTTACCTGTGTGTTTGTGTGTATATATAGCTTATATGTACATTATCTGTATATATTATATATAGCTTACCTGACCTATATATTAGTTTAGGGTAAGGGTAGGGGTGGAAGTAACATTTTTGCTGTGGAAGTCTCCCAAGACTTAAAAAAGCCTTAAAAAAATCAGGGTCTCAAAGAGATAGGAGACCGACTGTAGAAAATCTAATAGCAATTTTAAAAGAGCTAACAAGAACAGACCGTGGAGGAATCAATTCACTGAAGTTTTGATAGTTGTATTAAGTGTGGAAATGGCCAATAGGCCCGAGGCACAACACCAGTCTTAGGAATGAGGCTTCCTACTTATCTCTAGGCATGATCTAAATGGTATTAATCCAGTATAAATTTGCTTTATGGGATTTCATTCATGGGTGTACAAGGTGGATCATTTATAAAGCAAATAAAACCATTCTCATCAAGTTTAAAGTCAAATTATGAATTATATTGAAGTAATAACGTGGCAAATAATTCTTGACCTACTGAGAAAATTAAAGACATCATAACCAGTTTATATTCTTAGCCGTTATATTCTTTGCTGAGGCTATTCAATACTAAAATAGTCAAAATATGTACAAATGTTCATAACATCTTAGGTTTCATCTCATTCCTAGGCTTGAACACATTATTTAGAAAATTTCTCCAACTATCTCATACCTGAGGAATTTTAGAATCCTGTAAAGAGCTATTCCACTTATTTTTTGGACAACTCTCAAATTCCAAATCTCTACATTACCAAAAATAGAACTGACTGCAGATGAAGCTAAACCATGTGAAACATTTCTCATCCCCTGTCATGGAAATAACCAATCTGCTACCATCACACTAAACAATGGTCTGTGTACTCACTTTCCTACCAGTGTTCTTATGGGAATTTCTGGGGTATGTTCCTCTATAACTCTGATTCAGAATTATGAAAAGCCCCCAGTAAGAAAAGAAAATCATTAAATTATTATCTGTTATGTTTTAATTAAAGAAGACTTCTTTAAACATATGCCCCCCTCCAAACTCATTTAGAATATGACTTAGAAAAAAAGGGAGCAATTTTTGTATAAAAACTATTTAGAATATTAAATTTCAGGTAGATAAGTTTTATAAAGCATATAAAAAAGTACAACTCATTCAAAAGTAAGGAATTGGCTATTTAACATACATATGTAAATATATGTGTATACATGTATATGCATGTATGTTAGATTATATATATATTTTTTCATGGAGATAATAAGGTTGTGAAAAAAGACCTTTTCTATACAAGTGACTTTACAATTAATTTGGTTGTACAATTAATATGGTTCTAACCCATAAAAAAGAAATAGGAGGATTCTGACATTCTTTTTGGTGTCTTTGTGCCCTTATATATTGGCTCTTAGCTACAGCTGTGGTACATGAATTACTGCAGCTGGAGAAAGAGATGGGTAAACATACTAAATTAGCTGGAAATACTTAGGTTAAAGTTCTCTTGGTGTAAAACCAAAGAAATTCTTATTTCTTGCTCTAAGAAGCCAAAGCCAGGGAGAGAAATATACCCCCAAATCATAATCCTTTTCAAGATCCAAAATAAATCTGTTATCTACTCCACTTACTTCCATCAGCATAAAAAAAGAACTGATTATGTACTCAAGTTTCCTATTTTCGTGACTTAATACAGTACATTTAGAATATCTGCCCTCAGAAACACAATTTCATTACTGAGTTAATTTTCTTAGTTAAAAGATAAATATAACTTCTCTCCTCCCTAAAAGTAGAGCAAGCTCTTGATTACAAACATGGCCGCATGTGGTTAATCACAGCAAATTTAAATTTCAAACTAGTTTTCATCACCCCATACTTCTGCTATCTGTTCTCCTTTTGAAAAGCCATATGTTCTAATAAAGATATAAGCTATTTTTCCTTGGGAGAGGGGTGAGAGGAACACAACATGATCCAAATAGAAACAAATACTTGAATGACACATCATTCTGAATTAGTTCTCACCACTACGAAAACAGAGTGGCTCTGTTTTATTTTGTTCTTTCCTACTGACAATAAAATATGTCAGATTTATACACTTATAAACATTCAGGCTGTCATTCTAATTTCAGACAGTATTTAACTTTTGTTTTTTAGACAATCTACTCCTATATAATGTGACTTCCCTAAAGTGCTTCTGGATGTTAAATTTGGACTCTTCTACAATATTATTCAATAGTGGTGGTCTCCACCAGTCAATTCAACTTGATTTCTAGTTAGATTGAGGGACATGGTGTGTTTAGGAGCCTACTTGCAGTCGTATTTGTATGGCATTTTTATCTTTTTTTTTTTTTTTTTAATCTATACAACTTCCCGAGACACATAGATGTGGGATTATACCTCTTTTTCTCAGAGTTAATGGAGGCTCAAAGGATTTGCCAGAGGTATTTCAGTTTTATCTTGTCTAACCAACTTCCTGACCTTTACCCCATTCCCTGTTTATTTCTTAAAGGAATATTTCAAAGTTTAAGTATAATGTCAATTGACCAGGAAGGTAGAATCATGAAAGCTTTACAACATTGGCCTTATCTGCATAACAACTGTACTATTTATGTATTACTTTAAAAAGCAAATGGACTCAAGCCTAGCACCTAGTAATAGCCTAGTAACATCACAGATTTCTGCCAGTTCTGTGTTTTCTAAGTAGTCATGTGTTTATTTTAATATGTATTTGTGTACCACTAAAGTCATCTTGGGTACCACAAGGGACATGCACACCATACTTTAGGAAAACTGCCCAAGGGAGTCATTTTGCTTTTGACCCAAATCTTTTTCCTATTATAGCTCCTTCCAAATGGTTCTGGTTTGGCTTCCTGCAATAACATAAAACAAACCTTCTTTGGTCACTATACGTAACTTCCTTCAAATACTTGAAAACATTGGTTATATCCTCTTTTAATTTTATATTCTCCAACACTTTCATCTATTCACAGGACATGAATGTATTCTTTCAAAGTCATTTTGTCACCTTTCATCATCACCCACTGCCACAGCTAACTCTTGTTATAGGAACTGTTCTAAACACTTTACATGAATGAATTCCCTCACTTCTCAAAACAATCCCTGAGGCAGGCAGCATTTTATCTACTTTTGACATAAAGAACCTCAGTCAAGTTGAAGTTAGGTAAACTGTCCAAGTCACACAGGAATAGCAAAGTCGGGTTTAAACCCAGATAATCTAGCTCCAGAGTCTGTGGTACCAACTATTGTTTTTTCTTTTTTTAAGTTCAATTACCCAACATATAGTTCATCTTTAGTTTTCGATGTAGTGTTCAATGATTCATTCATTAGTTGTGTATAACACCCAGTGCTTATCAGATCATGTGCCCAACTACTGTTAACTATTGCTAAACCACCACAAAAAAATACTGATGTATAATTTATTACCAAATATTGATTTTCAAAGTCAATAATATTAGCTATGCTTGCTCATTAAATAATACAACTTACTTAATTGTTAATAGTGAGTTTAAATCTGTGATATACTAAAAAATCATAATTTAAAAAGTCTATGTATTGAGATGCTATAATTTCTTTCATCAATAATATTTAATAACAGTATAGGCAAAGGCTTGGTATTGATATTACTTAATTCCCATATTTCCTAGGGAGACAATATGCTATGAATATAGTTAAATTATAAGAATTAAAAGCAGCTCAAGGAAAATTTCCCCTACTTTTTATTGCCATTTGCCTACTTCTCTCTTCAATACCTTAGATGTCTACAAAAAAATTACTTAAATCCTTAATATTCAAATACCTCCTTACCCTATAAATATACCCAATTTCCTGATTCCTGCTTCTCCCTTAACAATGATCCCAAATGAGCAAAATAATTTTTCTTCTCTTGGATCAAACTGTCCTCACTGACCTAAACACACTGTGATGTCCTAGTTTCATTCTCTTTTCTCTCCCCTGATCCCTTGCCAGAAAAAGTTCAGAATATCCAGGGCGGCTTACTGTATCGAGTATGTAATGCGGCCCTAGAGTGGCAGGCTACGAAGAGTGCTCACATAATGAAAAAGCAGATTTGTCCAAGATTCAACTCCTGCCTAAAATAAAATATTCTTGTGTCTACTAAGTGATGAAACACTTCTAACCTAACATCTAGGCTATTTACGAAGGCTTTCGGTGACTGATGACATCAATTAATTTACTACTATTTAGTGTAACCATGGGGCACCTTGGCTAGGTGTCTGACTCTTGGTTTTAGCTCAGGTCATGATCTCAGGGTCCTGGGATGAGCCCTGCATGGGGCTCCTGCTCAGTAGGGAGTCTGCTTGTCCCTCTCCCTCCCCCCCCAGCTCATGCTCTCTCTCTCAAGTAAATAAAATCTTTAAAAAAATAATATTTAGTGTAGCCAAAAGTGTAAGTTGTAAAAACAATGCAGCTAAGTTCTTTGCTCACATATAACTGATGTATTCCTTTGTGATTACAATATACTTCTGAATTGCCCTAGTGTACTATGCATAAAGGAATCTCAGAACATCTGTGAATGATCTAACGTACTGTCTCATACAGTACCTTCCTTCAAATGGATCTTAACAGAGTATGAGAAATACACACATTCTATTTTTTCTACCGAATTGCTTTTTTTAGAAGTTGTAATAGAAATGTGAATGATTTTTATTACACAGAATGGCCCAAAAGAAAATTATTTAAGGAAGTCAGGGTAAATATATAAATAGTTTATTGTTACCTAAACCCATCATTATTTTATAAATCACATCATGAAGATAAAAATTATGATCTATTTTCAGTTTGCAAACTCAATTTCAACATTGTAAGTTTTAGTAACAGATTTAGAGTTCAGAGACTAGTTACTGAAATGGCATTTTTTTTTTTTTTTTAATTGCATGGTAGAAAAAAAGTTGACTGAAGAAGCCCTGGAATGCGATTTTTAGTACCTGTCTGGTCAAAGTCCATGTAAGCACTATAATTCACTGAATTCATGCATGTGGCCTGTTGGACTGTTGTAAGGTCTAGCCCAGACGTAGCCTCAGCCTAGAGAGCACACTCAGGCCCCAGGGTGAGAACCTTGACAATTCAACCTCTAACCATCCTTCAAGATCCTAACAGATAACCCAGTGCTTAGACTAAGCTGGCACGTGGTAGGCAACTCAATATATAACAATCCATGTTAAATGAACCAATCAATCACATCACCAGACACTTTGCTTCTTCAATTCTTCTCTCGTTCCAAAATCCTATCTCCTTTGACAATCTCCCAGGTGGCCTGGACTTTATTCCCACTTTTCTGTCACTACAGTCTTTACTTAGTATTAGTTCACATGGTCGAGCTTTATACTCGCTTTTTTAGACTTTGTTCCCCAACTTCACTGCCATCTGTTCTTAACAAAGTTTTAGTTAAAATAGAAGAGCCAAGCCATTCTAATTATATAATTATGTATTTTAAAGTAAGTGCTATCTCTACTCTTCCTTCTTCCTACTTCCCTCTCTTCGTCCACCCTCTGATTTAAAAATGCTTTGTGAAGGATATTTTCATCCTCCATGTCTACTCCCACAGTCATGGATGTGCTAAGTACTGCCACTCTGAATACAATGTTTGTCCAACAGAAAGAAAACAAACTTTAATGAAAGTTTATTTATCCTGTTTCTAACTCTGGTGAAGTTCACTGTGAAACTTCCTAGTCAGAATAAATTAAGTTAGTGTGAGCACCACATTTATATAGAATCACTAGTATATTCATTCCCTGGTTAACATAAGCACAAGTACTATACTAAGTAACACGTTCTATGCACTTTGCAAATATCATCTCATTTAATTTTCATAATAAACCTTAAGATTGTTATTCCCATTTCATAGATGGTAAACTAAGGCTCACAGAAGTTACTGCACAAGGTCTCACCATAAACTAGAAAACCAGTATTCAAACTCAGGACTCTCTCCAAAGTCTGCGATCAATGAATTAAATCAAACTGTCACAAATACACTACAATGACTGCTTTGACAGCCAGAATATATTCAAACTTGTAATTCTGCTTTCTGTACAGAAGTTGTAGTTTTATTTTTATACTTATAAAATAATTAACTTCTGTGTATGGGGAAGGTATAGAAAACCATGTACTCAATCATATTTATTCATATGAGTCAAATTGGAAACGTAAAATGTTTTTATAAAACTTACCATTTAACATCAACAGATTATCAGTTCCTGGATGTGGATAGCTCAATCGACCTTTAAAAAGACAGGAAAGGTAAATTTGAAGATTATGGAGCTACTTGAAAAGCAAAAAAAGGGAAGAGGGATAGGGAGGAAATTACCGATCATGGTATATTTCTTAAATTAAAAAAAAAAATTTCTTAACTCAAAACATTAACCAAAATCATCTTTGAAATTTGAAAGCGAAACACAAAACAGCTAACCTTAGATCCCAGATCATAAGATAAGAGCACAGTGTGACTTAGCAGCAATGCCTGGAGAATAAAGCCTATTTGTTTTTTGAGATGTAAAAATAATGTAGGTATCCTGGTCCTCCAAACTTAAAATAGGATGTAAACATTTTTTAATATTTTCAAAACTGTTTATAATTCTCTCCACAGCTTTCTTTTCCCAAAAATAAAATCTGAAGAAAAGGAATTTATATTCTTAACCAAAATATTACAATAAAAGAGTACCAACACTCATCACAACTTGTGACTTAATTCAATATGATTTTATATATAGTTGTATTTAAATAAGGATGTTTGATAAAAACATCTTCAACATATTATTACAAGTGATATTGCAAATTTAACCTGTTCAAAGTTTACAAGTGATCTAAAAATAAAAAAAGGAAAATATTAAAGCTTAGGAGCATAGCAGCCTAGTATTTCCTTTGAGCCATTCTTCATTCAAGAGTTTTGCACTTAATACATGCAGAAGGGACAGCAGTACTGCAGACTGCTGTGGAAAAGAAGAAAAAGGCGTGTCTGAACATACTGTGAGGCTCATTCAGCATTTCTACATCATAACACTTGTTTGACTACCTGCCCACATCGAGGATGATCATTGTTTTTGGCCTGTTAAAATAGAGGATCTTCCTCTAATGCCTGAATCTCTGATGGACTATTAGAAAGGGTCATTAAAATCTATTGAGAAAAATGGCTAAAATTAAATGTCTGTGTGATAGCACATCAGCAGCTTTCAGCACAGCCCTTTAAAGACTGTGTGACAGTTTGGGATGTGCTGCCACCAGAATAGTGACCAATAAATATCCAAATGAATCTGACATGATTAATAAGGAATACAGATTAACTGCATCTACCTCGACCACCTCAGCAACTGTAAGGCCTTGTATTACACCCAAACATTCCATACAAAACAGACTGTTGGGTTTTGTTTTAATTATGAAGCTAAAGAATTCAATCATCTGCCAATGAAGGAGATAATCCAATTCTGACATTAAAATATATACATTTGAGCTATAGATATATACATATACCAATACACACATACATACTTCATCTGGGCTCTAATTTAACTGTAGCAGATTCAGATTCAAAGTGGTGAAACAAAACAAATGTTACTGTCCTTCAAAAGACAACTGACCACCTCTTATTTACTCCTGCATTTCATGCAGCATGACATCAGTAGACTAATAAAGTCGTCATACTCTAAAAACATGCAAATAAGTTTATTGTTGTAATACCTTAGTATGGAGTGAGAAAGAAGACAGCATGTACAAAAGGTAGAAGATACGAAGAGAAAGCAGACCTTTTCTAAACTGGATTTCAATAGCACAGAGCTTTACTTTGTCTGAACTATCATAGCTTATTTATTTTATTTTTTTAAGATTTTATTTATTTATTTGACAGACAGAGACACAGCGAGAGAGGGAACACAAGCAGGGGGAGTGAGAGAGGGAGAAGCAGGCTTCCCGCAGAGCAGGGAGCCCGATGCGGGGCTCGATCCCAGGCCCCTGGGATCATGACCTGAGCTGAAGGCAGACGCTTAACGACTGAGCCACCCAGGCACCCCATATCACAGCTTATTTTGGAAATATGCCTATTTCTAAGCATCTTGTTGCAGATGACCAAATTTAGAGAGCAATTTAAGGCCATGAAAAATTACTGTTATTTTTGACTTGAGATTGAAAATCAAGACCCCTAGGAAAGTGGTAGCTTGTATTGCTATATCTACTGTAACAAGTTCATTAAGTCTTGTACACCTACAGTGTGTAGGATGCTAAGGACACAACTAAGAGTGAGTCTCTGCTTATGATGTGGTACGAAAGACAGGAAGAAACAACTTCAATAAAATCTGCCATGTTAAAAGAATCATGTATAGTATGCTATATAAAAAACAAAGGAGTATATTAACCAACCAGGGACTCAGGAAAGACCTCCTAGAGAAGTAAAACCGAGCAAAGCCTTAAGCCAGGTTCCATTTCAAAAGACACTCAACTTTGAACTGCCACGTATTTATCCTCTAACAAGTTCACTGTTTGCTTTACCTATCCTAAGACACAACTAAGAAGGTATTTTCATTGCTAATAGTCTTTTGACTTCCTGGTTCTGAATGTACTTAAAAGGCACACCTTTATGTAAAAAGTTCACCAGGTAGATATCTATTTACAGGATGTATATTTGCATATATGTTCTAAAATATAATTCTCCAAATAGGAAAATCTCTCAATATAACTAATCAAATACTCCAAAATGAAATAAGCAAACTCAGACTCATTTTTCAATTATCCAATTCCTTTTCCTCTACCACAGAAAAATATCAGTACATCTTAAGAAAAGCAACTTTTACAGTTCTATTTTACCTGCGATAGTATTAAAATTACTTTCACTAAGAACATGATAACTTATAGAAATAACTAAAATTTGAGGGCTTACTCCATGCTAAGAGCTTTTCTAAGTTCTTTACAACCAATTATTTACCCTTACAGACATCCTGTGAATTAGGTACGATTATCTTCTCATCTGAAGGTGCAGACGCTGTGCCACAAAAGGCCACAAAATTTGCTCAAGGTTACACTGCTGGCACATAGCACTAGCAAGACACGACCCTGGGCAGAATGGCTCCATGCTCTTACTCATGATCTTATAATGACTTCCCAGTTGATAAAATAATACAGAGAAAGGTATGTATGGTTAGTTATAGGGCAAATTCCTATCCTAAATCCATTAAAAGTATTCAGAGTGACTACGTAGTATATTAGATAACTTACACTTTAATACAGAAAAAAAAATCACATTGCTGTAAAACCAGTTTCTCCCTATTGTCTAGACACCCTGTGGCGCAGAGACTGCTAGTTGTACACTAACGCCTGTACATGTCAATAACAGGAACCCCAAATCCTACCAAGGTGCAGGGCTGCCCAGAGTAAAAGAAAAACTAAATTTCCCAGCCTCCCTTGTAGTTAAAGTGTGCCCATGGGAGTAAGACCTAGCCAATGGGATGTAAAATAAAGCTGGTTTGTGCAGTTTCTGGGAAGTATCCCTAAAAGGGAAGCCCTTACCTTTCCTTTCCCTTTTTTCTGCCTGCTGGAATGCAGATTTGATGGCTAACCCGAATCAGCCATATTATATTATGAGGCCACAGCCAGGTGGTAAGGACAGCAGAACAAAAAGGTGCCTAGATGCATGAACACGACCACACCACTTCTAGGGGTGTTATGTTTTTGTAATAGAAAAAAAATACCTTGTTTAAGCTGCTTATGTGTTTTCTGTTGTTCCAGCCTAACCTTACAAAATAAAGCCCTCTTGTCTAAATTTGTGCAAACTGAATAACCAGGTTATTATTTATTATTGTGAAAATATGATATAATAATTTCATGATGGTTTTAATATATCTATAATTAATGGGTATCTCCTACTCTTGGTACTTCTTTTACACTGATACTATGCAATTTAAAAATAGATAATTTTGAAAAACATTTATTCTTAGGTGTCAGTAAATAACTAGAGGACCTACAGTATCTTAAAATTTGTCTTATTAGTCTATTATGATTTTAGTTGTCTGTATAATACATATATAAGAGGCAATTCATGTTGGCCAGTTTAAATGTATATTCAAGCAGCAAAAAACAGGAATATGACAACTGCATCCAACTTATCACTCATATAGATGAATTACCAATTACTAAAATAGAAAGCAAAATGGTATTCAAAGACATGCAATAACTTAAGCCAGCATTAAAGACTATTTCATATATGTTTCTCCAAATTACCTACTTACTCTGAATAAAAAGAACTTATAAAATAGAGATGATAAAATAATGACACTTATGTCACTTGTCTTTGGATTTAAACATACTTTTACAACTGCAGAAATGTGAATCAGAAAGGATAAAATGAAGCAATCACTTTCTTAACATCTCTTAATGTTTGTGTAGGCTCAAGTTGAAAGCCTCCAGTATAAAGCAAGCTCTATTTTGCTTTTGCTAAAGCCCATTTGCTAAAGCATCACATTTCCCTTCCCAAATACCATACACTCTTGGTTTGCTCTCACTAGCTACTCCTGAAATCCTCTTTCCTATGTCTCCCTCCTCAATTTTTAAGTGCTGAGGCCCCAGTATTCACTCCTGAGACTTCTCTTTCTATATCACCCCACCCCACTATGTGATGTTATCTACTACCAAAGCTTCATACATCATCTCTAAGCAGGTGACTCCCACATTTATACCTCCAACTGCAACCTCTCACCTCATACTTCCCCAGAGTAGCATAGAACACGGTCTTCCTTTCATATGGATGCTCATCCCCAAACCCTGGGTTACCTCTACACTTCATTCTGTGTAATCTGTGTACAAATCAGTCAACAATTCCTGACTGCTCTATTATAAACACAGAGCTAAATTTGACTGCTCTTCATCAGCTCCTTCTTGGTTTCCTGAGCACAAACCACCCCCATCTCTTCACAGAGTACTAGAATAACCTGATAGTCTAGTCTCCATTCAGCAGCCCGCGTGATCCTTTTTAAAACCTAAATCAGTTCGTGTTCTTCTATTGCTCAAAATCCTCCCACGCTGGCCGCTCATCCTCTACCATTCTAACCATGCTGGCCTCTTTGCTATTGCTCAAACTTGGGCATATTCCCATTTCAGGATCTATTTCCTCTTCTATTTAAAATGCATTTGCCCGGATATGACCAAAGCTTGTACCTCTTGCTTCATTCAGGTGTTTTTAAGAGATGCCATCAGAGAACATTCTAAAATAGCAGCTTCTTTGTTTCTCTATCTCCTTGACACTATATTTTTTTCTTCATAGCACTGGTTCTTTTTGTCTCCAGCCTTCCTTAAAACAGAAGATCCATGAGGAGAGGACTTGTCTTTTTTATTCTTTACTGTATCTCCAGCATCTAAAAGAGCCTTGTACATAACAGGCCCTTAAGTATTTGCTAAATGGATGAATGAAATATCTCATTGTATTATGTGACCCATGAGCTCAATCGAAAGTTTACTACTAAATATGTGTTTGTATGTGGGGCATAGGAAGGACATTCTCTCAGTAAATGGAAAAATTACAGAGTAAGTTTTTATTCATTTCTAAACATCCTAAGAATGGTAAGGAGAAGGAGGAAGACAAGTCTTGTTTTTTGCCCTTTGTCAAGATAAATTTTTCCCTTCTTCACAAATATTTTTTTTTAATGAGTACATCTAAAACATGACCTCCAAAGTCCCAATATTCACAGTTAATGATGTCAACCCATTCCTCATTAGTAATGATAAAATTACTAAAGAACAATGTCACACATTCTGCCAACTTCTTTTACAACAAAAAATTTTAAATCACATATTAGAATCATAAAGATATTAGGTTAGAATTAATATTAAACCAAATAACAAGACACGCAGTATGGTACAGCAGTTAAAAGCACAAACTCAAGAGTCCAACCATTTTATAGCACTGAAACTTGGACGATTATTGTTAGTGAGCCACCACAGTCACCCAACTGTAAAATAAAAGTAAATATCTACACCTTAGCTGTGAGAATGACTTACGTTGATACATACATGTAAAGTCCTCAGAGCAGTGTTTGACATGTATCAAGTGCTTAGTACGTGATATGTATCATATGTTTTATATTGTGTGCATATGTGTGTGTGTTTATTATACACATGAACAAGTTATACAAATGAAAAAATCTAATACTTCCTTCTTATATGCTTTAAATATAAAGCATTGTTTCACGGATTTGGTCATCTCTTCTAATATTTTTTCATTTTCTATGTTTTATTTCCAAATCAGTTAGAAAGAAAATGGTTCACCGGAAGTCTGGTAAAATCCACTTAGAATGTGGTCATTACCAACCTTGAATAACTCCAATCTCTGTTCAGATCCAAGGGGCAGGACAGTCATTCCTGACCTCACTCCCAAATCTCAATGCATGCCTCATAAAAGCCTAAGAATAAGATCATACAAATGCAGAAAAGACCCTTAGATCCAAAGTACCAGATCCCAAGAGAGCAAAAGAATCATTCTTTAATAAAAGCCATCAATCTAAGTGAGTTTCCAGGAAAATTAATCTAGTTAACTCACTCTTAAAGCAGGGTCCCATTATAAGTTTTTTTCACTGAATTATTTACAACTTTAAAAACTTTTATCCAATCAATACTAGAAAACATACTAAGAAACACCAAAGAATATAGAATATCAAAAAGTTTGTTTCAAGCAAAGTATAACCACAAAAGAATGACAACAACAAAAGACTAAAGTCATTAATCATCTGCTAAGATAATGTATCACCATAAAGTTATTACAATAAAACTGGTATTAAGATATATGTAATTAATATTAAAATCAAGTTGAACTAATGGTTGCAAATAAATTGTGATACTTTTATAAATGAAAATAATATTAAGAATAACAAATGGGCAATCAAGCATTGCCAGTAGCAGTGTAAACTGGCATAAAACTTAAAAATAAGTTGGCAATATATGTGTTTAGAGCCTCAAAAACAAATGTATTAAGTCTATTTTTGGAAAAAACACAGAAAAAGCTCACTGATTTTTATTTAAAAATTTGAAATACCTAAATTTCCAACTGTAAGGGAATGGTTACACAAACTCTTTTAAATGCATGTAAATAATTTTTAAAAGTTCTAAATAAATACTGATGAAAAATAAGAATTACTATAGAAAAATGTTTCATCATTCAACCAATAATTTATTGAGCCCTTTCTATTTGTTTGGCACTACAATAAATGCTGACTCAAGATACACCAAAAACAGAGGTGTTCATTGCTTCCATGACACATGGAAGAGATACATACATTGAAAAAAAATGAATCAAAAATAAATGAGCAAGGTACTCCATTTAAAAAGGAATATGATTCTTTAACAATCTTTAACAAAGTAATCTACTACTGACTAGGAGTGTTAGGGAGGCTTCACTAAAGAGATAAGCAGACTAGGGATTATAAAGATTTCCAATTGAACATGTTGGTCTGAATGCATGTGTGCATCTTTGTTGCTTTCTGAAACCCCTAAAATGACAGTACAGAAGTTTTAAAGAGGCATAACTTCTTCAGGACAAAGAAAATGAGACAGGATCACAGAAGAACTATGTCAACAAATTTTTGGAAGCTGTGAACATGAATGGTTGAGTGGTTAACTGCCTTTGTAGACCAGAAACCACTGACAACACTGAAACCTAAACTGGTGTGTAAATGGGAAGACTATCCAGAAACAAGCCGTTTACTGTAGCAGATAGCTGGAGATGTTCAGAAATAAGAAGCTCTAGTTCTCACTGAGAGCAGATGTGGGGTGGAGAATCAGAGAGACACACAGGCCCCTCTTTGGCTTTTCTAAAGCAGTTAGAAGTCAGGTCTCCAGCTCCCACGCAGAAGAATGGAAGACATAGATCCAGGGCTCATTTCCCGAACCAAAAGAAAAGACCTAAATACAGATATGGTGAGAGTTCTACCGGGTTGGTTTATAGCAATGCTCATAAGTTTATAAATCCCAGCTACATACACAGAGCTTCCCAATCACCATTTTTGTGTCTTATCTTTAAAAATGAACACAGAGCAAAGGATCATAAGATATTTGATGAACACTTTCAGCATGAGTACAAGAAAGAACAAACCAAACAAATAGAAAAGAGGAACTTAGAAGTATAAACAATATAGGAAATGGAAAAATAATCTTCAGACACTACAATATAGTGTTCAAAGATATGTACACCAGAGAATTAATATCAAGGAAGAATAGGAAAGTTCTGTGAATTTTTTTTAAAGAGGGTCTTAAAAGTTCTTCAGAGAAAAGTTTTGAAATACAAAAATCAATAAAAGGGCTGAAAAATAATAAATGAGGAAATGCCTTCAAAAGAAAAACAAAAGATAAAGCAATGAGAAACAGAAAAGCAGAGGAATATAGGAAGTTTACTATTTGAAGAACAGCAATTCCAGAAAGAGAAATACTAAAAACAAAAGGGAAGAAATTATCAAAGAAATACCAAAAATGTCCAAGAACTGAAAGAAATGAATCTCCAACTTAAAAAGACCCAATGAGGGGCACCTGGGTCGCTCAGTGGGTTAAGTGACTGCCTTCAGGGAGCCTGCTTCTCCCTTTTCCTCTACCCCTCCCGGCCTGTGTGCATGCTCTCTCTCAAATAAATAAAGTCTTAAAAAAAAAAAAAGACCCAATGGCAATGGACGTGCAGTGAAGGAAATAAAGAAATAGAAGGAAGGAAGAAAGAATCAAAGACAGGCAGCACCCCCTCCCCCGCACATCAGAAGATCCATATATTATTATTATGAAATTTCAGAACCATAGGCATGAAAATATCTTAAAAACTTCCAGAAAGACAAAAAATTTAAAAACACAAAACAAGGCAATCAATCATACAAATGAACAGATTTAAGAATGGTATTACACTTACAGTAACCATGTAAGATAAAAGACAATGAAGCCACGCTTTCAATATTCTGTATTACTAATATGTAAAATTCTACATCAGTCTATCATCTTACATAGTAGAATAAACACGTTTTTATAGATATGAGATTTAAAATTTATGTCCCACCTGAAGGAAGGTACTGGAAGAAAGGCCCAATAAAACAAAGGTATAGAGCATTAAGAAAAGGCTATGGAGATCATGACATGGATTCCAGAGGAAAAAGGAACTCCTAGTATTATGGAAGTCCCACAGTGACAGTTATGAAAGGCTGCAAGAAGGATGCCTTCGATGGCAGGAAAAAAAAAAATCAATCTAAGATTATTTGAGGTTTTCAGATATATTGAAAGAAGCTTCAGGGTTCTATTGATAAATTTTGGGATGAATTCAAGTGACAAGTACTTAGATAACAAAGAAATCAAACCAAGAGACAATGATTAATTCCAGGAAAAAGATGTAAGGGGGAGAAAAGCTACATTATGATACAAAATATATGAGGTTAATCTATGAATATTTGTATTGTCACTTCCTAATTTAAACCAAAATGGTCCTATAATCATTTTGAGAGGACAGAGCGGGTAAGTGTTGGGGGATGGGTAAGCCAAAGTACATAGTCAACAATTAATACCTAAAATGTAGGAAATTTACAAGTCAAACATATTATTTACAAATAATTACATGAAAGGAGCTACCTCTAAGGAATGGGAATCTGTAGCAAATAGAGAAGAATGAAGAAGATGACTTCTATTTTTTGTTGTATAAGCCTTATGGCACTATTTGACTTTTTAACCTAAGTATCTGTATTTTTTAAACTCTTTTTCTTTAAAGTTAACCAGATTTTAGGACTGATAAAAGATTTGATTATTGCAAATATTTTAAGCTTATATGCAGAAAAAGAAAAGATTAGAAAAATTATACACCAAAATATCAAACGTGGTTACTTTAGTTTGTGGAAATAACTGATGACTGAAAAAAATTTTTTCCAGTTTTCCCAAATTTTCTTTAATGAACACATACTACTTTTTTGTAATAAGAAAACAAACATTTAAAAAAGGATAAAGTCTTATACTCTGGAGGGAAAATCTTCATTAGGGATTCTCAGATGCCCTTCAAATACTATAAGCAACTAAAATCCGTAAGCCTAATTATCTCAAGTATTCAGTTTTATGATGATAAATTCTATATAAAAATATATATTTCTTGTTTTATTTTCAATTTAAAAGTAAGAGTTATAAGCCCATAATTAAAGTCTTAATGAAGATTTGTGGTGAAAACATGCTTTTAGTAAACCCATATATGCTCTGAATAAATAACTGCATTTTAAAAAAAAATTCACTGTGGTTTCTGATGGGTTTTAGTTTTTAAAAAAGAAAAACTGCAGCTTGTTGTAACTCAAATTGTTTAAATAGTCAAAACTGCCTGGAAGAAATAACAACTATGTTTTCAAATTTAATAATACTGTTGCTAATTATGTAAAAATAATATTGTTACTAACTACCCATTGTTGCAACTACCTAAGAAGAAATATAAATAAAACTTAAAAATCTCTTCATGATGCCACACTTCAAGTTTTCTAAAACAAGAACTTTTACAAACACATTTTCACAATTTCCTTTTCAGTCTGCAGATATTCTCACTGACAACAAAAGTTAAAATCTTGAAAACTGTACTTTTCTTAAGATGAATTAAATTCTGAGTAGCTGGAGGGCAAAGTATTAAGATTCAGGCATATTACAACAGTGATCATCTTAAAGTCAAAATAATTTAACAAACTGTGTAAGGCTTCTATATAAATGATTTATTCCAAAGTTGTTAATGATTTTTTTATTTATCAAAGACCTGTGGTCTATAGGAAAAAAGAAAAACAAAATACAGGGGAAAGAATACATAAATTTGACTCCTCTTTAGAATAAAAAGAAACATTTTTTTAAAGACCAAAAGCATATACAGCAATCCCTCATCTTTTTTTGAAGATTTCTATTATACATGATTTTCATTTATACTTTCTGACACTTGTAAAAATTTTGACTTCAGTAAACACAAGTGGGCTGACGAAATGTAAAATTAGTTCTGAGAGATGCATTCCTCTCTCTGCCAGAGAATCAGTGAGGGCAGTGTATGAGGAACTTAAGACAATCGACATAACTGCCTGGGCATATATATTATTGGTATTAGTTTTATTTTGCGCTTTGTTGTATTTTAATAAATGTCATTAAAACTTTTACAATTTTTCATAGATCTCTTTGATCTTGTTCCACTATTCCAGAGTTTCTCCAAGTATGCTCTTTACACAACCTGGAGTGCACAGTCTCTTGGAGTGGGGTACTGAAACCTAATAAATGTTCTCAGAGTTTGAGAATCTCTGCCCAGCTTGAAAATTCTTAAGTTCTAAAATGTAAATTCTCACACCACAGACTTTTAGAAATTTATACAAGTTACTCTGTGACTTTGTACTTCAAATTTACATTAAGGCCAGCTGAAGAGAATCAGAGGGAAAAGAACAATAGAAGAAAAGAGGCAAGAATTTATTCGATACTACCACAACCACTTATTGCCTTACACAGAAGTAATTCCTTATTTTCTCAGTAGTTACCTTCCTTAAAATAGCAGAGATTCTACTTCAGGAGTCTTGGAAAACAGGAGTTTATCAGTCAAGTAATAAAAATGATGCTAGACACACAAAAATACACAGTAAATAAAAAGTTTTAAAGGCATCCACTTTTAAACATGTGTTGGCATAAAATCATACTCTAAATCCTTTTTCCTGAATTCCTTTAAATCGTTCAGGGAACACTGGTAAAGTCATTGTGACTTGCTAAAACAGATCTTTCCAAGAACTGTTATATTACAGCATTTATGCATGAATAAAGTGCATCTTTCTACAGTTTTCAAATCATTTTTTTAGTTGAAATTAAATTTTTGTGTTTACTCTTATACTTTTAGGGAGGGGGTAAGAAATTTTTGGTAAAAATGCTTACACAGTAAGACCTTTTTGCAAATTGCTGAGGGTAGAGAGGGAAGAGAGCTTAACAATAATCACTGTCTTGTTCTTTTGTTTAAAGCAGAATGAACTGACCCACACATACATAAAAAGATCACAGATTATTTAACATAGGTATTCAAATACAAAATTGCAGTATCACGAAACTGCAGTTGGCAAAGCATGATTTACTCTAACCATTAAAAGAATCCATATTTGTTTTTGCTTTGAAAAGAAAAATATTTGCCAAGAATGAAGACAGTCATCAGAAAACAGGATGTTAATGGCAAGAAACCACTGCAGAATAAAAAAAACAGATCAGTGTCACTGATGCTAAGGAAAGCATAAAATGGTGTGTTAGTGTTCCTGATCTGGAGCAAAAGACGGCACAGCACATACTCCCTAGGGCCAGCTGAGCAGTTCCATCCCATGAGCGTCAGGCAGCCCTCAACAAGCTAAGCCAGGACTTGTCTGCTTTCAGTTCCTCCAAGGTGACAAGCTCTTCCATGCACCCTGGCCCCTCTGTCTAGCTGACACTTTCCCCCAATATTTTTTCATCTTTGTGCTGTTCAAGCTTCAGATCTTAGCTTTTACTCCACAGATAAACTAAGTACCCCGCTTCTCCTTACTTATTACCTCTCCAAGCACCTTATCATCTCCCTCCACAGCACTTCTAACACTCTATGGTTAGAGGTATGGATTTTATGTATATAAATATTATATGAGTATATCATATGTATATATGCATATTATACATATGATGATAAGGTCCCTCTTTCCCTAGTAGGCTATAAATCCCACGAGAACATAGACTATGTCTGTTTTGCACAATTACAACCAAGGTCTTGGACACTTCCTGGTGTCCACAGAAGTGGACACACTTAGTGGAATAAAGTGCATATAGAGCTACATATTTGTTTGCCATCTCTTCACACCTTTAGAACTTCAATGAGACAAGACCCTTCCTACCTGCTATGCTAAACCTTAACATTAAACAATGGAGGTTCCCTACTGACCTGTAAAAATCATTGGAGGGTGGGAAAATGGAAACAAGCTGCAGTGAAGAATTCTGGGCTGCAGTGGGGATGGGAGGTCCCTCTGTTAGTACTATCAGTCAGTTCTCAGGCCAGTAACTTGCCAGACTTCCTTTGGATTCCAGACAGCTGCTTGACTGTTTTCCTTTCTACTGACACTAAGTTTTATCTTGAGTAGTTTTCTCTTTTCCTTTAGAAAAGTAGAACTGAATGCAAATTTAGTTTCCGCCTTTCATCTCTGTGGAAGCCAAGACAGACTCCATGACGGCCTCCACTGATGCCTGCCTCTCAATATTCACATCTCTTGAGTAGCAGACACCTCCCCAGTTGAGCAGGGATGACCTGTGTAGCTACTAGGATGTCATGGAAATGGTGGTGTGAGACTTCTGAAGCTAGGTCACAGAAGACACTGGGACATTCACCTTGAACTTTATCTTTGCTCTGGGGGATCCACTGAATACACTGTGAGGACACACCAGAAGTTCCGTGGAAGGGTCCACATGGTGAGCAACTGAGTTCTCCTGCCAATGGCCTGGGCTAACTTGCCAGCCACATGAGTAAGCCACCCTGGAAAAGGAACCTCCAGCCCCAGTCAAGCCTCCACATGACTGCTACCTCATGAGATCCTCAGCCAGAACCAAGCAGCTAATTTAGCTCTTGAATTCTAACCTAAAGAAATTGCATACAGAGATAATAAATGTTTATTGTTGTCTTAAGCTGCTAAACTTAGGGGTAATTTGTTATACAGCAATATATAACAATATAATCTCTCAACACTGAAGTTCCTGTGGAAAATTTTCCTATAGGAAGTTTTTCTATAGGAAAATTTTCTAGAAACTTTTATCATTAATAGAAAGGGAAACAAAAAATTAATTAAAAAAAATTTACCCTATAACTCCCTTTTCCCTTTCCATTAGATCCCATAAGGAAGACAAAGTAAATGGCAGACTTTTTGAAAACATTTAAAAAGGATAAAATAAGATTCATTCATTTTCTTTTTTTTTTGGAAAAAAAAAGAATTTTCTTGTATTTAACAGAAGACAGGAGTTTTTGAAAGAAATGAAAGATGAGATAGAAGAGGTGGGACATAAGCTGAAGTGCTGTCCTGAAGATGAATGGCAAAAAGGGGAAAGTTCCAAGATTGGCTTCTGTTCTGTCACAACCTCACTTACAGCAGTTTACTGAGGTCCCACCCAGAGAAAATGTGCAATGATCAGAATACGAGGAGGAAGATATACAATATGACATCCTTATGATATCCTAAAGGCAGTGAAGTCTGTACTAATAAGAAAAATCTTCATGTAGCAGCACTTGGGTATGAGGATCATTTTAAATAAGTATATGATGGTAGTATGCAGAAGTACCAGTCTTATTTCTATTTCTATGTAGAGAAGATTTCTCAATTCTTTTTATTTTTTTCTCTTTTAATTCCCTGCCATAATAAATGTGGAACATAAAATACTCCAATTAGAAACAGAGATTTGTTACCATAATTCCAAAAGGTGTTGCTGAACACATTTCCCCCTTCCCATGGCCAAAGATAATTTTTCTAACAAAAGAGTCTGAATTCATTTGAGATTCTTTTTTTAATTATTAAATTCCTCTTAGCCTTAGGCTGCTTCCATTTTCTTTTCAAAGTCTTCTTTCCAGGTTTCTCACAGTTTTATTATAACACAGACTTTAGAAAAAAAGAAAACCTGAGATAATTCTCCAGCAGAGAATGTTTTCTCTTAACATTTTCAAAAGACCTTTTTAAAGAAGACTGGGAGAAACAACAATGAAAAATGTTTCATTATTCACTGTTACCAGTGAATAATGACTTTATCTTGTATAAGAATTTCTAAGAGCTTTCTTTCTAGATAAGCCAAAGAAATAAACAGATGGAACTTCTTCGTAATCATAAACTGCTGGAGTCTATTATTAAACAGTGGATCCAAGACAAATACCACTAGAACTGTCAGAGTAACAGTGAAAGAGAACAAGACCCCAATATACAGATACTAAAAAAATTAAGATTAGGTTTTGGTTAGAACTCCCCCCCCCAAAAAAAACCCCCCAAGTATAATAGTCTTTATTAGTTTGGGAGCATTATCATTGCCACACATTGTTAACAATCACTAATGATCTCTTGAGCTTTTCACGCTCCTTAAAAATAAAGGAATTAGAAGGACAAGAAATTCCTTTATAAACAAAATCTAGAAACAAAACAAAATGTTTAGGTATCTGATCAGTATTACCAACTCAGCCTCAAGCCACCACCTTGCTGCCAACACTTAAGTTCTAGAGTTTTAGGCTAAATGTTTCAAGGGAATTCTTACTTGGCTTTATAGAATTAAAAATGTGGAAAAAATTACCAAGTAGCCCATGGTTTTGATTCAATGAGAGATGCTGAGCCAGAACCAACCAGACTGCTCCTGAGTTCCTGACCCACAGAACTGTGAAATAATAAATGTTTATTGTTGTTTCAAGCTGCTAAATTTTGGGATAATTTATTATGCAGCAAGAGATAGCACATCTCTTATCACCCAAGTACATAGTTTGCTAGATTTTCACCATGAAAATAAAAGGCAATGAGATATACTGTACAAAGAAATGTAAAATAATTAGTAACATGTAATGTACAGACAAATGAAAACAAGTATGTTAATGAAATATCTTCAGATACAGTTAACAATAAGACTAATACTCTAAGATCGGTGGAGCTGATTCTTTTTCCTAATCTGCCCCAACTTTTACGAAACCTCAGAGAAGCTACTATAAAAGATCCTCTTTTAAAACCCTATGACAGTAGAAGAAAAGTGGGAAAAGGAAGTTAACTTAGGGCAATTATAGGTAGGAATCACTGCAAATTGTGAATTGAAGTATTCCAAGGATTTTTTTTTAAAATTTCTGTATTTGATAGAATTCTTAGATTCTTAGATCCCATGGCGAACTGCAAAATATTTCTCAACAGTGGCTTTTTCTTAGATAACAAGTCAAGAGGCATGGGTTTACATTTCTCTCTGCAAAAATCAGCATAAATCTAAATAAGCTACAAAAGAAAAAGTAGGACATTTCTCAAAGGTTTTTATTAGCAAACATAATAGAATCTTATAGATGACATAGGTGCTACTTAGTGCTAATTTTTCTATAAAAAATGGTGAGACAGACACAGTTTGATGCACGATATAAGAAAAAAAAAAAAGTCACCTACCCTTAAGAGGATCATGCTCTGCTCTCATAATATCAATAAGGGAATTCTCCAAAGAGTGCATATTCAAACTGTCATACATTCTGCTTCGATCCTAGAAGAGAAAAAGACTCAATATGATGTATGCAACTTTTTCAAAAACTGATGATAAATATACCATCTAAACCTTCTTACATAAAACAGGACATCTGATTAATATATTACTAATCACTTGCATCCCAAGACAATACCAGTAACTAAGGATCCCATGAGTTACAATATCTCTTGTATTGGAGAATACTACATTTACTGTTTTCATCTCTAAAATCACATATCAAAAATAATCTTACTTCACTGGAAGCATTAATATAGTAAAATAATTTCTACTGTTATCTCAACTTATAAAGATTTCTGAAATGTTATACACACAGCATTTTTAGTTGTTAACTTCTAAGCTTTTCTCATATATCTAGGAAGACACAGGCACTTAAAAAATAAATATTTTTGGGGAAAGGAATTAATCCCATAATGGCACCATACTTTAAATCTCTCTCAAACAGTGTACCTTATTTGACTTAGTGAGAATTTCACAATAACAAATACATAAACAACCCATACAGTTAATATCAAAAGCATGAACTACTAATATCAGAACAAAGACTAACACCTAGAATACTTATATCCAAATCTTGCTCCCTGAAGTCTTCACATATTGGTCTCTGCATTTCTAAATCCTCTTTCCCTCCACACCCTGCGAAGAAGGCAAGGATGGAGGGAGGAGAGGATGGAAAGTATTCTCATCTCAACAAGTTTCCTACCTCAAGTCCCTCAAGACTTTGTGTAGCTGGAAGTCTTCTTTGCTGAATGTTAAATCTGTCAACCTGCTTACCAGAAGGAATGGGATTCTTCAATGCCTATGAATTTATGCTGTTATTCTGCCCAACACATCCTCAATGTACCTGAACAAACATACATGGGAACAACGACAGCAAGCTCTGGCCCATGCCCCCTAAATTGCCAAAATGTCAGTGATGACTCCCACTCATTTAAATGTGTAGGTGTTTGTACAGGTGTTGTATATAAAGGAGGGGCAGGGCAGGCCATTTTTAACTCTCAAAAAATAATTAATACATAAAAAGAAAATGGAAGAATAAGAAAAATGGGGGGGAAAAGTCTCTACAGAAATCAGAATTAGGCACTTCTTAATCTGAGTCCATGAACTTCAAGAAGGACCATAAAATCTGAGATTATATACAATATTCTGTATGTGTGTATACACATAATTTTTTCCTGAAGAAAAGGGCTTCATCAGTTTTCCAAAGGAGTCCACAATCCAGAGACGATTCAGAGCCAGTCTTTCAGAAAGCTAAAGAAAAACATAAAAAGCTTTTCCTGAAAATATGTTGATTTATTTACTCCAGCAAGTGGAGTAAATAAATCAGGGTTGTGAGCTTTTAAAGCTAGGGGGCCAGAATCAGTATTGCAGACTAAACAAATTGCTGTTGAGTAATTCAGAAGTGTGCAAAGTAATACTAAATGGTAGACTCCTAGACCAGTTGCTCTTACTCCAGCTTTATCACCATACAGCTATATTGGTACTCCTTATTTATCTTTACTTACTTTATTTTACATCATTAACAGTGACTTTGATTGGTGGGGGAGGCACAGAGAATCAGTGAACTAGAATAGTGGTTCTCTCAACTTGAGCATGCTTTAGATAATCATGTGGAAGGGTTGTCAAACACACATATTGCTGGGCCCCAGATTGCTGGGACTCTGCTGACACAGTCTGAAATTCAACAGGTTTAGAGTGGCCCCTGAAAACGTGTATTTACAGTAGGTTCCCAGGTGATACTTAGACTGATAGTCCAGAGACCATACTTTAAGTACTGCAGAGCTTCTTCATCCTGAGTAAGTTACTAAACCTTTTTAGGCTCTGTTCTATCTTCTAGAAAAGAAAAAAAAAATTGTCTCAGACTACATAATGCCTAAAGTCCACCTTAAAAATAACAGAAATAATAGAAAAGCAAAAGACTCAAAGCATTATGTAATAAATGAAATAAAACTGGAATAGAGAGGCCCTTGGGCAAAAATGATATACAATTTTAGTAATCCAAATATTTCCATCTTCTGTGCTTCCACTATGCTATGTTCGTAACTAAGTTGTTTCCTGCCTTACCCACTAAACTAAATTAATTACAGGCAGGGACCTTCTAATTATGGAATATAGCTAACTCTCAAATGTTTGTTGAATGAATAGTAGTTTATCTCTACTATAAAAACTGCGAATTAAAGTTGAGCTCTGTGAGGGCAAAGACTGTTCAGAACCATAAAGTCCTCTTAGAATTCTCCATAGAATAGGTACTCAGATGTTAATTGACAAAGCTAAGACAAAATGTATTAAAAACATATTTAAAATAGAATTTAAAAATGTCAGCTATCACGATAAAAATTGTATATATAATTAAGTAAAAAAAAAACCTCAGGAGGTATGTTGTAACGTGTACGTTCTAAGATATATTATAAATACTTTGTATTCTATTTACCTTAAATTCTTGCAAAGAAAACATGTTATGGTTCAGGGTTATCTTCTCAGGCTGATGTTTTCTGAAAAGTATCAGACTATGCCCCATCACAGTGGACCTATGAACTTAATTAATGGTGACTATTACCACCACCCAAATGATATTTCTCACACTTTTTTTTTTTTTTTTTTTTGGTCACACACTAACTTCATTCAAGGAGTATGATCTTGCTTCAGAGCAAAATTTAAAGTAAAATTAATGAAGTAACTCCATATACACTGTCAATGGGCAATATTTAAGCTAAGAAGGGAAATATAAAAGCAAGCTAGTCAATAAATATCGGTGACCACTAGGTAATAAACAAACAGTGGTTATTCAAAAAAGCTGCATGTATTGATAGCTTTAGCTTTAATGCCTATATCCAACTGAAACAGTGTGATGCCCACTTAATAAGGCCCCTTATTTTCCCTTGCATTTCAAGTCTCATCATGAAACAAACTCCTGCTTTAGTAAGGAAAATAACAAAGCTATTATAAAACTACTAGCTTTGGTGAGCATCAGCTGCATCCCACATGATTTTTAAAGCACTAAACACAAAATAGCCTTGAGCAGGCAAAGAGCTCATGACATCTCAAAATCACTTTTTAAATTTAATGAAACCTATGGGTTCATGTTCAAAAAGTATAGATAATTTCATTAAATAAAGTGTGGGGATTAGAATATAACTTCTGGAAAAAAACAAAAGAAACAAATCTAATTATAGAATAAGGATATTAGAAAAATTTGTGTTCACACAAACTGCCTGAAACTATTTTAAGGTAAACATAAACACACCAAAACTGATTAGCGCACATATGGAAAATCATAGCAATGTAACTTATATTTATGACTACATGACTATTTGACAACAGCCAAAATGTTTCACAAAAGTAAGAATCTCTATGAGGAAAAGCTTACCCCAATCTACTTTAAATATGAAAATTATCTGGCAAAGAATCAACTTAAATGGGTTTTCAGAAACTGAGACTACAGAATCCCACAGAGTGGGATGCATTTTCAGGAAAACTACACTCTATTATATTATAATATTTTATTATTTTCATAAACCCAGACATTTGCCATAAAGAGTTACAGAAGCAACAGTACAGTCCTAGAAAGACTGAAATACACAGAAAGAACAAAGTAATCCTAATCTTAAATAGGATAACCTAAAAAAAGATTAGAAATGCTAAAAAATAAAGAGGTCAAGAATATTAAAATTAGTACAACAAAAAGAACTTGAACTTAATTAAAAGGGGACATTTCAATGGGATGTTATATTTTTACTTTGATATATTCAAAACCTTGTCTCATTTCAAAAGAAGTGGTCAAGTAGAACATTTTCCTCTTGAAAATGAAGTATTCACCCAAAGAAAAAGGAGATGGACTATAGGAAAACCCTATATCGTCATATTTAAAGATATACCAGATGCTTTAACATATATCCTTCTAAGTAGAAAAATCAGCTTTTGTTGCAGTTTTGTGTTGACTTTACCAATTTTTGCTTTAAAATAACAAAGTTGTACTAATATTGTCCTCAATCTTCAGTAAATACTGATTTTACATTCCTGACGACACACTACTACTCTACTGAATTAGCAGCGGATGATGTGCTACTGTCTTACTGCACAATGTCCCGTTCAGTCTCCTACTCTCTCATTTCAGTCTCTGGTTGTTCCACACAGACACCCCTTCTTCATCAGACTGGACTTTCACCTTCTCAAAGGCAAAGAACAGAATTTCTCCCCATATATCCCAAGGGTAATTAAAACACTACCACATACATAACGCACATAATTTTTTGAACTTCCTTTATTAATCTGAACCTTGACAATGTGCTATGACAGTGACACTGAAAAAAATTAAAAAAAATTTTTTTAAAGGCCCCAAATAGCTAAAGCTATACTAGTATCCACAAATATTAAATGGAAAGGCAAGGAGAAAATAGGCGGTATAAGAACGTATCAAGTACAGTTAAAGAATTGAATGCAGGATACAAAACTTGAAAAGAAAGCATCCATTACCTAAGCAGGTACAAGAGAAACCATTCTTTCTCATTTTCAGTAAGTGTTAACAGTTTGTTGACTACCAATGCCCCCTGAGGTTCATCACATTTAAGAACCACAATTTAAGGAATGCTCTATTAAATGAAAAATTAGACTTGGTCTGTTACGATATATTGTTTTTTGTGTAAAGTGAATAAAGACACCAAATAATATATTTTTCCAAGAGACCCCCATATTATCATTTATCATGTTGTCCCGTAACAGTCTAGATATTAAAGACTGGTGGGAAGTATCTTCAATTAATTCAAGGTAGTTTATGTGACATGCTCAAGAACTTCCACAGGAACAAAAATCTAGAATTGAATATATTGATAATCCCTTAGCTAGAGGACAGGCCAACATCCACCTTGTAAGGCTTCATGGCTATATTACACTTTTAAAGGCATTTTGTTGCTTTGTTTACAGAGAACTGATGTAACATATATAAACCTGCAAGTAATAATCTCAGCTACTAGTATATTTACTTTTTGATTCAAAATATTAAAGTATTAATGAATATATTATAATCCCAATATCTAATTGAAATTCAATTTTAAGGCAATTAGAATTCATATATCGGAGTATGACTTCTTGCAAGGGTAACTACCTAACAGCATTTTAAAGAAAAGTATTCTTAGCCTTAAAGAAATTAACACAAATACCTAAAATTCATTTTAAAGTCTGAAATGTATTTAAAACTTTACCTTTGTTTTTAAAAAGTTTTATATTTGAAGCTTTTCCATAAGAAAATAATTACTTAAAGTAAGAAAATGCCAACCAACCCTAAAAATTTTATATGCAACTGAGTAAAACCAATCTACAAAACCATTTCTTCCTTATTTGCTGCATGTTAATTACATGTTCAGTTCTTGGTATAGGTAAGGCCTCAAGTATCCAGGTATAGGAATTGAGACTCCAGTTCTAGAATTTAGTATATTTTTTATGCCTAATCAATTTGAAACTAAAAGAAATAAAAAGTTAAATGTTTTAAAATAATGTATTTGTTAACTGAGATATATTAGTATTAAAATGTTCTATATAATGAAAAAAGAGTCAGAATGAAAATACTGCCCCAGATATTTAAATGCTTAAGAATTTTCTATAATTTTAACTTTGCCAAATAGTGAGGAACTACCCAATGGTTTAAGATACCAACTGAAGTGTGCAGCTGTTGCTGTATTTTTTAAAAACCTCAACTTCAAATACCTCAAACTTTTATGGAAAGATAGAAACACAGAACAAATTTTGTATCATAAGTACCCTTAAGGTCCTCAGAAGAGAGAACCACATTGCTTTTAAGACCAGTTGGGAGGTCATACACTATACCCTGCCTGCCTCAATCCAATTCCTACCCCTTCTCTCCAATAAACGAGGACCTTTGTATTCTAAAAATAAATTGTGTGTGTGTGTGTGTTGGCGGGGGGGGGGGGGGGTGGGGGGTGCACAGGGGGGAAAAGAAATGGCCAAAATAGATCAGAGAAAGTTAAGAGCTGGCTAAAAAGGCCTTTCATGATCTAGTTCAAGGTTCTCCCTTTTACAGATAAGGAAACTATGACCCAAAGACATGAAAGACCCATAGACTGTATCCTCAGATGTCATAAGGACTGAGAAAGAGGAAGAAGGTTCAGGTTTCAGACCTCCTTTCCTTCTAGTTCAGTTCACTTCCCACTATCTTTTTCTTCACCAAGCTCTTCAACTTCATCTTATCACACCTCTGGCTCAAGGGTCCCAACGGAATGACAGTATCTTAGCAGTTTACCAAAAGAAAAAAAAATTATCTTTAAGCACCTAAATCCTTTCATGTAAAATGAATTTACCTAAAATCCTAGGTTATAGAACAGGTAAGAACAGATTGGCTTTGACTGAAATCTAAGTGGGAGTGCCGGAGGCCCTCATCTTAGAGCAGCCCAGGGGCTGACTTCCCTTTCATTATCACCTCTATCTACTCTCTAGCACTCCACCAACTGAAACCGTCTCAATAACCTCATTTCTCAACATGTGCCCTGTCCCCCTGGTCTCTTTATGACAGCTAATCTGTCTTCTCTTTTCTCCACAGTTAAATAGCCCTTATATATATATATATATCCTCTTGCTTCCTCCTACACATGCTCTTCAAAAATTATGTCCTTTCCTCTCTAAAAACACGTCCCTTGCCACCTTCAAAATGATTACAATTTTCCTCTTCTAACATGTCATCTCCTAGGCATTTATGTATTCAATTTGAACGACATAAAAGGTGCTACCATAAAAATGTCACTAATGTGGCCTAACTATAGGCCAGAGTGGAGAAGAGAGTAGAAAAAGATGGATAGCTAACTTAAATTATTAACAAAACAATAAATCACAAATTATGTGAGAGAACTACTTATTTCTAAGTGGAGATCCTGGTAGGACTATTTTGGTAAAACGGTAGGACTTGTCTAAAATAAGTGCTAATGATAGATTATTGAAGTTACTGCTAACCCTCCGGATTTGAAAGCTATTGACAAACACATTATGAATCTATTTATAGAGTCCTTACTTGTAAAATCATCTCATGTTGATAAATTAACTAAGGAAGAGCCTTAGCTAAGGATAACATAGCTCCATTCAGTGGGTTCCCACAATGTCAAGTCTATGCTCATTCAAGCTCTGGCTCTGTAGTAAAGAATCCTCATGTAGGACTGAGTTTTCTACTTGTCCTATAATAATTCTCATCACTGGGTACCCAGTATGAATTCAAATTTAGTCTGCAGGAAGAGAGAGAGCATTTTGTAACCACAAAGGGCTTAAAGGTAACTTAAGACTGATTCCTAGCTTTTTGATTTATGGTTTTTCTATAAGAAACTGATTATTTGGAAGAAGACAGCATATAACAGTTGTGACAAATTTTAGAATAAAGAAATACTATACATGAAGTTTTTCTTAAAGGTAAAAAAAAATTGAAGCTAGGGCTTCTTTAGAAATATACCTCAAGACAAATGTAGATTTCGTGACAAAAATTTACTAAAAAATTCTGTGGAACACTGATGAAATGTAAAATTGAATATTAAGTAAACATATGATTTTGTCCCCAACCGAAAATAATTCTGAAAGATAAAATCTGTTCAGTTTGACTGATGTTTAAAGTCAGGTGCTCTTGGGTATATAATTCCTTTTTCCAAAAACAAATTGTTTTGGAAATATAAAATAGTTATGAATTACTTATAAATTGCTAAATAAGTGACCTTTTAAAAATAAATTGCTTTAATGTTCTTTGACATATGCTTACAAAGGTATAACTGGAAAATAAATAATAAATCTTACTCATAATATAAACACTAAACTCCTAGTCAAAATCCTGAAAAATATACACTGTGCAGCCTACCTGGTCTATTCTGGATGTTCCGGCTGCAGTGCACCAACTATCTTGGAGTGAATCTGAGCCCCAAGCTGGTAACTGCAAACTAGATCTCACCTTCAATAGCATAGAAGTTTTCATCAGAAATAAGCAGTTCTCTTCCCCACACCCACCCACAAAAAAAAAAAAAAAAAGAAAGAAAGAAAACAAAAACAATCAAAGTTCCTTCTATCTTGTATTTTTGGTCCTCTAAAAGTCTTAGGGGGAAAAAAGTCTCATTGTGAATAGTTACAAGGACCTTTATTAGCCTGTAATATCAATAAAACATTAAAATGCCTGAAAAAAGTACCTAATCCTCGTAACTATTAGGCCACATTTAGAAAAAAATGGTCATTGAACCAGGGAGGACAAATTTTAATTCGATGCAAAAAGCCCTAATATTATTTTGCCATAATCACAGCTGTACTAAGTATATTCTAATATAGATACAGCTGATCACAGTCAAATTTATGCACAATTACTTAACATTTTAGTTCAGTTATATTGGAGAAGACATTCATTTTGGTGGCCTATTAAAGATGAATAAATTAAGGCATTCTTGAGCTGCCAATTAAAAGCTTCAAAATGTATTTAAGAAATACAGCAGGTTTTTCTAGATTTTATGAAGCTTCTTTTCTACTGTGTGTTTAGAGAATATTTTAGTCTCAATTTTCTCTACATAAGTACTTTATCCTTTGGCAATTAAATTATATGCTTAAAAATTAAAACTTTATGTTTTAATCTGTTAATTTTACCATACTACTACTACTACTACTACTACTACTACTACCACCACCACCACCACCACCACCACCACCACCACCACCCAATTTCTTCCTTTGAAAGATCAACATTAGAAATAAGACCATTTACATACCATTCTTACCTGTAAGGGTAAGAGTGTATTACTATTGTTGTCTGTTCTGAACACATTATCTTCAATCCAAGATTTTGGAGTCAGTGATGGAGTAGAGCGAGTAAATTTCGGTGGTGCTATGACATTACCAGAAAATGGTTTCTTCAATGGAGATATCTGATTCATAGTTCCTGGAATTCCCATGTTTCCAGTTCTACGATGATCTCTGCCATGCACTGCTCCCCAGGACATACTTCCAGTGCCCCAGCCACTGCTCTGATGGTTGCTCCAAGGAGATTGTTTCAGAAGAGGCTGAGAAAAACACATCTGTTTAAATTATAGGCATTTAAAGAGTTTATAATTCAAACTGCAATTTAGGCCTGGGCTAAGAATATATATAATCTTAAAAAAATAAAATCTCTAAACATTATGAAAGGTTAACAGGTTACGAAAAGTAATAGGTTTGAGATCTTGCTATATGAAAAGATATTCATTTAATGCTAGATGAGTTTTCATTCTCTTGTCCACTTTAAATTATAGTGAATCATGCCGGTATTTCAGGATAATTATTGAAATAGAACCATGCAGTTACTTTTCTTCAGAATCATATACATAAGAAAAGAAAATAAATACTTGAAAATTGAACTTAACTTTGAAGATCCTTAAAGATATAACCTACACTGTTATCTCAAAACAACCATATTCTGCTAGGCGTATAACTAAAAATATGGTCTTTCATTAATAAAGGTATGAGTAATGATAGGAGTACAATATTTAGACTTTAGGGTTCCCAAACAAATTGCACCACTGCAACAGTAGATAATGGTAACACTTGGTGGTGTTCTCTTGCATGAACTAAAAACACCTTTTAGTATAGGAACAGTACAGAAAATATGTCTTCTTTGCATTGTTCACTCAACTTTTAAGGTATTTTATTCTAATTTTAATGCAGTTTCTTTTAAAGTGTTTTTGTTTTTCTTTCACTTAATTATCCATGAACAGTTAAGCAATTATCTGATGTTACCCATAGGTGGATCCACTGAGATATACTAAAGATAAGCAACTACACATGCTTTGATTATTCTAGTAGAGATCTTAATAATACAAATCTCCATTCAGTTCATTCATTTTCCCAAAAGTAAATTATATTCCAAACTAGAACCTATGACAAAAAAAGTTGAGAATCCACCAAGAGGCAATAAGTGTAGGTTTTTGGAAAAGTATTATTTGCTAGCAATTATGTTGTCAATAAGCTTACAACTAACATTTAGCTAAAGGAAGTACAGACCATGCAGTTGCTATAAGTAAATAAGTTACTATAAGTATTCTTAAAATGAAACCTCCTTCTTATGACAACTTAAAAAAAAAAAAGAACTTGATCTATAGTACCTATTTAAAAAATTTTTTTTAAATGCCAATATAATCATGAACATACACTGCCCCCTCCACATAGTTCAAAGGTATAGCTCAGGGACCATGAACAAATCACTCCATTCTTGAGGGGCCTTACTTTCCTTACTGATACAGTGTTCAAGTTCTCTTCCAGTGAGATCTAAAATTCCATATGACAGCTGTGTGACCTCTTAAACTTCACTGTGAGAACCATCTTCTGACAAAAAGCAGATTATAGTTAAATATGAATCATGGTATACGGTCTTCTAATGTTCTATATCATGGCTCTAAGAATACAAAAGTACCTAGAAATAATTTTCTGTGGCAAGCTTCCAGTTTAAAAAATGAAGACCCTGACACACAAAAGATAACTGCTCGAGACTACAGAAATCATAGGAAAGTGGAATAGTATTTCAAAATTCCGTATTTTCAATCCTCATAGGCCACATTCTCGTTTCTGGGGGAGACACCAGTGATTCAAAATAAAAACTATAAAGTGTTACTCTGGTTGATTTCAACAAACTTTTAACTGTTACTTTGGTTAAATAGTATTCACCTTGTAAAACGTTAGCCCTTGAAAACTTTAACAGGTCAATGTTAAAAGTTATAGGAGTAAGCAGGCACTGGGTAAGGTCCAATTTTGTTTCTCTCTCAATCCTTAATCACGAAAATGACCTTAAACACACCAATCACTACAATAAGTGCTGACTGGATCAAAAAAAGAACAAAATACTCTTTCAATGTCAATTAACCAACCCAGCGGTCGTGCAAACATTGTATTGAGAAGATAACAAAACAAGAGCTTGAACCAGAAAGAACCCGGATGAATAAAAAAAAAAAAAAAAACCTGACCGGTGTTATTTCATAATTGCATTACCCACTTAAAATATACATGCCCCATAATTCAAGAAAAGGTAAGGCCACCAAAAAAATGGGAGTCCTCCCTTCGAGGTACAGAACACGAATCCCGAATTCAAGTTTAGTTTTGTCTTAAAAGCCACCGAAGATTCCTCACACACACGAAGAGGCGCGGAAAGCAACGCAGCCCTGCAGCACCTCGGCTGTAACCGAGGGAGCCCCCGCGGGCCCGCTCCTCTCCGCAGGCGTCTGACAGCTCGGGACCGAGCCCGCGGCGCGGCGGCCGGTGCTCTCCCGACGCCGGGCCCTCGGCGGGCGCAGCGGCGCGGCCGGCCACCGCCTCCCCGGCCAGAACTCGCGCCGCGCGGTGCAGAACGAAACAGACTCGGTGGAAGAAAACCTTCCCGTCCGTCCCCTCACTGGACGACCGGGAAGGCTCACGGGCTCCCCACACGCACCGTCGGCGCTGCTCATGTTCCTCCTTCCCAAGTTCGCTTCCCACGGCCGCTCGTCCGAGGCCGCCGCCCGAGCGCGCCGGCCCCGCGTCCCCCGCCCGTCCTCGCCGCGTCGCCCGGGCTCGCGGGTCACGGACAGCGGCCCTCCGGGTCAGGGGCGCCCGCTGCGAGGGACGGCCGAGCCGGCGCGCCCGCCTGCCGCCTGCCGCCGCCGCCGCCGCCCTCGGTCCGGGCGCCATTCGGCCCCTGCCCCAGCCCCCACCGCCGCGCCGGGCGTTCGAGGGGGCGCCCGGCCGGTGCGACTTCCAGCGCGACCCCCCTACCCAAGCCTCGCAGCCCACGGTGGCCACTGCCCGCCCGCCCCGCCGGGGGCTGGTGTCCCGAGTGCTGTCAGCCTTCTCCACCCCCGCCCTAGTCGCTCTCTCACTTGGGCGAGTGGCCCTCGTCGTCTCGGTCCCCGGCCCCGCGGCGCAGCCGGGCCGCCGCCCGCCGTACCTGGTGGTGGTTGTAGGAGTTCCTCTGCTGCAGGAAGGCGGCGGCCGCCGCCTGGTGCTGTTGCTGGAGCTGCGGGCTGACGGGCGACCTCCGGCTCTGCGGCTGCTGCGGCGCCGCGGGCGGCGGGGGCTGCTGCTGAGGTAAATTCATGGCGGGCGGCGGCGGCGGGGGCACGGCGGCCGCCGAGAAGGGGCCGCCGAAGCCGCCGCCGCCGCCGCCGCCGCCGCCGCCGCCACCGCCGCTCGCCGGCACGCTGAGTCCCGCGCAGCCGTGCGGGGACACGGGCGAGAAGCTCGGGAAGAAGGCCGGGTTCATGGACGACGGCAGCCCGGGGTAGAAGCCGTTCTCTGAATCGGGGCTGGGCGGCGGCATGGCGCTGAGCGAGCCTCCGCCGCCGCCGCTGCCGCCACCCGGGGTGGCGGCCGAGGAGCCGGGCTGCTGCGGCTGCGGCTGCGGCGGCTGCTGGGGCGGAGGCGGCTGCTGCTGCTGGGGCGGCGGCGGCTGCTGGGGCTGGGGCGGCGGCGGCGGCGGCGACGCGGTCTGCACCGACCAGGGGGTGCCGAAGCCGGGCAGTGGCGGCGGCGACGCGGAGCCGCCTCCCCCTCCGCCTCCGGGGGGCCCCCCGCCCCCGCCGCCGCCCGGGTGCGGAAGGTCCGGGCTCTGCAGGCTGCTGAAGGCGCCCGCGCCGAGCGCCCCGCCGGGCAGGAGGTTACTGGGACTGTTGAGCAGAGGGTGGTTGGGGGACTCCATGGAGCCCGGCGCGGGGTTCACCGGCGGCGTCGAGGGGGCCAAGCCCGCATTGGGGGGCTCGGCGGCGCTGCCCTCGCCCGCGGCCGGGGTCTTGCGAGGGCTGCCCGCGCCTCCGTGGCGGCGCCGCGGGGCTGCGGGCGGCGAGGGCTGGAGCTGCGGGAGCGGGGGCAGGTCGGCCGGGCGCTGCCGCGGGGCGAAGTCCTGCGGCGGGAGGTGCTGCGGGTGCGGTACGCTGAACTGCTGTGGCTGCTGTGGCTGCTGGCGCTGGGCGAGCTGCGCCGGCTGGAGGAGCGGGCCGGGCGGTGGCGGCGGCGGTGGCGGTGGCGGCGGGCTGAACCGGCCGGGGCAGTGGAGCGGCGGCGGCGGCGGCGGCGGCGGCTTCGAGTCCGGAGGGTGGGGAAGGTGGGGAGGGCTGAACTCTTTCCTCTTCTGGCTGCTCAGCTGCTGCTGCTGCCGCTTACTGAAGTCCTGCGGGGAGGAGGTGCGGCAGCAGCAGCAGGAGGAGGCGGAGGAGGAGGAGGGGTGGTGCAGACTCGGTTTGAAGTCCTGGGAGGGGAGGAGGTGGGTCACACCCGCGTTCGTGCCGCCGCCGGGGTGGTGGTTGGGGAGTTTCTCCGCGGCCGCCGCCCCCGAGAGCGGCCGCGCCGGCTGCTGTGTCAGCCCCAGCAGCAGCTCATCCTGCATGGTCTGCTGATGCGCCAGGAACGGGGAGGAAGAGGAAGCGGCGGCGGCCGGGCTGCCCGCGCCGCCGCAGCCGAGGGGGATAGGAAAGGGGGAGGCGGCCTCCGAGATGCCGGTGACAGGCAACGGCGGCGGCGAGAGCGGGACGAAGGGCGTGGCGGAGGGCTGCGGGGCGGTGGCCGCGGCGGGCCCCGCAGCGTAGGGACGGTACGCCCCGCTGCTGAACAGGGACCCGGGGCTGCTGCTTCGGAGCGGGGCGGTCTGCAGCACCCCAAACCCGAAGTCCCTCATTTATCAGGCGGGCGGCAGCGGGAGGAGACGCGCCCCGTCCGCTGCCCCGCCTAGGAAGCCGCCGGATCTGGGGCGGAACGGCCGTGGTGGAAGGAGGGGGAGTCAGTGAGAGGGACACCGTGACTGAGCCAGGGGCACCTACTTCGGCCCCGCCAGCCCTCGCGGCAGTCACCGCCGCCTCCCGAGACCGGCTCGGGCACCGCCGCCGCCGCCGCTGCCGCCGCCGCCGCCGCCCTCGCCGCTTAAGAACTCCGGAACGTGCGTCAGCGCCACCTCACAATCGCACCGCCCCCCGCGGTGCGTCTCGGCACGCGCGGGCGCGAGGCCGCCGCGCCCCCGCTGCCCCGCCCCCGCCCCGCCCCTCATTAATATGCAGGCTCGGCCAGGGGCGCGCTTGCGCTCCTAGGGGGGCGGGGGGAGCGCGGGAGCGAGCGGCGTGTCTCCTCGCGCCCCTTTGGCATCTAGGGAAAAGAGGAGGCGGGTGGCGGTAGCCGGCGGCGGACTCGGGTCTGAGCGCCCGCCGCGCGCGCGCGCGCACAAGGGCAAGCGCTCGCGGGCGGCGCCGACGGTTCCTGGGCAACGGCCCCTCCCGGCGCGGGCTCCGCGCAAAGGCTGCCCTTGGTCGCACGCGCTCCGCCCCGCCCCCGTCGCCCTCGCGGCCCCGCCTCCTTCCTGTCACCTCCGTCCCGCCCTCGGTCACATGAGGCTTGGCCGCTGGGACGCTTCCCCGGGGCTGTGCTGCCCGGCGGGGGAAACTGAGGCCGGGGGACGCGACTGGGAGCGGCTCCCAGACACGGCGGTCGCGCGCGGCCTGCACTTTGCGAGCGCAGCGGAGACGCCGGCCCCTCCCGCCCTTAGGGCTCAGCCCGGGGGTACTTAGGCCCTCTAGGTCTTGTGGGCGCTGTCTGCCTTGCAGACCTCTGAGCGGCTCTCTCCACACCTCGTGCCCCACCACGTCCCCGACTTGGAGCTCTCGTCGTCGCCCTAGAAAGAGCCTTCTCGGGCTTGTTTCTGTTTTTAGCGTCTGCTGCGTGCTGTTTGGACCTTCCTGCAGCCGCTTGAAGGTGTTTTCTGCAGGGCAAACATGAAATCCCAGCTGTACACCAAACGTTTTCACTTTGGCAATGAGGAGCAAAGTCCCAGGAACCTGACCAGGGTTCGGTGTGGCTGTCTACACACATGTATGCATATAATAGGTTAGGAGGCGAGCTCCCATGGTAACCCTGGGCCAGTTCCAAGTCTTCGTATTTCATAAAACCATTTAATGTGCCATCATCAGGACTGCCGGGTCGGACTCCTCCCTGCCACATTCGTTCGGGCTCCCCTGTCCCTGCCCCCCAGGGAGAATCAAATTTAAGCATTTCCTAAGCTTTATGAGTTTTCAAGGGAGAAAGATTTCTCAAATCAGGGAAAAAAGGAGGTTCTGACTCAGCAACAGACTTGTTGAGGCTTGCAAAATGGAAGGGGAGAGTTTTCCATGGTTAGAAGAAGAATTAATCCTGTGTATTTCCTTTTCTAAAGAAGCATTTAACATAGAGAAAAAAAATTACGTGAGGGTCTAGATAAAGAATAACAGAATGATCCTGTTTTGCAGTTTTAACTTTTTCTTGGTACTTAGAGAAGTGAAACTATTGAAAGAATCCCAGAATACAGACTAACCCCAAAAGCAATAGAGGGGCGTCCAGACTACTTGATTTTTTAAATTCTTTTTTTAGTTGAGATATTATTGACCTGTAACATCCTATTGGTTTTAGATGTACAACATAATGATTTGATATATCTATATGTTGGGAAGTAATTACCACAATAAGTCTAGTTAACATCCACCACCGCACATGGTTACAATTTTTTTTTCTTGTGAGACTCTACTTGATTTTGATTTACAACTGGACTAAGATTAGTATTATAGATCATAAATATACACTCCTACTGATGTAGGCAGAGTACATTTTCATGAGTCCTCATTCTCTATTCAATTTCATTTCTACTTTTATTTCAGTTTCAAATTTACATAAATCATATTAAGCATGTTAGAAAGAGAACAACATTGCAGAAGCAAAATATGTTCCATGTATTACGTTTATGTCTGATATCCTGTCTAATGAACTAAGTTTGATATTGCCTTTGCAAAAGGAGAAAGTAATCTTAAAAAAACTCAAATGGTTCAGAAATTGGTCAGGTGTATAGCAAATTGGTTCGAGCTAATAATCTCAAAACCATTTTTAATAAGGCAAAATATAGAACTGGAGAAGTACTTTTATTATTCTAAATTACAATGTCTAGAAAATAACTTGAGCTTATTACAATTAAAGATATAAACGGCCATTTCCACAGCACCTGTTGACATATTCTTAACTATTATTATTAATGTATTTTACAGGGAAAAACTACTTCACAACTGAAGACTTTAAGACTGTCTTAAAAATGAACACTTTTTTTCTAAGTTAAGTTATATTTGGAATCATCTGCAGATCCAACAACAAATCTTGAAAGAGGAAGAAAATATAGGCATGAAAATTAGCTCAATCATCCACCAAAATTGCAGTTAGTGTAATATATGGAGGACAGAGAGAGCATACATTTACAAGCCAAATGCTGCCATTCTGGGCTAAAAACAAGATTTCCTGGTGTTCTGATACTGGTTTTGTTTTGGAGGATTTAGAGATCTCCAAAACAGAGAAAAGCCATCACATTTAATATTATGTAATAAGGTCAAATTTCATTTTAAGTACACCAAATTCCAAAATCCAAATGCCAGACCTCTGCTCACCACTTTAATATCTCAGAGTGTTGTGAGGACCTCATTTTTTATAGAGAAGAAAGTTACATCCTGAAATCTCTATCTTTTAAACTGGTGAGCATGCCATCATTGAAAATACTCAGACAGAAAGGTTTCCTATGGTGGAGGTGGAGGTGGGTGAGAGAGGAGGGACTGTGGTCCTCTAGCAGCTACAATGCCAAAATCTTGTGAGGCTATATTCTATGTTGACCATATGATCATTAACTCAGTCCCTGTCCTTATTTGACAGTCTCTTGTTCATTGCTTACCATTGTTCTGGGCCAGTGTTTTAAAAAATATTAAGCTACAACCTAGGACACACACACACACCCATGCACCTTAAGAAATTCTTACTCTTTATACATGCAATAAATTCTATTTTTAAATTCTATGTACTGTGTTAAATTGCTAAATTGATCTCAAATCACTAAGTTTATTTTAAGTCCCACGAATTAGGCCATGAGCTGAAATTTATTAACACTGTCCTAGAAGACTATTTCACACCTTTGCCTCTATCTCAAAGCCTCCTGACACCTTCTCTCCTCCCCTCATTCTCCGCTGACATGGCTATTTTCCTGAGAAAATAGAAGCAGTTCTAGGAGAACTTCCACAGGTCTTCAACTGTACCCTTTCCACTGTGCATCCGTTCCTACACACCTTCTTCCCTCCTGCTACATGGAGGGCCTGCCCAGACCCCACACTCCCATCTAAGGCCATCCCCTCCACTGGTGCACCAGATCCTTCCCACACCTGCTCAGGACATAGCTTCATAGACATCCCGGTCTCCTAGCCATCCTGCATTTAAAGGTCCAATATTGAACTCCCCCATCTTGGTAAATGGCACTCCACTGTTATAGTTGCTCAGGCCAAAATAAAAATAATAATAATAACAAAGTAAAAGGTCATCCTTGATTTTTATTTTTCTTACAGCATATTCAAACCATTATTGCATGCTACTTGTCCTATTTTTAAATTATATCCAGAATCCAACCACTTCTCATCACACCCACCACAAGCAGACCAGGCCAGGCCAATGTAATCTCTCCCTGGCTTGTTGCTCTTACCTCCTAACTAGCCTCCCAGCTTCTGATCTTCCCTCCCTACAGTCTATTCACACGGTAGCCAAAAGGCTCCTTTCAAAATGGAAGACAGATCACATCAACTTTCTTGACTAAATACTTATATTTTCCTAGAATAACAGTCAAGACATTTTCAATAACCAAATGGTTATTCAGGATTGCCTCCTGCCTCCACTAACCCCTCTGACCATTTCTACCCACAATGGAATCCTCATTTCTTTGACACACCAGGCCAAGTCAGCCTCAGTCTTTGCCCTTGTGATTCTCACTGCCTGGAATACTTGTCCCCTAAATACCAGCAGGGCTCGCTCTCATGTTTTTGGTGTCTCTGTCTCATTTCTTTTAGGTCTCTGCTCAAGCTCATTTGGTCAGTGGTCTCTTCCCCGACCACCATTATAAAATAGCAACTCCTTCCTTCCACTCCAGTCTCCCTGTCACTCTTGAGAAGGAGTCAAGACTCCAGCTCATAGAAACAGAATGAGTTCACATAGAATGGCCGTGAGGCCAACTTGATGCTGAGCCGCCAAGCTGCTGGTTTCCTACTGCTACTCGGCCTATAAATGGGAAAGGGTTAGTCTTCATTGGAAGCTCATTGACCTGGCTTTGGGTTGGGGGAAAAAATTAAGGCCCATATTGGCCTTGTCCACCTTCAAGTTGCTTAATTGACACAGCACCCCAGAGTACCACCATCTTTAATACTTCTGGTTCTTTTTCTACTTTTCCACACTTCCCTTCATACTGTCCTCCATTGCCTTCCTTCTCTTTACATATCCCTTACATGTTGGAGTTCCTTAGGCTTATATTCTTGGTCCTCTTCTCTACTTCTATATACTCTTTCTAGGTGACCTTATCCACTATCATGTTTTCAAATAGCATCGTTATGCTAATGTCTAACAAATTTCTCTCTAGCCCAGAGGCCAAATTTGTATTTCCAATTGCCTATTAACCAGCTTGACGTGGGTGTCCCTCAGACATATCAATTCAATATGTCCATACCTGAACTTACCATCTTTCCCCAGACCCACTCCTCTTCTTTTGCTCCTTATCTGGGTTGATGGCATCATTACACAAGTTGCTCGAGCTGGAAACATGAGTCATCCTCCTCTTCCCTCTCTCACCCTCCAAAAGCAATGGGTCACCATACTCTGTTAATTCTATTGCAGAAACACTGCTCAAATGTTGTCCCCTCAGTCCACTCCTCGACCTGTGCCTTAACTCTCAGTCTTTTCTCTGTCCTGCCCTACTGCACAGCCTTTTAACTGGTTTTCCTACCAGTTCCTCTCTGAATCTCTTCCCTTTAATGGTGTCAAAAAACAACTATAATCCTGCCACATGTCCTGGTCAATAAGCACCTCCCTAGCTTCTACCATATCACATCCAAACTTGCTGGTGAATAGGACCTTTCAAAAGTTATTTGCAACTTGCCTCTTTGCCTGTATCACCTGTCACTCCCCATAGTACCCAATCCTCTGGATCAGACATGTCTTTTCATAGGTCTGGTCCTTTGCACATGATGGGTCTACTTTCTGGAATGCCTCTTACCTTTTTTCATCAGCTAATGCTTCCTTACCATTCAGGACACAGTTCCAATGCTATAGCCTTTCTTGGCTCTCCCTGGACAGTGAGTTAAACCCTCTTCTATGTTCTCTGACAATAATGTCATAATAACTTTTGTTTGTTAGAACACTTGTCACATGGACAATAATTATCTGTCTCCTTGGCTATTTGCCCTTTTAGACTCTGAGTTGCTCTAGGTCATGGACTTTCCTTTATGTATCTCTCTACATACGTTTACCTGCCATTTTACTTGGAACACAAAGGCTCAGTAAATGTTTGTAGATTAGTGAATTGCCCAGTGAATGCTGTAGGAAGGAAAAATGAAAAGAAGGGGAAGAGAGAGACAATAGAAAGAAGGGAAGGAGAGAAGAAAGAAGGGAAGGAGAAAAGTGTTTCCAAAGCACACTTATAAGGAGATACGCCATTTTCTAGAGAACCATAATATTAGTGACTTATGTTTGCTAGAGGAAGAAAAAGAAAAAAAGGACAGATCATAACAATGAACAACGAAATTTCACTCCCCTTCCCATTGTTTTCTTTGGTAATACCAATCTGAAAACTCCATTCTGGTTGTTATGCTATCCAAAGATGAATCCACTGACAAGGGAAAATATCTAGAATCTTTCCCTGCTGCTAATGTATAGGCGCCAAACACAATACAAGGTATTCACAGTTTATGTCACCCTTTGTGGAGCTTGGGACATATGTCATCTAACTCCAGTAAAAGAGCTGTCAACCTCTGCAGTAATTCCTGCCACATGCTCATTGGCACGTAGACTGACTTAACTGTTCTATCACTTCTTGACTTGTATTTTTAGGTGTTGTCACCTTGACTAGATTATAAATCTTTGGAAGCATTGGCTATGCCTTATATATTCCTTTCTTTTCCTTGTTCTTCTTGATGCATTTATGTACCCAGAAACTATCTATTGAGTGACTGCTATGTGTCAGACACTGCACTAGGACCTTGGGATACAACCAAGAGCAAAACCAAAGACACGTGCACTATTCTGTGGCATCACAGAGGCTGTTAATATCAGCTGTGATAATTCCTGGCCCTAATTGTCTAGACAGAGTCATAAACAGTGAGATTCTAGGCCGAAACTGACCTACTAAATTGGAGTCCTACATGCTGCAACATAGACTTGCTGGACTGGTCATGGGTGGAGCCCCAGGATGAATATTGAATATTGAGCTAAGGCAAACTCAGGAAGGCAGAAGAAATCACACGGCTGAAACACATTGTAATCCTAGCTGGAAAAGGGATTTTCACTTTTTATCTCCTTAACTTGTCACAGTATACTTGGTGACTAGATAAAGCAAATAATATTCTTATTTTAGAGTTGGAAAACCAAAGCTTAGAAACAAAGTAATTTGCTTCCAGTAGTTTGCAGAGCCTGGGCTTAAAGTCCCCAACTCCTCATTGCTCAGGCTTCTGCTCCATTAGCTGTCCCTCGGGCTACCAAAGATATGCAACATGTCTGAGCCAAACACAGCCACAGGGACAGGCCCTAAGAACAATGGTTGTTACTTCTACTAAAGCATAAGGGATGGAAAGTGTAATGCTTTAAAACTTTTCAGTAACACCTCACTGAATGAATAACAATTGGCAGTAGTGATCTCAGAATGACAGCATTTTGTTTTCAAAATACATAGCCCAAAAAATTCAGAAATGCTTCTCAAATGTGCATACTTTCTTCTATTAGAATAATGAGGCCTGGCAGTATATATCGGATATATTGATTTAATTCTTTTCTTTCGTTCTGGAAAGCTAACTCTTTCACTTGATAAATAATCTCTGCAAAGTAGAGAAGCATTTTGACTAAATATTAAATATTTAAACTTCGTATGGATGAAGAATATTGCATCTATCAAATTTGATCTTAATATTTTTAGAATCTTAGAAAGATTAAAAGTTTAATTTTTTTTTTTTTTTTGCAACTCTGAATGTTTGGTAACAAAGAAAAATCATGAAGTTTAGTTGTACCAGGCATTACCTCCCTCCTTTATATAAGGATTAAGTATAAAGACAATGTCTGAGTAACATTCAAGGTGGATATTTTAATATTAGCCCAGATTAGTGCTTCATCCTTACTGCTATCAATTCACTTTTACTGTACGCCAGGTAGGACTGTAGGAGTTTATATCATCTTATATCCAAAATTCATGTATTAAGTGTAAGTCATTGTATTAAATTTGCAGAACATAATCCATAACAAGAAGAAAAATAGACTTCAATTTTCAATAGAAAATAATTATAGACAGATTTGTATAAAAAAAACTTTAGAAAGTTTTCATAAGTACATGAATCATATCTATAAATAGTAATGTGTTTTAGGGCCCACAGTTGATCCATATTCCTCTCACTTTAGGAGTCAGGGAAGAGGGATATGCTGGACACGTAAGGGCTCCTGAGTCAGAGACCTGGCTTTTGGTCCCAACTCTCTCTGTTCCTGTGTAACTTTAGCAGTACAGTTTTGGGGACCTTAGTTTTCTCTTCTTTGTGAAAGTGAAGGGAGCAACAACCATCATCTGTGAAGTGTGGGTTGTGAAGATGATTAGCAATATTTTAAGTAGAGAGTCTTCTATAATGTTTGACACAGAATAGATGTTTAAACAAAGGAACAAAAACTCCTAGCTATTATGTGCCATGCAACTTAAAGGAAAGAGTTGACTCAAAGGCCAGATAGAAGAACTCAGTGGTAGTCCTGGGCGGGGGGGGGGGGGGGGGGGGGTTGGGGGGTAGGGGGGTGGGGGGGGTCAGTGGGTAACAAAAGCAAAAAGAAAACAACAAAATGAAACAATTATCCAAAACATGCACATAAATGATGGTAATGGCTTGATGCCTAAGGAAGATGATGTAAACAGGGCATACTCTAGCTTAAGGACAGAACCGAATTCCAGTATCAAGTCTCATACCTACAGGGTGGAGTTTGTTAACCTGGGCAGGTTAACCATTCTCAGTGTCACTTTTCTCCTCTGGCAAGTAATGCAGGGAGCTGTGCACAAAAGATACCCAATGCTGTTAGAGTCCTGGTCTTCAAAGATACATCTAGATCATCTTGGTCCCATAGATATGTAATGTGAGCCACAAATGCAAGCTACATATGTAATGTGAAATTTTCTGGTAGCCACATCTAAAAAAAGAAAATGAGACAAGTGAAATTAACTCGAGTATTATATTTTAGCTCAACACATGCAAAATGTTATTAGTTCATCATGTAATTGATATGAGTAATTACTATTTTTTCTGCATCTATTTAGACGATTTTAGATGATTGTGGTTTCTGTGGTTTATTCTATTAATATAATGTATTACATTGATTTCCAGATGTTAGACCAATCTTGCATTTCTGAGAAAAATCCCTCTTGGTTATGCTGTTTAATATATATATCTGGATTTGGATTGCTAGTATTTTGTTGAGGATATTTGCATCTATATTCATAGGGGATATTGGTCTGTAGTTTTATTGTGATGTCTTTGGTTTTAGTATCCAGGTAATACTGGTCTCATAGAATAAGTTGGGAAATGTTCCTTCTTCTTCTAATTTTTTGTAAGAGTATGTGAAGGATGGGTATTAATTCTTCTTTAATTGTGTAGAATTCACCAGTAAAGCCATCTGGGCCCAGACTTTTCTTTGTGGGAAGTTTTAAAATTGCTAATTCAATCCCTTTATTTTAGGTATATTCAGATTTTTTATTTCTTCTTACTTCTGTTTCAGTTGTTTGTGTCTATCTGGAAATATATCTATTTTGTCTAGGTTTTTAATTTGTTGGCATATAATTGTTCATAGTATTTCCTTACAATCCTTTTTATTTCTGTGAGGTTGGTTTCCAGATCCTCTCTTTTATTTCTTATTCTAGTAACTTGAGTCCTTTACTTTTTTCTTTGTCAGCCTAGCTAAAAGTCACTTTTCTTGATTTTTTTCAAAGAGCTAACTTTGGGTTTCATTGGTGTTCATTATTATTTCTATTCTCTATTTCATTTGTTTGTGCTCTAAATCTTTATGATCTTCTTTCTGCTTGCTTTGGTTTTAGTTTATTCATCTCTTTGCTAGTTTCTTATGGCAGAAATTTAGGTTATTGATTTGAGATCTTTATTCCTTTTTAAATGCAAGCATTATATCTTGCATTATAGCATTATTCCCCTCTGATTGCTGCTTTAGTTGAGTTTCATAAGTTGTAGTATTTTGTGTTTTGTTTTCATTTATCTCAAACTATGTTGTAATTTGCTTTGTGATTTCTTCTTTGACCTATTTGTTGTTTAGGGGCATTTTGTTTAATTTTCACATATTGTGAATTCTCAAATTTCCTCCTGTTATTATGACTGTAACTTCATTCTATTGTGGACAAAGAACATACTAAAATTTTAAATTTATTGAGATTTGTGTTATAGCTTCTTAACATATACTCTATTTTCGAGGATGTTCCACATGTACTTGAGAAAAGAATCTACTTTGCTGTTGTTGACCAGAGTGTTCTATAGATATGTGTTACATTTAGTTGGTTTATAGTATTCAAGTTTTCTATTTCCTTGTTGATCTTGTGCCAAGCTGTTCTATCCACTACTGAAAGTGGGTTATTGAAGTTTCCAAATATTATTGTTGAATCATCTATTTCTCCCTTTAATTTATGTATCTTATTTCATGTTTTGGGTGACTCTGTTGTTAGGTGCATTGTGTTTTTAACTGTTTTGTATTCCTGATGGGTTGTCTCATTATCACTATGCCCCCCGCTTTTTTTGTCTTAGGGAACAAATTTTTGTCTTTAAGTCTATTTTGTCAGATACTGGTATAGCCACTCCAGCTCTCTTTTGGATACTGTTTGCATGGTACATATTTTTCTATCTTTTTACTTCCCACTTATTTGTATCTTTGCATCTAGGGTGTCTCTCAGATGGCATGTAGTTGAATCAAGTTTGTTTCATTCTACCATTCTCTTTCAACTGGAGAGAGACACACATTCTTATTGGAAGAATGACACCATCATTATTTCATAAGCTGTACACTCATCACTCTATTACAAATTGGTTAATGAGAACTAGCATTTTGATTCGTCTTTTACAATTTATGAACATGTATTATTTATATTAGACTTATATTATTTTAAACTTGACTACTTTTCATAATCCTACAAGTTTCATTTTGTAACCTATTTCTCAATGTTTTTATAATATTGCAATGCTTATTAGTACATTTATTTGAACTAAAAAGATAAAGGCAAAATTTTTCTGAAAGTGTAATTTAGCTTATTGGTTTGCCAATAAGATATATGATGGGCAATTTCTGTAAATTGGACTAAATATGCAGTTCCACAGTTTTGATTTCATGTATATGTATAAAATCCAGGGAAAAAGTATATTGGAAATGTGAGCTCAAAGAGAAAAAGGAAAGGTCTAAAATTTCCAAATAACTTTTTAGTATATTTTTAAGAGCTAGTCATGGGTATTAAATTATTATAATATTCAAATTTCATTGGATATATTTGAAATGATATAGTCATTATGTTTAAGTATATGCTAAAATTACATCCTTTGCAACAATTTGAACTTATGATAAAAATTTTTAGGTGACTTAAAATGTACAATACACTTTTTTTTTTTTAAAGATTTTATTTATTTGTCAGAGAGAGAGAAAGAGAAAGAGAAAGCACAAGCAGGGGAGCAGTAGGCAGAAGGAGAAGCAGTCTCCTTGCCCAGCAAGGAGCCCGAAGTGGGACTCGATCCCAAGACCCTGGGATCATGACTTGAGCCGAAGGCAGACACTCAACCGACTGAGCCACCTGGGCATCCCAAATGTATAAAACACTTAAAACTGTTCAAATATGTCATTTGCAAATATCCTCTCCTATTCTGTCGGTTGTCTTTTGGTTTTGTTGACTGTTTCTTTTGCTGTGCAAAAGCCTTTTATCTTGATGAAGCCCCAATAGTTCATTTTTGCCCTTGCTTCCCTTGCTTCTGGCAATGTTTCTAGGAAGAAGTTGGCTGCGGCTGAGGTCAAAGAGGTTGCTACCTGTGTTCTCCTCAAGGATTTTGATGGATTCCTGTCTCACATTTCATCCATTTTGAGTCTATTTTTGTGTGTGGTGTAAGAAAATGGTCCAGTTTCATTCTTCTGCATGTGGCTGTCCAATTTTCCCAACATGAAATCTTACCATTTGCAATGACATGAATGGAACTAGAGGGTATGATGCTAAGCGAAATAAGTCAATCAGAGAAAGACAAGTATCATATGATCTCACTGATATGAGGAATTTGAGAAACAAGACAAAGATCATAGGGGAAGGGAGGGAAAAATGAAACAAGATGAAACCGGAGAGGGAGATAAACCATAAGAAACTCTAAATCTCAGGAAACAAACAGAGGGTTGCTGGAGTGGAGGGGGGTGGGAGGGATGGGGTGGCTGGGTGATGGACATTGGGGAGGGTATGTGCTATGGTGAGTGCTGTGAATTGTGTAAGACTGATGAATCACAGACCTGTACCCCTGAAACAAATAATACATTATATGTTAATAAAAAAATATAAAAAAACTTCAAATATACAAGATTTTTTAAATGTTCACAATATCTCTGGGTGATTTTTGAGGAAAAATGTTTGAAGACTAGGCACAAAGAGCAAAGTATTTCAAATTCATCATCTCTAGTTGCCTTGTTTACTGCTATATTCCCAGTGCCAATCAGATCCCCATGACTGAATGAATGAATGAGTGAGTGAGTGAGTGAATGAATGAATATAATGAAGAGTAACATTACAAATTATATACTTACTGCTTAAAAGAAGGATGGCCCTGGAGGTAGATTTTTCCCTATGTGGGTTAGGTAATTATTAGTTGGTAGGTAGAAATGGAAAGGTAGGTAGGCCCTGATGGAAAAGGCAGGGGGGATTCTTCAGTCCTGACTTGAGAAGATAGCCCCAAGTGACTAGATTTTCCCTTGTCAGACCGCAGGAACCTGAGAGAAAGATTGAGACCAAGATTTAAGGGAAGTCAACAAAGTATTATGATCCATACATAGCAATCACCTTGAATTCTGTAAGTATTTTGTGAGCATCTACTTCTTGTCTGGCACTCTGCTGGGCACTGGGCATGCAATGGTGAAGAAGACAGGGTACGTGAGGAATACATTTAAATTAAGAAGTCTAATGAAGTGGGATACATGCTATCAGAAGAGGAATATATTAAATTACTGCTATTTGGCCATTTTTGACTTACCAAAAACTGCCAATTCATTCGGTTCAACATACATGGAAGTGTAAATCCATATGAAAGAACAATAGATCTTGAGGGATTTACTAATCAGGGTAAGTGATATGTGGTTGGTGGCATTTGGGCTGAACACTGAAGGATGAGAAAGAAGGTGAGTGGATGGATGGATGGCAGATAAGACATTTGAAATAGAAGGATCAGCAAGAGCAAAAGTGAAGAGGTACAGAGGGTATAGATGTGTTCTGGAAAGATGCATTGAATTTTTTTGTGTGTTGAGGTCTGAGAAGTATGCAAAAAAGTAGAAAGGAGCCTGAGACTTATGTTAAAAGTCCTATAGGCCTAAGAAGACACTGCTGGATCAGCAATAGGAAACCACTGAAGATTTCCTAGAGGGATTATTGTGAACAGATAACAGCTTTAGAATAACTCAGGTGACTGAATGGGGAGAGAAGGGGGAAAGGGAGGTTGAGACTACAGGCATCAAGATGCTGAAGAAGCTCCTGTAACAGTTAAGATGAATGTAGTAGGTGTGTATAGGAGTCGTGAAGTGGGGTGTAACATTTCTGTGACAGAATCATCATAGTTTGGTCAATGATGAGGTTGAAGGGTTAGTTGAAACAGGTACAGGGTCAGGTACAGGGGGAAAAGAGTAAGCTACATGGACGTATCTTGCAGTGAGAGTGGAATTCTGAGCTAGGGGTCTTGACTCTGTTCATGCGCCATTGATAGCTGAAGCCATGACAGTGGATGCAGTTATCAAAATAATCTGTCTTGGGAGAGTGGGGAAACTGAGTAAGAGCAAAAGGACAGAGCAGGGGATTAGGAGTGAATCTGTACCCTATGCTTTATCCCACTGTATCTCCATCATAACACTTGCTTATCTGAGTGTCCGCTCTTCACAAGTCTGTGAGACCTCCCAAGGTGGGATGTAGATCTTATCCATTCCTTGGCATCCTGCAAACTCACACATAGTCAAAGGGTAGCCACTTAAAAAAAATCCTTTCTGGATCATAACCAAACTTTTATAGAATGCTTTTGAAGTTCTAGGCATTGTTCTAAGTGCCATGCAGGTGCCCTTCCATTTCATATTTCACAGATGAGGAAACGGAAGCATGAACTTGTTCAGGGTCACGGTTAGTGGGTGGGAGCCTGGATTTAAACTCAGGTGGTCTAACACAAGAGGCCACCTGCACCTAACTCCCATGCTATGGAACAAGTGGAGTCAGAGTGACATCTGCATGTCACTTTGCAGCTTAGAAATTTCTACACAACAACATTTTCTAGAAAATTCTAACATCTTCAGGTAACTTTGTGAGATGGAGGGAGGGTGCAATATTATTATTGAGTAAACGAAAGTTAACGTTAACCGAATTCATGAGGAAACACAGCTAGGAAATGGCAAAACCAAGCAAAACCCCCATCTCCTGAGTTACACCCCATGTCCTGTTTCAGTCTTGCTCACTGTGAGTCCAGTTGTTTTCCCTAACCTTCAAGAAGATGGACTGCTTCAGCAGGTGTCCAGAGGAATCTGGAGAGAGGGGCTGGGGAAAAAGCAAGAAAACTCTTTGGCTAGCAGTTCCTATTTCCTTGAGGGACTTAGGAACTTGGTTCTGGTAAGACTGTGAGATGTCTGTGGGTCCAAATTGCTTGTGAATACTAGCATAGTCTCTCTTTTGTGAATAATCATGAGTGTTCAAATTTAGGCACAACCCATGTGTAAAAAATATTGGTTTGTTGACTTTAAATGTAAATGAAAGATGATCTATTGACTTATTATTTATTCATCCTTCTTGGGGACATAATCTGGAATCTGTCTATGGTGAAACATCAGGCATCTCTTGCCAGTCTAAAGGTCCCACCCTCTTTAGAGCCTTCTGTGGTTCATTTATTAAGGAGGATAAGATATGCCCTCTTAATAATAGAATGGAAAGAGAACGATGGATACTGAATTTCTGTAAGCATTTTTTTAACCTAATCCCCTATGACACATAGACTGTTCTCTGATGGCTGGTCTCCTTAGATAGGGGAGACTCATAAAAAGATTTCAAAGGAACTGAAAATGAGATTGATAATAAGCTTTATACTTGTGTTCAGCTCAGTCCAGTATAGAAAAAAAATGTCCTGGTGTGTCTGACAGATACTGCCTTATTTAAATTTTATGAATCATAGGCAAGGTTGTTCTGCCATTTCTCTGCCATTATACAAGTTAGGCTATCTTGCCAAGTTTCACCATTGCCAATATAGACTCTGAAGCAACAAATACCACAGAGGATTCAAAGATGAAAAATCTCCTATTTTGTAAGTTAAGTGTAGACATATCTATGCAGAAGGTGAAAATATATCCTCAATGTAGCCAATATATTTAATCCCATGACTTCTAAAATAAGCAATGTTATGGTAATTAAAACAGAGGCACCTGCATTCTTCCTATTTAAGGAAGGATGGAATGAAGAAAAGGAATTCAGTAGTTCTTGGCTATATGTTAACTAATGCATAATTTTAACTGTTAACAATTTATAATATTAAATATTAACATTTACCTAGTACTCTCTTACATGCACAGTGCTATTCTAAACATTTAATCCACTTTACAACTCTATGGTAAAAACTCTATTATTGTCCTCATTTCACACATGAACAAACTGCGGCAGAGAAGTGTTAAGCAGCTTGCCTAAAACCACAGAGCTAATAGTAGAGCCAGAATCCCAGAGCTCCTACTCTTAATCTGCTGGGCTAAAATAGTTGTGAGTCCAGTGACTTTGTTCCCACCAAACTGAAAAGACTTCAGTCTTTTAGCGGGACTTTAGAAAATCAAAGATGGGAACAAATTTAGAAAAATGGAGAGCTAGAAAATTTACAGACTTTGTAAATAAACCCTCTTTTGTGTAGTTTTGAGGGATTCTTCTACTTACTCAGATAACCGAGTCTCATTGAAATCTGAAGCAAGGTCTCTCTATGCAGCAGAGTCACGATGGTGTCTCAGGTCTATGAGAAGCTGCTGGCTTTGTGCTGGGATGGTTTTCCTGTTGATCTTATTGAAATGGGGGCCATCAATTCCCATGGGTGCATTCTTGCCCACTTATGGCACCCCTCAAACACCATACAAAAGGATGTCATTCCTTCTTTCTTCCCTTCCTCCCTTCCATTCCTCTAAGTCAGTGAAATTACTTAAAATAACCAGGTTCTATGCCAGGTGCTGATACATATATAAATAAACAAGGCAAGGGTTCATGGCCTTTATGAAGACTCAAACATGGTTTTAAAAATGGCCATCTGAGGGAAAAAAAGGGGGTGCCTTGGTGGCTCAGTCAGTTAAGTGTCTGACTCTTGATTTTGACTCAGATCGTGATCTCAGGGTTGTGAGATCGAGTCCCACATCGGGCTCTGCACTGGGTGTGGAGCCTGCTTAAGATTTTCTGTCTCCCTCTGCCCCTCCCCCTTTCCTTTCTCTCTCTCCTTCTCTTAAAAAAAAAAAAGGTCATCTGTTCATGGTATAAGCATGTGCAAAAGCGGAAATGGTTACTTCAAACTGGGACATTCAGAAAGGCTTCGTAGAAGAGGTTGTATTTGAACTAAGCCTTAAAATATGTGTAGCTTGGGGGTGGGATGATCAGAGAAGAATGAGAAAAGCACCTCAGGAAGAGGGATCAGCAAAAGCAGCAAAGGATTGAAGGAGTAAAACAGTAGGACATGTTGGAGGAAGTGGAGAGAAGGTTGCCTGAATGGGGGATGAGTGTGAAGTGCAGCCATTAGAACAAGGTTAGAGAAGCAGGCAAAGGCCAGACCAGGAGAGACAAAGAGAAGTTTCATCACTGAAAATCCACTTCCAGGACCTAAACAACACAGCGCCTGTGTATGGTGATCATGTTTTAAAAATTACCTGCAGTTCATCACATAATATCCGAGCTTCAAGGTTTCAGGAATACTGGATGCTTTTATGAACATTATGATAGCCTCCTAACTGGTCTCCTCATTTCCACTCCTGCCCTTTTATAATCCTTTATCCTGTATCATCTGTTGCATCCAGGTGCATCATTCACTTGCTTACATTCTTTCAGTTTTTTCCTTGCCTTGGCCTACAAGGTCCTGCATGATCCACAGTGAACTTGTACCACTCTTCCCTTCTCCCACACGCTCAACCACACTGGTCTTTCAGTTTCTCAAAGACCTCAAGCTTTCTCCTGGCCCAGCAGACTCTTCTCTCAACTGCATGGCTGGCTTCTCCTCTTTCATATGTCTCGTCTAAATGTGATTTCCTTATAGAGATCTTCATGGACCATCTGCTCCAAAGTACCTCTCTTCTCAAGCCATCCTTTATTTCCTTAATAGCACTTACCACCAATCCATAAAATTAAATTAATTAATTAATTTTATTGTCTGTTTATTTCACAGAATATAAGATCCATGATAGATTAATGCCTGCCTTGTTTTAACTTACCCCTGGCTGGTGCCTTAGCACATGGCACAGAATATATTCTCAAAAGAATAGTTCTATGTTAAATGAGTATAAATAATCATGAATCTTTGATATGTAATTAGAAAAACCATAAAGATCTTTTTCCTTCTTTTCCTAAAAAAGAGAAAAGGCTAGGGGCATCTGTGTGGCTTAGTTGGTTGAGCATCAGACTCTTGATTTCGGCTCAAGTTGTGATCTCAGGGTTGTGAGATTGAGCCCTGAGGCTGGCTCTGTACTCAGTGCAGAGTCTGCTTGAGATGCAATCTCTCTTCCTCTCCCTCTGCCCCTCCCCCACTCATGCATGTTCTCCCTCTCTAAATAAATAAATAAAATCTTAAAAAAAGAGAGAGAGAGAGAGAGAGAGAGAGAGAAGACTAGATTAGTGGTTCCCAAACTGTATTTCATTCAGTAATGAATTAAGGAAAAAAAACAAAAAACAAGAGCCAAATGGGGTTGCCAAGATTTTGCTATTAAGTAAGTCTACATATAAACTGTATAAAAAATGCACACTTTCACCCCTCTCTTCCTCATTGCTGCCTGTGGAAGTGGCAGCCATCTCTTACTCGATATCACAGTCGCTCCCAGACCTCCAGTGAAGTGTAAGATCATTAAAAAGAGGCTCAAGAAATTCATCCAACACCAATCAGACCTATGTGTCAAAAAATTAAGCACAACTGATGGAAACCCGGAAACATTGACAATAGGGTGTGCAGAAGATTCAAGGGCCACATCTTGATGCCCAACACTGGTTACAGGAGCAACAAGAAAACAAAGCACATGCTGCCCAGTGGCTTCCAGAAGTTCCTAGTCCACAATGTCAAGGAGCTTGAAATGCTGCTGATGTGCAACAAATTTCACTGTGCAGAGATTGCTCACAATGTCTCCTCCAAGAACCACCAAGCCACTGTGGAAAGAGCAGCCCAGCTGTCCATCAAAGTCAGCAATCCCAATGTCAAGCTGTGCAGTGAAGAAAATGAATAGACAGCTTATGTACATGTCGTATTTGTGTTAATAAAACCATAAAACTGCCAAAAATTGCACACTTTCTATGCCTATCATCATTTACTAGACAAATAGGTGGAGAGCTAAGGCATTACAGACCAAAAAAGGCATAAAGATGGAAATAGTATGATGGCTTTGAGCAAAATCAATAAAATGGTTGGAAGAGAGTAACCAATAAAGAATTTGAAGAATTTGGTAGGTTTAGACAATGGAGAGTTTCATGTAGTAAGCAAAAGCATTCAGACTTTGTACTACAGGGAGTGAGGAGCTCTATAGAGTAAAAGAGCTATAAGCAGGAAAGCTACATGGTTCCATGTGTATGTAAAAATTATCATCTATGGCCAGTATAGCAAATGGCTTGGAGGGAGTTGAGATATGAATCAGGGAATCCACTTAGAAAGTTGTTACAATAACCCACAAGCAAGATGGTAGATCAGGCATGGCACTGAGGATGAAGGGGAAGGAATGGGTTTTTGCTATTAACTCTTCTTGGAATGATTTCTGTGAAACTTTAACAAAGTCTTGCTTCTGTTTTGGCTTGTATCATCTACCTAGGGGCTTTCAAAAAATTTCCATGTTATTTACCTGTTGGCCTCTTAGCTACCTTTTTTGATGACTATGTTTTTTTAAAAAAATCACTAAACTATAGAGCCTTCATTGTGAGGATAAAAAGAATAAATAAATGGGTGTGAAAGCATTTTGCAAAGTATTACACAAATGGAAACTATTTTTATTCCCAGTAAGTCAATTTAGTTTACAAAGAGAAAAAAATCACTTCCCTACATGTACGCTCCCATAAGCAAACTCCCCAGGCAGAATGAATCACTCTTACAACCATAGCACTTTTTTGTACTTCTATCATAACACCTCCATTAATTATAAATTGTTTATGCATTGGTTTTTCCTTGTAGCATATAAATCCTTTAGAGGCAGAGAGAGAGTCTTATGAATCTTTGCAACCTGGCTTGTGGTAGACAGTAAGTGCTCAGTAAATGTTAATTGCATGCATGAATGAATGATTAGTTCCCAGGAAAGGATAAAGGCAAGTTGTAGGGAGCTGATGGGGACTTCAAAAGTAAAATAAATAATAGAGTAAATGTGTTAAAGTGAGAAGATTCAGAGTAATTGGTGATCATATACTTTATTTTAGTCTAGAAGATATACATAGATTTACTAAACTGCCAAAATACCGTACTAACTTGCTCTTAGTAAAGTTAAATATTTTGTAACACTGACAATTAAACATCCTTTTGCAGTATTGTATTCTTTACCCATTCATTTAGCAAATTTCTTTCCAGTGGCTGTTAAGTACAAGGCACTGTGCCATGGTTTATAAATGGTCATATTCCTGTCCTCATGAAGTTTGTTATCCAGCAGAGGGGAGGGAAGAAGGCTTGCTCCAAACCAAAGAGTGTCTTAGAAATTTTACATATTTTAAATAATTACCATTTATTGAGTATTTCTTATATTCATAACAACCTTGTCAGGTAAGCACTATTATGCTCATTTTCCAAAAATAACCCTAAGCTAAGGGAATTTTATTAATTTAGCTGGGATCACTAAGCTAGGAAGGGAGTGAACCACGTCGATTAATCACAAAGAAGAGCATCAAGGGTTATTTTTTTCACTTCAGAATCTAGATTCTCTGGCAGTCTCTGAAGTTAATTCAACAAATACTAATAGAATACCAACAAGGACAGATGTATAAAGTGACAATGAATTGTAATGATAAAGTCCCCACCCTCGTGGAGTTTTGGTTTGGTGGAAGCGTTTAGAAAAATGAACATAATCATAAGGTGGGATTTTAACCAAAGACTGACAGAGCTTAAGGGGAAAATGGTTCTCAGGAGCTGAGCAGCATTTCAGTGTGGTATGAAAAGTGTCTTGGGCCTGGGGGTTAAAGGCCACTATTTAAGACCTCACTCCAATTCTTCTGCTTGGGGACAATAGGTGAGGTTTCTACCTTATTCAAGAATTAGTGTGTTGGGATAAGGGAAAACAGTTTCTAAACTGCAGTACAGATGAATGATTAAGAAAGCCAATTGCCTAGACACCCCCAAGCAGAAGAATTGAAATCTGAAATTTCCTAGAAACATCTCTTTGGTGTAAGAGCCATCAACTAAGAGAAAGCATAGAGAAGAGATTTATAAGTTCTTATCCCTAGTACATAATCTGATGCCTGTCATATAGTACATGCTTAATAAATACTTACTGAGCTTAGCTCCTGAATTGGCTGCAAGAGAACAGAGGGGACCAAATCTTTCTTCCAGCTAGTGTGGAGGACATATTGCACCCAACTTCTTGGCACCTTGTGAACACACCAAGCAGCTGTCAACAAATATATTAGTTATAATCCAAAGTGCCATTTAAATTGGGTATTTTTGTTTGTTCATTTGGTTGTTATTTTGGAGATTATGTATGTAACTGTGTATGTGTGTCTAAAAGAACATATTTGGGGGGTTGTGATGACCAGTCCTCATATCTAATTGGTTCTGTTAAATATCTGTTTGCTCTTCTCTACTGGTAAATTCTCACAGCATGCAGCACTATTGGGGTCTAGAATAGTACCATATATTCTCCATGGATGTTTATATTTCAACAGGTATTATAGACATAAGCTAGAGGATAAAGCTTAAGCCTGGTAATGCTATGCACTAGCCAGAGAGAGGATTTATTTGAGGAAGGCTGGCTTACTTAGCAGCATCAAACCACACACCCAAAGGCAGTTATTTATCTGCTTACCAAGACTAGCTTTTAGTTTGGATCACTGGCCAGACATCTACATGCCTTTGCTACAGATATGAGCAAATAAGTACCACTTCCAAGTCTGAATCTTGCGTGTGATTGCAACTTTAATATTAGCAAAATCATCTAGAATTCTTTTTTCTAGCTTTCACATTTTATTTAATGTGACTCAAAACTGTTTTTGTAATAACATTTTAATAAAGATGGATATTCATAACTTCAACTTCCATGAAGATAGATGATTTTTCTCTGTTCCTCCCACTGAGTACAACTAATAACCCCTGACATTATATATAAAGCAAACATAGAATGTCTGTTAGGTGAGCAAAGAGGAAAAACTGTCTAGGGACCTCAGAACCCAAGGAACAATGAGTAAATTAGGTCCTTGGATTTTCTTTTTGCCTTACATGTGTCAAAATTGGAATTGGAGAAGTTAGAACACTGAAAAGCTAACAGGTACAGGGAAAAGAAAGCCCCCCAAAAAGCCTGCTCTCTGAAACCAAAGGACCAAGAAAAGGGTAGTCTCACATCACAGATAATTTTTAGACAATAGCTGCTCTACTCTAGCCAAACACCATAAGAACGAGATTGTGGCCCCACCCCCTACCCATGTCAGCAAACACCAAGGGTATCCTAGGGCTCCACCCTAGCTTGGATATAACAAGGTACCCCTCCACTCACTGGATGGCATTAGAAAAGGACTTTCATTCCTGCTAAGTAGGCATGAACTCTCCTTCTGCCCCCCATTCCAACCACAGTGTCATGTGTGAAACCTAGACTTGTACTCACAACCTACAGTAATGAGGTTCACCTCCCTCTCCTCCCTGCAGATAATATGTCACTCCAATTCTCCTAGCTGTAGGACTGTGGGAAAGACACTTAGTGGGCTGATTTCAGAGGAGCTAGTGGATAGTCAAGATTTTACCAGTGTCTAGTGGTAATGAGACCATACAACCCCTGTGGTGACATTGGAGGGTGTGTGGAGAGCATTTATGAGGCACTCTTACTCCTCTCCTTTGGGGTTATCGAGGGAGGCCTACTGAGAAGTTGGATATCCCACTTCTTCCCAGTAGTATCATGGAGCCTCCTGCCCTGTCCCTGTTGACACCTGCCCCTCAGGTGTCAACAGAGGCCAAGTGAGGACCTTGTCTATCTCAACCTGGCAGTACTGAGGAAATACCATAGAAAGCTCATGAAAACAGAAAGCTGAAGTAAAATCTGGGGTTTCTTAACAGAATACTAAGAATGTCCACGTTCCAGTTGAAAATAACTTATACTACCAAGAACCAGGAAAATCTCAACATCAGTGAATAAAGACAATGAGTGCTAACGCCAAGATGACAGAAATGTTAGAATTTGGGAAGTATTCAGATATTATTTCTTTCAGCTTTCTTTTCTTTTCTCTCTTCCATATTCTGGTGATACAAATGTTAGAACATTTATTATAGTCACACAGGTCCCTGAGTGTCTATCTCTTTTTTCAGTTTATTCTCTTTGTTGTTAAGATTGGTAAATTTGTATTGTTCTTTCTTCCAGTTTACAAATTCTTTTTTCTGTCCCTTCTGCTCAGCTGATAAAATTTTAAAGCAGCCATCATAAAAATGCTTCAATGAGCAATTATAAACATGTTTGAAACAAATTAAAAAATGAAAGTCTCAGCAAAGAAACAGAAGCTATAAAGAAACCTAAACTTTAGAACTTTAAAATACGGTAACCAAAATAGAAAGCTCAGTGGATGGACTCAATAGCTGAATGGAGGGATCAGAGGGAAAAATCAGCAAATCCAAAGAAAGAAAATAGGAATTTCTCAATCTTAACACAGAGAGAAGATAGACTAAAGTAAAAGTATCATAGACTCAGGAACCTCTATGACAAAAATGAGAGACCTAATATTTGTGTCACTAGAGTACTCAAAGAGAGGAGAAAGAGGTTGAGAATGGAAAGTGTTTGAAGAAATAGTGGCTTCCCAAATTTGGCAAAAGACATAAACCTTATAGATTCAAGAAGCTGAGTGAACTCCAAACAGGATGAACTAAGAAAAAATCCACACCAAGATACTTTATGGTCATACATCTGAAAGTTGAAGAAAAACTCCTGAAGCAGTGAGAGAAACAACACCTTAACTATACAAGAAACACCATTCAAAGGACAGCACATTCCTCATTTGAAATCACAGAGACCAAAAGAAAATGGCATGGCATTTTTTTTTAACTGTTGAAAGAAAAGAACTATTAATCCACAATTCTAGATCTGTAAGAATATCCTTCAGGAATAAAAAGGAAATAGTCAAAGATAAAGGAATTTGTCACTAGGACAACTACTTTAAAAGAATGGATAAAGGAAGTTCTTTAAACAAAAAGAAAGAATCTTGGAACATTAGGGAAGGAAGAAGGAATGTGGTAAGCACATAAAAGGGTGTCTTTTGAGTTTCTAAAATATGTTTGACAGTTTTAACAAAAATAATAATACAGTTTGATATGGTGCTAAAGGTATGTAGAGGAAATATTTAAGACAATTCTATTTTGAGTATAGTAGGGTAAAGAGACATAAGAGGAGTAAAGTTTCTATATTTCATTCTAACTGGTAAAATGTTGACACCAGTAAATTGTGATAAATTCTGTATCTATCATATTGAGCCACCACTAAAACACTGTGCAAAAAGATATACTCAAAGACATCACAGATAAATCAAAATTGAGTTCTGAAAGTGTTTCAGTAGCCCATGGGAAGGCAAGAAAAGAAAATAGTGAAAAACAGAAGATACAAAAGATGGAATTAAATGGCAAACCTAAGTCCTAATATATCAATAATTATTTTACAGGAAGCAAAACTCGTAGAACTGAACAAAGAAATCAAAAACTTTAACATTCCTCTCTCAACAACTGATAGAATGGCTAGACTGAAAATCATTGACATAGTAGAACTCCACACCATCAACCAATAAGATGGAATATACATTTACAAACCACTCCACCCAACAACAGAATACATGTTCTTTTCAAGCACCCCATGAGACATATAATAAATCACTAACCATATGCTGGGCCATAAAACAAACCACAGCAAATTTATGAGAATGAGAATTATTCAGAGCATGTTCTCTGACCACATGGAATCAGACTAGAAATCATTAATAGAAAAGTAACAGGAAAATTTCCACTTAACAGTTAGACAAACACACTTTTAAATAACCCATGAGTCAAAGAGGAATTCTCAAGGGACATTAAAAAAAATACACGGATGGGGCACCTGGCTCAGTTGACGCTTAACCAACTTTAGGTTAAGATTTCTTTAGGCTCTGGTCATGATCTCAGGGTTGTGAGATCAAGCCCTGCATCAGGCTCCATGCTCAACGGGGAGCCTACTTGAGATTCTCTTCCTCTGACCCTGCTCCCACTCACACAGTTTCTCTTTCTCTCTCTCTCTAAACAAATAAATTTTTAAAAACATATTTAACTGGAAGAAAACGAAAGTAAAATATATTGAAATTTGTGAAGTGCAGCTAAAATAGTGCAGAGAGGAAAATTTAATGCTAACTGCTTACATTTGAACATAGGACAAGTTTCAAATTAATAATCTAAGCTCTCACATCAAGAAATTAAAGGATGAGAGAAATAAACCCAAGTGAACAGAAAGAAGAAAATAATAATGATGAAAGCAGAAATTAATAAAACTGAAAACAGAAAAGTAGAGAAAATCAATGAACAAAAAACTGGCTCTTACAAAGGATCAATATAATTGGCAAGCCACTAGCAAGCCTGACAAAAACAGAAAGGAGATTCAGATTACCCATATAAAGAATGCATCAGAGGATATTACTATAGATCCTACAGGCATTTAAAAGATAATAAGTGAATGACTCCACACAGATAAGAGAGATAATTTGAATAGCCCAATAACACTTAAAGAAATTGAATTGGTAATTTAAAAACTGTCAAAAAAGAAATTTCCAGGCTCAGATGGTTTCACTGGATTATTCTACCAAACACTTGAAGAATAACCAAAATCCATTCTGGGGATGCCTGGGTAGTGCAGTTTATTGAGCTTCCGACTCTTGGTTTCAGCTCAGGTCGTGGTCTTGGGGTTGTGGGATCAAGCCCTGCAGAGTCTGCTTGGGATTCTCTCTCTCACTCTCTCTAAAATAAATAAATAAATCTGTTCTACACAACTTTTCCCCCCCAGAATTAGAAGGTAACACTTCCCTATTCATTTTCTGAAGCTAATATTAACTCTGAAATGAAAGCTCAAAAAAGACAGTACAGGAAAAGAAAACTATAGATGAATATCCCTTATGAACATAAACATAAAAATCTTTAAAATATATAAAATATTTAACAAGGTATGTTCAACAAAATAATAAAAGAAACAAAAAATCTTTAATAGAGTATTTAATATATATTAAAAATAAATAAAATTAAGTAATATATATGATCAAATGATATTTAACCAAGAATTTAAGCCTTGTTCAATATTGAAAAATCAATCAGTGTAACTCACTATATTAACAGGTAAAGAAGAAAAATTATATAATCTTGCCAACCAATGCAGAAAAAAGCATTTGACAAAACTCAATACCTGTTCATGATTAAAATTTTTTTTTTCAGAAAAATAGGTATACCAGTGAACTTTCTCAACTTGATAAAAAGAACCTACAAAATATCTACAGTTACCATTTAGTGGTGAATGACTGAATAATTTCCCTTTAAAATTGGGAAAAAGACATGGATGTTAGCTCTCATCACACTTAATCAATATAATACTGAAGTTCTAGCTGGTGAAAATAAGACAAGAAAAGAAATATAAGGCACACAGATCAGGAAGGAAGAAATAAAACTGTCATTTGCAGATGATGATTGCCTGTATAGAAAATTTAAGGCATCTACAAAAAGCAAATAATAAAACCCAAAACCCTCTTGTAGAACTTAAAAGTTCAGAAAGATGATAGAATACAAGATAACCATACAACAACTAATTGTTTTTCTATTTATTTATTTTTTAATTGATGTATAATTGACATATATACATGTATATGATGCATAATATGCATACAACATTGTATTGGTTTTGGGACTACAACATAATGATCCAACATTTGCACGCATTGTGAAGTGATCATCACAATAAGGCTTATCCTCTGTCCTCCTACAAGTTATAAACATTTTTTTTTCTTGTGATGAGAACTTTCAAGATCTACTCTTATAAATTCCAAATATTCAATACAATATTATTGATTATTACATCCCCATGACTTATTTCTTTTCTAACTGAAAGTTTGTACCTCTTGTTCTCCTTTATCTGTTTGCCCACCCCTCCAACCTCTGTCCCCTCTGACAACCACCAATCTGTCCTCTGTATCGCTATGAGTGTTGTTTGTTCATTTGTTTTGATTTTTAGATTCAACGTGTAGGTGAAATCATACAGTATTTGCCTTTCTCTGTCAGACCTGTTTCATTTAGCATAATATCCTCAAGTTCTATCATGTTGTCACAAACAGCAAGATTTCATTCTTTTTTATGGCTGAGTAGTATTCCATTGTGTATATGTGTGTGAGGGGTGGGTATGTGTGTATACCATATCTTCTTTATCCATTTATCTATCAATGGACACTTTGGTTGTTTCCATATCTTGGCTATTGCAAATAATGCTGCAATGATTATAGGGATACATATATCTTTTTTGAATTAGTGTTTTTATTTTCTTTGGATGAATACCCAGAAGTGGCATATTTCTAATTTTAATTTTTTGTAGAACCTCCATACTGTTTCCCACAGTGGCTGCCCCAATTTACATTCCCACCACAGCGCACAGGACCCTCTTTCTTCCACATCCTCACCAACACTTGTTATTTCTTGTCTTTTTGATACTAACCATTCTGACAGGTGTGAGGTGTTATCTCATTGTGGTTTTGATTTGCATTTTCCCGACTGTAAGTGATGTTGAACACCATATTTTCTTGGGAAAAATGTCTGTTCAGACCCTCTGCCCATTCTTAATTGGGTTATTTTTTCTTATTGAGCTGTATGATCTTTTGTGGGTCCATGTAAATTTTCAATTTTTTCTATTTATGTGAAAAATGCCATTGGAATTTTGATAGGAATTGCATTGAATTTTTAAATTGTTTTGGATAACATGAACATTTGAATGATATTGAATCTTCCAAACTCGAGCCCTCAAGAACAGTGTGGAGGAATGGGGGGGGCGTGCTGCCCAGGGTCAGGGGTCAGGCTCCAGTGGGAGCAAGATGGTCAATGGGGCTAGCCAGCAGGGAGAGTGTGAAGGTGGCTACCACCCACATTGGCGCCTGCAAGGTGGAGGGGAACACCCAGAGTGGTGCCTGCCAACACCTCCATCCCCAGAGAGAGTCCCAACAGGCTTCTGCTCCCCATGGCTGACTTAAGGTTGGCAAATGAATCTAGTTCAGATGTGGTCTAGGCGCTTTTCAAATGCTGCTTTTCTGTAGGGTCCCCGAGTGAATGAGTCTGCACATGAGCCCTCTAACAGTGGAATCTCCATTCCCTACAGCCCTGTGTTTCTCCTGCATGCAAGCCCTGTTGGTCTTTGAAGCCAGCTGTTTTAAGGGCTCGTCTTTCCGGTATAGATCCCAGGAGTTGTGTGCCTGATGTGTGCGATCTCTCGTGACTCTGCCGGACTGTGGGTTGCCAGTTGGGGGGCGGGGGTTTGGTGACATTGTCTCTGCCTCTCCTACTCCTCTAGATGTGGTCTTTGTATCCTTTGCTGTGGAGGATCTGTTCAGCTAGTTTTCAGGCTTTTCTCAAAGAGATTTGTTGCATATGTAACTGTAGATTTGTTGTAACTGAGGGAGGAGTTCAGGATCCTCCTAAACTGCCTTATATCCTCGTTGAACTGCCTCATATTTTTATGAACTAGCAGTGGACACACAGACACCAAAATTAAAATATAATACCACTTGCAATTGCTTACAAAATTAAATAGTTAGATGGAAATAAAACAAATTTGTACAGGACATGCATGTTGAAGTATTATAGGACAAAATACTGATGAAAGAAATCAAAGAAGATCTAAATACATGAAGAGGAATACCATGTTCATGGATTGGAAGAATCAGTATAGTAAAAAATGTCAATTCTCCCCTAACATACACCGATTTAATGAAATTCCTATCAAAATCTCAGTAATATTTTTTGTAGATATTATTCTAAGATTTACTTGTGAAGGCAAAGGAATTGGATAGCTAAATTAGAAAGTTTGCTGTGGGAATGACATTGGGGGATGAAAAGGCGAGATGCAGACTTGTCTTGCAGAATATTTGCAAACCACTTCTCTGACAAAGGACTAATATCTAGACTATATAAAGAATTCTCAAAACTCAATGGCAAAGAAACAACCCGGTTAGAAAATAGGCAAAGTCATGAATAGACATTTCACCAAACAGGATAAACAGATGGAAAATAAGCACATGGAAATTGTACAACATCATTAGCATTAGGGAAATGCAAATTAAAACCATGAGATATCATTACACAGGTATCAGAATGGCTCAAATAAAAAATAGTGACAGTACAGTGACTGGTAACTGTACAGCCAGTCTTGAGAACACTTTGGCAAGTTCTTTCCAACCTAAACATATAACGGCCCTGTAATCTGCTCTGGGGCATTTATCTCAGGGAAATGAAAACATATGTTCACTCAAAAAGCCTGTATATGGATGTTCAAAGAAGCTATATTTATAACGGCAAAACTTGACACAACTCAGATATCCCTTAAAAGTTGAATAGAATAGAATAGGCATACACACTGTGGTACATCCATATACTTATTCAGCATCTACTTGGTGTCAGGATTCAAGTAGGGGCTTAAATGCATCTGTGACTAAAAATGTTGGAAAGTTAATATTTTTATCATAATTTTGTAGATTAGAAACTTGAGGTTAGGTAGATTAAATGGTTTACCCAAGGTTATTCAGGGCAAAGTCTGGAGTTTGCAACCAGGGTTTTTTGATATTACAAAACCCACACGTTTTCCACTGCAGAAGGCTGTCATGAAAATTAGGGGAGGGGCTCTGTGTGTTTGTTATTTTTTGTAATCTGGAAGGATGTAACTAATGGTATTTTACCCTGTTTCAGGACTGGTTCAGCCAGCAGACTTTTAGTACAGGTGATTGGCTAAGAACAGATTTTCTTTTTCTGTTGTGCACAACTGTTACTTCTACCCAGGCGTCTGCAGTCATGTCCTAGTTTATGAGTCTTTCCTTTTCCATGGAGGAGGGCGGGCTCAAACAAATTCTCCTCTGTTGAGTCATTTTATAATGTAAAAGAATTAATTCTTGTCCTCTATCATAAGTTTGCAACTTGTGGAGCCTAACACACTCAGTTGCTCACAGAACTGCCTGAAATAACTTTGTTTTGCAATGTGTATCCCTTCCCTGCCCTTCAGGGTCAACTAAAACACAACCCTTGATGTCCACAATTATTCAGCAGGCGTGGCTGAAAAAGTTGATGCAACATCACATTTCAGAGCCAGAAGGGATCAGCATTCAATTAGAATAATCACCCCATTTCATAGAGAGGTAGTGACTTGTCCAAGTCACACATATATTTTTGAAATGAAAACATGAGTCTTAGATTACTCAGGAGGCTCCGATCTGAGTGTTACCAGCTTCATTTTCTATACCCCATCCTGTAAGCTCTAGTTGCTCTTGGTTCCCAGGTTTTCTGAGAGTAGTTCATGTTTTATGAATTGACTCTCAACAAAATATCGATTTATTTCAGAACGAAAAAGCAAAACTCCAAGGTCCTTAAACTCAGAGGAATGGCAGCTACAAAGTATAATGGGAGTACCTAAAATCTTATGATTAGATGATTATAGAAATTACAAACATCATGTGGCTGGAGAAAATCCGAGAACTGGAATTAGCAGTTCTAGGTTAGATGACTTGCTATGTGACCTAAGTGGCTCTGTGTCCTTAGCTGTGTCTTTTAATTTTGATTCCTCCAACCAACTCTTATTTGGGGCCTACTTTACACTTTGCATTTTGCTTGGCTCTGGAGATTCAATACTGGTCAAAATAATAATAATGCCTGCCTCTTCTACCTAAGTCACAGTGTTGGTGCATGAGAGAAATGAGATAGTAAATGTGAAAGCTCTTTATAAAGTGTACAATTCCATAAAAATTAGACATAACCTGATACCATTTCCAATTGCGAGTGTATGTGGTATCACAAATGGAGCTTTGAAGATAATGAAAACTCCCTGAGCATCAATTGAAAATACATTTATATTGTGAGATTGTGAAGTCTAGAAATCGAAATTGGACAGAATGCTTAATAATAAACAATTGCAATGTGCCAATCACTTGCTTATCATCTGTGTTCTCCACTCAAATATAAATGCAGAAACTTTTCTCCTTTTACTACTATTATTTCAGCTCTTAAAACAGTACAGGCACACGATATGCACAAAATATTTGTTGAATGAATTAATAATTTAATGAACCCCTTTTTGTGTATAAATGTTAATTTTTTTAGGGTAAATGACAAGAAGTAGAACTAGGGGCATAAGGTTATATGCATTTAATCTTGATAGATAGTGCTGAATACTTCCAATCAACTGCTAATTCATCTTTTCATTGCCTAATTAATTTAAAAAGATATTTTATGCCTATATATTTTGACTGCTTTTATATCTGGCTAGCATATATATATATTTTTGGGAATAGCATTCCCCTCTTTTAGGAATTATGCCTTCTCTCATCCTTCTGGTGGGAGTTGTCAAGTTGAATGTACTCATCTTTTGCTGCAGTGCATGGCATCAAGAGTGGGCCCAGACTCACGCTGGGCTGGTCCTAGAATCCCATCTCTCAGGTTATCAATTATTGGTCCAGGTGTGGCCATTGGTTCTAATCAGGGCCAGTGAGTCCCTTCCTTGAACTTGAAACTTAAATTAGTAATTTTCTGTTGGTTGAACCCATAAGGCATAAAATTCAGAATCTGCTGGTTGCCATGTTTTCCAACAAATGGAGAAAACCAGTCAACACCAAGAAAGAGAAATCTGAAGCTAACATGCAGAGAGGGTCAGAAGGGATGAGTCCAAATGCAGTCTGTGTGTCTGGTTCCGGGGGTCTCAGTCAAACCCCATGAGCAGCACTAAGATTTGACACATCACAATTTCGTTTTAATGATTGATTATAATAATAATTTCCTTTTTTGTTTGTTTGTTTGTTCAAGTTAGCTGAAGCTGGCTTTCCCCCATATTTAGAGCCAAGAGTCATAAGAGTGAAGCCTGCTGCATAGTATCTTGACTCATAGTATCTCATATATAGCAACATATAAAAGTACCCATTTTCCCATTTATCTCTCTGTAAGGTATGTTATCAATATTGAAGATTTCTTGTCAATATGGTGGGTGAAAACAATGATATCACCTCATTATTTAAATCCAAGTTCCTTATGAACTAGCTAAGTTGAGAATGTTGTCAGATCTTGATTGACTATTTGTAATTCTTTTGTGAATTGTTCATATATAATGGTCATTTTTCTGTGGGGTTGTATTTTTCTTATTAATTTGAAGGAATTCATTAAATACTATAGCTATTGATCTTTGTTAGTTATGTACATTGCAATTATTTTTTTCCTAGTCTGTTATATGCTTTTTAAGAATTTTGTTCATGTATATGTTACCATATGGAGGTTAATAATTTGTATGTATTCAAAGCTATTATACTTTTCCTTTATGATTTCTGATTTTTTTTTTACTTCTTTAGGAGGACTTTTCCTACCTCCAGATTATTTTTAAAAATCAAAATTCCTGGGATTCCTGGGTGGCTCAGTCAGTTAAGTGTCAGCCTTTGGCTCAGGTCATGATCCCAGGGTTCTGGGATCGAGTCCTGCATCGGGCTCCCTGCTCAGCAGGGAGCCTGCTTCTCCCTCTGCCTGTTGCTCCCCCTGTTTGTGTGCACTCTCTCTCTCTCTCTGACAAATAAATAAATAAAATCTTTAAAAAAATCAAAATTCCCTTTTTTTGCATATTTATACATTTATTTTCTACATTTTATTTTACTCTAATCCAATCACTATACTTGCCCTTTGCATATATAACACTTTTCAGGATAGCTATTGCTATCTCTACTTTTCAGATTATGAGGGGGAAAATGAGGTTCAGAAAGTTGTCCAGGTCATCCACAATAAATGCAGAGATTCTGACACCAAGTCATGCTCTTTCTACCTTGCGATGCAAAATATAGTTGAGACAACAGGTCATTTATAATTATTGGAATTTACTTTCTTTATATTTTCATTTATTCTCAAAGTGATTTGAGGGGCTAATATTGCAAGTTAATATAACAAAACAGATTTTTATTGTGTAAGGTAACTGATGTGAGCACGAACTATGATCTAAATGAATTCTGTGCTTAATTATGACCTTGATTAAGGATGTATGGATGGATGGGTGAATGAATGATAGCATCACTTCGGGACTGGGGGTGGCAAGGATCACACTGACCCCATCTGTGCTGGGACAGCCAAGATTAAGCAAAAGCCAAGGTTTGGAGTAAGATGAGGAAAAAGCTGACTGTCAGCTGTGCACAGTAGCCTGTCAAGGCTGGCTGTCTGGAGGTCTCAGCTAACCACTACTGTTCCCATAATCAAGGCTCACTTCTCTGAATTCCCAAAGCACCTCTAAAGACCTCTCATGGCTCTTTGTCCTTGTCTGTTTTTCCCAATAGGCTATGTCCTCCCACATTTGGCACTGAGTCTTTGTGTTCTATGCCCTTTTGCCATCGCAGTGCAAGGTCTAGAACAGAGCTGTGGTCAGCCCACAGGTCGAGGGCCAGCTGGGTATGCTGAGCTTCGGAATGTGGTCTGTGAGCTCATTTCAAGAGGGAAAAATTAGAAAGTCACCAAATTATTGATGCTTTTCAAAGAAGTCTCAATATTATAATTTTGGTGGCTAAAAACAATGCCAGTGTTCTTAATGAAAATCTTCTATTCAATAAAGTGGGTAGGTAATTAAAGGTCCAAGAATAGTTATTTTTTTGGTGGAAACTAATATAGCTATTTTCCTTTTGAGTGAAAGCAACATGGCCTCTAAGTAATATGTACATACACACATACCCATATGCACACATACGTACACACACACACACACACACACACACACACACATTATGCCTGAATTTGGCTTCATGCAAAAGGTGGTTGCTCACCACTGGAGCCCATGCTCAGTGAATGTCTAATCCAGTAAGGGTTCAATGCATTAGTTTCCACACACATTCAATCAGCGATATACCAACTTTCCCTATTGATGGATCCCACTGGAGGGCCAACACTGGCCTCAGCTGCTTCCTCCTGGCTGGTCCCTCAGGAGCAGAAAGGTGTGCCTTAATGCCTGCTAGCTGCCCAGGACAGTGTCAGCTTCTTAGCAGTGTTCTTTAAGTGATGGCCTAACCAAAAATTGCTCAGCAGACATTGTATCATATGTGCATTTCACTCATACAAATGCAGTCCCAGGGGCTGTGGTGGCTGTGAAGGTGAGCCACCTATATCTCCCTTCAAGAGAACCTGCTGCAGAGAGCTCAGCTGAGAGCCGCTGTTGGACCATTCCCATCTGACGGTGCCAAGGCCGTGCTTGCCTTAGATTCTTCCCAGCTGACATCTGAGCAAGGCTGGGCCACCAGAGCCAGGACTTTCCTGCCTGACATGGGATTCCTCCAACGGGCAGTGTTTGCTTGTGGACTCCCCCACTGGCCTGGCTGAGACTTTGTGAGAATTGGACGGGGGTCTGAGGCTCTTCCCAGTCAATCCTCCTTCCTTCCCTCTCTCCTTTCACAGGTGTTTGACCTGTGTCATGGTCTGAATGCTCTCACCTGTCCACCTCTGCTCCCTTCTCCCTTATCCTATAAACCTCTTGTGTCCATTCTTGGTGCTTGTCTCTCAGAGAGCCTGAATTGATACACTAGTTCATCAAAAAAAAAAAAGGTGGAATTTTTGTTCAATAAAGATTTTGTAGCATTTATGTCATGCCAGGCATAGTTCCAAGCATTTTACACATACCGAATCATTTAGTACTCACATCAGCCCTATGGTGAATTATTATTCCCATTTTGCAGACGAGAACACTGAAGTACAGAGAGATTATGTAAACTTGTCCAATGTCATAGAACTATTGTAGCAGGGCTGGAATTTACTTCCACTCCACTATGTTGTCTCTTATGTTAGGAGTCCCTTCCTATGCTGAGATTGAAATATTTAAAGATAAGTATTTTTTTTAAAGTTTTTATTTAAATTCCAGTTAGTTAACATACAGTGTGATTTTAGTTTCAAGTGTACAATATAGTGATTCAACACTTCCATACAACTGGTGCTCAACACAACAAGTGCACTCCTTAATCCCCATCACCTATTTAACCCATCAGGCCCCCACCTCCCCTCTGGTGACCATCAGTTTGTTCTCAGAGTTAAGAGTCTGTTTCTTGGCTTGCCTCTCTCTCCCTCTCTTTCTCTTCAATATATCCTCTAAATTTTGGTCAATTATCTTGCATTACCAGCTAAAGAAATAAGACTTTTTCCCCAATACTAGAATGAAACTGCACTAAATTTGCCAACAAATAAAGCCTTTAGTGTGGCAATTTCCTATTTCCAAGGAGATTTTCCAGAATTTTGACTAATTTTCTGACATTAGAACATACCCCTACTCTCTCTCTTACCCTGCAACTTCACTGAAAAACCTTGCCTGGATGAAGCAAGTCTGTGAACTGTCATTTTAAACAGCTAACTTCTTTAGACTACTGGGGGTTAATTAGCAAGAAAATGCTCTTCTCTGGAAAATGTACTAGGTAATGTACATACTTCTAATAATTTAAACCTCTGGGCCCCCTGTCAAATTGCTGCCCATTTTAGAAAGAAAAAAACTGAACTGGACATGTTTAATAAATTGACCAAAGTCAGAGCTAGAAAGTAGCTGAGTCATATGGAAACCAACCCTTATCAATTAGCTCACGGTTTTTCTTTACTTATATGTGTTTCCATCTTTTTAAACTTTACCAGCTGACTAGAATCTATCTTTCTGAGTCCCAAACTGTAAATCAAAAATAGGCTTGCCTTGCTGGATTGTCTTTACTATGGCAGTCATACCCAGTTTAACCTTTTCATGATGTCACAGGGACATCTTTATGAATCATAATTACTTTAATGTTGACACTGGTGAAGTTATTTATGTTTTAGATGAACACATCTGTTATTCAATTTTTTCATTCAGCAAACGTTTGCGAATACCCTCTGCAGTAGGCAGATTTCTAAAATGGGTGCCAAGATTCCCTGCCCCTGGTGTACATGTTTCAGATAATCCCCAGGGCTATAAATATGATAGATTTTGCTCCTGCAATTGGGTTATATTACTTGGCAACTTGACCTTAAGATCTGGAGATTATCCAGGTAGGCCTCATTGAATCACATGACTCCTTTGAAAAGAGTTTTCCAGCTGGTTATAGAAGAGGAAATCAGCTATTCAAAGCAGTGGAAGGATTTAACATGCAGTTGCTGGCTGAAAGATGGAGGAGGCCTCATGGTAAGGAATGTGGTTAGCCTCTAGGAGCTAAGAATGGCCCCTGTTGACAGTCAGCAGGAGAATGAAGACCTCAATCTTACAGCCTCGTGGAGCTGGAATTTGCCAACAGTCTGAATGAACTTGGAAGTAGATTCTTCTCCAGACTACCCAGAAAATAACTCAGCCAGGCTGACACCTTGATTTCAGCCTTTAATGCCCTGACCAGGTTGTAGAACCTAGCCACCCTGAGCCTGGACTCCTGACCTGTAGGACTGTGAAGTAATAAATGGTGTGTTGGCTTAAGGTACTAAAATGATGGTAATTTGTTATGCAGCAATAATAAACTAATACACCCTCTGTATGCCAGGCACAGTTCTTGGTGCTGGGGATATAACATGGCCTCTGCACTCATAGAATTTATGTTCTGGGAAGAGGATGGGGGATGAAGGAGATGCAATGAAGAAAATCCAATACATAAACATACAGTGAAAGATCAGATTGTGGTTAGTGCTGTGGAGAGAATTATAACACGGTGATATGATCAAGAATGTCTGGGTGGTTCCTTTAGATCACTTGGTTAAAGGAAGTCTCTTTGAGGCTGTCATATGTGGAGAGGCTTGCATGACAAGAAGATTCTGGGGGAAAATGTTGCCTATGTGTAGGAGGAAAGGGGCTTCATGTGGAAACGAACATGTGGTTGACAGAGTGAAGGGAAACATGGCTGGGAATTGGATAATCAGAGTGCCAGCAGAGGAGGATGGAGAGATGGTTAAAGGCTAGATAAGGCAGGACTTTGTGGGTCTTGAGAAAGAATTTGAGTTTGATTCTAAACATGTTGGTAAGCCTTTGGAGGACTTTAAACAGGTTATGATATGATTTACATTTTTAAGATTTTGTACAGTGTGAAGGCAAGTAGAAATATTCCAATTAAAATAAGGAATAGAGCAGGACTTCCTTTTTTTCATGAAATTGAAATATTTTGCCACCTGTTTATGCATAGGATATATTTAAATTTTTAATGCATTCTTGGGCTCAGGGATATTTCCCTTTTAACTTCCTGTTCTTTATCTTCCCTTCTATGTGTTTATGTTCTTTTAATTGAGAACATTAGAAGAAATTTACAAAGAACAATATCCAAATGTCCAACTAAGAATTGACATTTTAACATACTGAAATGTTCATTTCAAGTTCTTATTTTTTATTTATTTTTTAATTTTATTATATTATGTTATGTTAGTCACCATACAATACATCATTAGTTTTTGATGTAGTGATCCACGATTCATCATTTTCATATAATACCCAGTGCTCCATGCAGTACGTGCTCTCCTTAATACCCGTCACTGGGCTAACCCACCCCCCCCAAAACCCTCAGTTTGTTTCTCAGAGTCCATAGTCTCTCATGGTTCATCTCTTGCTCCGATTCCCCCCCCTTCATTTTTCCCTTCCTTCTCCTAATGTCCTTCATGCTATTCCTTATGTTTCACAAATAAGTGAAACCATATGATAATTGACTTTCTCTGCTTGACTTATTTCACTTAGCATAGTCTCCTCCAGTCCCATCCATGCTGATGTAAAAGTTCATTCTTTCTGATGGCTGAGTAACATTCCATTGTATATATGGACCACATCTTCTTTATCCATTCATCTGTTGAAGGGCATCTCGGCTCTTTCCACAGTTTGGCTATTGTGGACATTGCTGCTATGAACATTGGGGTGCATATGGCCCTTCTTTTCAGTACATCTGTGTCTTTGGAGTAAATACCCAGGAGTGCAATTGCTGGGTCATAGGGTAGCTCTATTTTTAATTTTCTGAGGCACCTCCACACTGTTTTCCAAAGTGGCTGTACCAACTTGCATTCCCACCAACAGTGTAAGAGGGTTCCCCTTTCTCCACAACCTCTCCAACATTTGTTGTTTCTTGCCTTGTCAATTTTTGCCATTCTAACTGGTGTAAGGTGGCATCTCAGTGTGGTTTTGATTTGAATTTCCCTGATGGGTAATGATGATGAACATTTTTTCATGTGTCTGTTGGCCATTTGTATGTCTTCTTTGGAGAAGTGTCTGTTCATGTCTTCTGCCCATTTTTTGACTTGATTATTTGTTTTTTGGGTGTTGAGTTTGAGAAGATCTTATGTTTTTTAATAAAATAAGGAAATAGTATGTGTAAAAGTTAAGTCCATTTTGTCCTTCATTCCTATCCTATTTTCTTTCTAAGAAGTTAAATGCCTCATAGATGTGTGTATCCTTGTAGGCCTTTGTCCAGTTTTTATTTTATTTTTTACATACACATGTGTATTTTTCTAAAATAAAAAATTCTGTATCAAATGCATTTCTTATTTATGTGTCATACATTTATATAAAAGTTCTAATAAATGTAAAAAAAAGATTGCAGAGGGCACTTGGTAAACTGGGCAACTATTTCAGAATAGATTGTAAACATTCAGATGAGCAAAAATGGTGGCTTGGACCAGGGCAGTGGTGGTAGAAGTAGAAATAAGTGGACAGACTTGAGGTGTGTTTCAGAGATAGTGTTGCTAGGTCTTGCTGATGGATTGGATATAAGAGAAGAGAGAAAGGGTAGACTCAAGATATCTCCTAGAGATTTTTAGCATGAACAATTGAGCGGATAACATTGACTAAAATAGGGAGAACTAGGGGCGCCTGGGTGGTTCATTCGGGTAAGGGTCCTGGGATATAGCACCACATAGGGCTCTCTGCTCAGTGGGGAGTCTGCTTCTCCCTCTCCTTCTGTGTGCTCTCTCTCTCTCTCTCACCCTCCCTCCCTCTCGCTCTTCTCCCTCTCATGTAAATAAATAAAATCTTTTAAAAAAATAGCAAGGACTAGGGTTGGATGATGGAGAATCAAGAGGTCTATTTTGGCCATATAAAGTTTGAGATCCCTATTAAACATCAAGTGGAGATGTCTGGCGTTCAGAAGGGAAGTTAAGACTGGAAATATAAATGTGGAGATGATCAGCAAAATGAATCATGCTTAAAGCTTTGAGATTACCTGGGGAAAGACTACAGATAGAGAAGAGAAAAAGAATGACGACTGGACCCTAGGGTACTCCAACATTTAGAGATCAGAAAGTGGAACCAGCATGGGAGGCTGAGCAGGACTGGCCAACAAATGAGAAGGCAACAGGACAGTCTGGGGTCCTGGAAGCCGAGAAGAGAAAGGACAGGTCAAGGTGTGAAATCATGTCAGTGACTCCGTCCAGCTCTGTTATTTTTGATCTCCACCGCAAGCCTGTTCAGTAAGCAGTGACAGAATCACTATTTTCATTTTAGAGATAGAGAATGGCTTTGAGAGATTAAATGACTGTTCTCAAGAGACCTGTCTAATCAGGGATCCTTCAGAGTACTTGGTTCCTGACCCTGGCCCTTCAAGGAAACTCTGCAGCTGCCCTGTTTTTTTTTTTTTTTTTTTTTTGTCCATTGGGTTGTATTATAGTAATGTCCTGAGGCCTATGATACATTTAACCCTCTGTGCCTCTATGCTGGGTTTTTATAGGCTTATGACCAATTTTTGTGGTTTTCCTGGCTCCCTCATTTGTTGCAAGGATGCCAACTAGCAGTTCTCCCTGCCCTAAATGCCCCTGCCTTTGAGTGACCCTGGCTTGCCTTCTCTTACTTTAAATTTGTTGAACACTTAATGATTTACACCTGAATTTAAAATGTGCGGCAGGTAACCAAATGCTCCATAGATGATGCTAAGTATATATTAGTAGAACTCTTTAATTTTTACATCATGTTTGACCCTGTTTAATAATTATTAATAAGGTTATATTAAGTGAAACACAATGCTAACCTCAGGTTTTGGTATTCTTGCAAAGATGTTTAGGGCTCAGAGTAATAATAGTACTGAATTTTCTCTTTTCTTTCACGGCAAATTAATTTGTACCAAAATCATCTCTTTACTGCTAGTTCTGGAAAAGTATGCCAGTTTATATTTGGCTTTAATCTTTAGGAAGTAATCACTGGAATCAAACAGACTCAAACCCATGATTGAAAATGTTATTCTTTTTGGTCTCTGCTTGGTTTAAGGAACACAGCTACTGAGAAGAAAATAAAGGGAAAAAAAATTAAACAACGAAAATCATACAGAGTAAGGCACTAGAAAAAAAGCACATTTGCAAGATATGGAGGTTGAGTTTACACATACAATGATTTGGTTGGTTTGGTAGTGTATAATGAAATTAAAAACATTTGTTTTAAGTGTAAACCTCAGTCAAAGTTTATAAGGAAACTCAATGGACCGGGATCGTTTTTAATGAAAAATTTTAAGATACTAGTTTAGATGTTTAGTTCATAATAATTTAGTTCTTTCCAAGATAAAATGATACTTATTTGTCATCTTTTTACTCAAACTATCTCCTTGATTTTTCTGCCTAATGTTGAAGGTGGTCAGATTATAATATGAAAGGAAAAAGATGTCTTTAAATTGTGAAGTATTTAGATGCCTGCTTCCTCCTGTGGGGAAATATGTATTCCATTTATAAGGATAGAAGACAGCAAGGAAGGAGACTCACATTTTTGGAGTTCTATTACATGTGGGGCACCATATGAGGAGTTTCTATGGGCAGCACTTTGGTTTTGATCTAGGTATATTATATCATTTCTTCCTTAGGATGAAGGAACAGAGAGAGGTTGATCATCTGGCCCCAAGTCACATAGCTAATTAACATTAGAACTCATATATACACAAGGTGGTCTGTGTGTATCTGTCAGATCCAGGGCTTGGAACGGGGTGGGAGGGGAGAAGGACACCCTCGTTCCTGGAGCACACCTCCATCTCCCAAAACAGGCTTCGCCTTGTCACCACAACAATGGCTGCGGAGGAAGGCAATGTCATCCTCACCGTCCTTGTAAAGGACTTGATTTCCTCAAATGCCCTTTTGGAAGAAATGTATTCATGGAGGGGGGAGTCATCTGAAGTATCTGAAAATCAGTGTGTTCGTTTGCTAGCACTGCCGTAATAAAGAACTGTAAAGGGAGTGGCTTCAACAACAGAAAGTCATTGTCTCCAAGCTCTAGAGGCCAGAAGTCCGAGAGCCATGTGTCAGCAGGGTTGGTTCCTTCTGACGGCCCCTGAGGGAAGAACCCGTTCCAGACCTTTCTCCTTGGCTCTGTCTTCACAGCATCTTCCCTCTGCGCATGTCTCTGTCCAAATTCCCCCTTTTTATAAGGACACCAGTCATACTGGATTAGGGCCCACCCTAATGACCTAATTTTAGCTAGATTAACTCTGTAAAGACCATCTCCAAATAAAGTCACATTTGGAAGTACTGGGGGTTGGGACTTTTTATGAATCTGTGGGGACACAATTCAACCCATAGCAACTGGGTATCTTTAGTTCATTAACGTATTAATTCATTGATCCCTCAGGCCAGACCAGACACTATGCCAGGAATACAAGTGTCAAAGCAGCCAGTTCCTTACTCTCTATCAGGGAAGAAGGATATTAAACAAGTCCCTGCAATAAAATGTGAAGTGTGACATAATGGGAGGACTACCAGAAGCCACAAGAGGTGACTAGGAGTTGGCCAGAGGAGGGAGTGCAGGGGAAAGTGTTTTCAAGTCTCCCCCTGAACAAATCGCAAGGGGAGAAGGGCATGATAGCATCCCTCTGGGGGTTAGGGCGCATAGACCCAGGGCTGTCCACACAAGTGGGATATTCCTTTCACTGAGGTTTCCTGCTCCCTCTTTGAAAGCATGGATACATTTATATTCTATTCTGTATATATGCATGTTGGCTTTTAAGATATGTAATCAATGTTTTTTTTTTTATTTTATTATGTTATGTTAATCACCATACATTACATCATTAGTTTTTGATGTAGTGTTCCATGATTCATTGTTTGCATATAACACCCAGTGCTCCATGAAGAACATGCCCTCTCCAATACCCATCACCAGGCTAACCCATTGCCCCACCCCCTCCCCTCTAGAACCCTCAGTTTGTTTCTCAGAGTTCATAGTCTCTCATGGTTCGTCTCCCACTCCGAATTCCCCCCTTCATTTTTCCCTTCCTACTATCTTCTTATTTTTTTTTTTAACATATAATGTAATCAGTGTTTTAAATCCTACACCACCAAGAAAAAGCCAGGCCTAAATGACTTCCTACCTATCACCAGGAAGATCCACCATTTTTATGCCCTGTTGTATCCCCTCGGGTACTCACTTTATCCCAGTTTGAGAAACATGGCTCTGATCAGTGTAGACTTCATGCTTGGATTAATCCTAGGCTTTCAAGAGTTTGGATTTACTTGGGTTTGGATTAAGAATCTCAGAACAACGTAAATTAAAATTTGAGTTGGTGTTGATAGATGTTTTAAAATGTGCTGTTATGTATACTATAGGGATGTTGCTGATAGTTCCATAATATCAGTGGTCCTTTTATGAAAAACCACGGGAAAAATATTTTCTCTGAGGACTCTGGGCCAGAAATATCTTTGCTTTTCCAAAGTATACTATGATTCTTTTTAACTGATCAAAGTTCCTTCTTTCGTTTGGCTGCTAGGAAACTCAAAACTAAATTACCATTTCACCTTGAATGTTTATTTGGGACTTGTACTGTTTGGAATCTGTCTACTAACATTATCATTGTTTTCATCTTACTATTTTACCTTTATTATCCCTTCACCTTTTTTTTACTTATAACACAATAGCATTATGTATTATTATGTAGTATATAGGATTATGTATACTATAAGATAATATTGTGATAATACCATTATGTTGCATCATGGTGTCTGTATCATTTTTTAATGTATTCTAAATGCTGTGGACATTACTGTTTATATATCTTACATCCATCCTTTTCTTCATCATTATAAACTACCTCAGTGTGCATTCACTGATGCATGCTTTGCCATCACAGCCTATGGTTTCAGGGAGGCTGGCTCAATCCTCAGCTCCAGAGGTGGACATGAGCAGTCTAGGGATAATCCCTCCAACATGGCACAGTGGTTCAGGAATGCAGGCCTAAGACAGTCAGCACCTGGCAGTTCCCTGGACTTGAGGACTGATTCATGAATGGGTATGTGACCCACCTCAGGCCAGAGAGACAGGGGTATTTTCTTGGGCCAGACATTTTCTATCTCCACATAGGAAACTATTAGAGTTGGAGGGAAGTAAAAACATTGAGGAAAGTATGATCCCAAAACTGCACAAGGGCTGAGCTAGTGTCTCTCTGTTAATAAATCCTGAAGTCTCACTGGTCTCTAGGCTTCTTTGTTGCTCAGCAAAAAATAAAAATAAAAATAAAAATAAAAATAAAAATAGATGTCTACCACAGAGTATAATCAACATACTGGGATTTTTTAAAAAATGCTTTCATATCTAGAAAAGTTTAATATTATTTCAAAAATTTTAGATTTGTATGTTTATATGTATGTGTATGTGCTGTGTATCACAATCTAAAAACTAGAAAGTTTGCTTTCTAGTTATTTCTCACTGTACCTCTTCTGAGTCAGATATAGTTCCCTGTTATTTAAGCCATTCTGAATTGTTGTTTTGTTATTTTTGTTTGTTTGTTTTTGTTTTTGCTTCTGTTCTCGCTTAAACCACCTCAGATCCTTTCGGGAACAAGGCAGAGCATAAATAAATAAAACCAGGCTAAAATGGTAACAAGAGGAGTCATTCGTAGTGGGATCTCATCCCACTTTCCCATTCTTACTTCTTGGAATCTCTTGTTACATATCTCTTTTCTTTCTACCAGTTTGGTCCCAAGTCTGGAAGGACTGACTGTTCTCTGGATGCATCATGCCTTCTTGACTGTGTGCTTGCTATTATCCATTGTCACAATGTCTTGTTCCTGTAGGTTAACAAGAGTCAACTTAAACATCACTTCTTAAGGAAGACAGACCTGAGCTTGCTTTTTAAAATACTTCCTTAACATCTTGTCCATCACCTCTCCATTACTGAAGCCATGACATAGCTTTGTAGCCACTTACGTGCCTCCACCAGGCAGTAAGTTTCTTGAGGGTAGGCATGAGGTCCCCTCGGCTTAGCATCAATACTGTGTAGTACAGTGCCTGACAAATAGCAGGTACTCAATCCCTTTGTATATAGTTCATTGTCCTTCAAGGTAAGCAACTGGAAATTGAGGAACAGAGGTACACACTGGGTTCTTTAGTAATAGAAGAGGTTTAATCCCAGAGGATAAGCTACCTTGTCCTATTCTGTGGAAAGAGCTCAGAAAGTCCAGGTTGGATTCTATAATTTCAGAATATTAAATTTGGAAGAGTTCTTTATTTAACCTTCTCATTTCTCAAATAAGAAAGCTGAGGCCCAGAAAGATGAGGTAGCTTGCCCAAGGTTGCATAGCCTATTAGACCCAGAGCCAGGAGGAGAACCCAGGTCTCTTGCCCAAAACTACTGCTCATCTAGCTACTTTTCTGCCATGCTGTGTGCTCTCAATATCTTGTGTGGCCTTGACTTGAGTCACCTAAACCTCGCTGAGTCCTTGTTTTTCCATTGCAAGAATGGAATTTTATTCTCATTGGATAGTTGGCTAGAACCAAATGATATAAATACATGAAAACACTTTGAGAACTATAAATGCACCTTCAAAGCATGAGGTTTCATCATAGGATGCTTCTCAACCCCGGGTACTCTGAGAAAAAGTCACTCATTCGCTTTGGTGTCAGGAAACATTGTTGAATCCTACAATTTGGCGTCTATAAAGAGTAAAATTCAAGACATTATAGAGAGAATCTTTTACCCATTTGTTTTAACAAGCATTGTTTCATTTTAATAATCTGTGACAAAATGTCTAGCTAATAAGAAAAGCATGCTAAATGCATGAGGTAAAAAAGAATACAGTCAGCACTGCAAGTTTTTCCTGAAACACTTTGCTATCAACTCTTTCGTCTGGTGGGAAATTAGTGCTGCCAGGTAGGCTTGTGTGGGATTTACCAGCGTTGGAGATTTGTGAAAAGAGCTGGAGTCAGATTAGGTTGCTGATTTAGGTGCCACTCAATGTGCCTAGTTTATGCATAAAAACTTTTTAAAAAAAAAGTCTGGATATGGGATATTTTGGGGCATGAGCATTAAATGAAAGACATGGCAAACCAGCTATTTTCAATCCTTCCTATCACCCCACGCTCTTCTTAAAAATGTTTATGTAGGGCGCCTGGGTGGCTCAGTTGGTGAAGTGTCTACCTTCGGCTCAGATCGTGATCTCAGGGTCCTGAGATCGAGTGCTGTATCTGGCTCCCTGATCACTGGGGAACCTGCTTCTCTCTCTGCCCCTCCCCCCTCTTGCTTGTTCTCTCTCTCTCTCAAAAATAAATAAAAATACTTTAAAAAAATGTTTATGTAGAGGGGGGCCTCGGTTACAATTGGTTAAGCGACCGACTCTTGGTTTCAGCTCAGGTCATGATCTCAGGGTTGTAGGATCAAACCCCACATTGGGCTCAGTGCTCAGCGCAGAGTCTGCTTGGGACTCTCTCTCCCTCTTCCTCCCCGCTGCCCCTGCTCTCTTTCTCTCTCTCTCTCAAATAAATAAATAAATCTTTAAAAAATGTTTATGTAGAAAATTTAACCAGTTGTCATGTATTATCGAAACCTATTATGTCTAGATACTTGCTAGGTACTGGGAATTAGAGGAGAATTAGACCCACTGGGTGCCTCCCACTCACAGCTATAGTCTCTTGAGGAAAAGAGATGAATGGGTAATGAGAGATATTAAGGCAAGTACAAGAACCTGGAGGGGAACACAGTGGCGCTCCACATTATTACCAGGGATTGGCTGGCATATCAGAGCATCTCAAGGCCAGCTTTTAAGGCTGACAGTCAGTCTGCTTTACAACATAATCCCACTTTCCATTTCTAAACTTTCAAGGTGGCTTCTTTGTCCCACTCTTACTGCATTTAACAATGATAACAAAATAGCTACCATTTAATAAGTATCTGTGTGAGAGGTTCCTATGCAGCACCTTGCACATATACTCATATTTAGTTTGACCCTTCAAATAACTCTAGTTTCTGTCAGGAAACAGAATCAAATGTAAGGCGTTCATAACTCCATCAGTGACTCTTCATACAATTTTCTTTTCTGCTTATCTAAATTATTTTTGCTTGTCTCTTTAGCCAAATTTTCTTTATTAATGTGTATTTGTGTAGTTAGATGCTGCTGCTACTGACAATAGTTGATGTTTATTTGGTGCTTACTATTTTGCCAGACATGATGCTAAACTCTTCACAAAGCATCATTTCCTTTAATTGGCTCAATAAGGTTATGAGGTAGGTCCAATTATTCTCTGTATTTGACAGATGAGGAAATGGAGGTCCAGAGAGGTTAAATTTTCCCAATAGATATACAGCCACTAAGTAAGAGACCTGGGATGAAGTGTATATCCAATGAAGTGTATATCCTTCCAGATCTTGAGCTTGAACATTGAGTGCTATGCTACTTCAATGTCTTTTCTGGAAGAGGCTGAAGACCTTATCCATAGGTAGATTATTTTATATATCTGCTATAAGACCATCATTTGAAATCTGCTTGGACTGCTCCTTCTCCCTCCACTTGGATAACCCCAGTGTTCCTTTGAAATTGACATTAGGCTTCCAGTAAACCATAGCACATTGTCCCCATATCCCTTTCCTGAACTTCTCTAGCAGCAGATTGGAAGATCATTTTGTAGGGAAATGAAATAGCTCCAGAGAAAAGATTTCCAGAGACAGACTGGAGTTTTCCACCCACAAGGATGGAATGCCTTTTCATTATCCCGAGTAAAACCCAGCAATTAAGTTTCTGCCCATGTTCACAGTGATTCAGATAAAGCATTTGGTGCTTTATACTTAAAAAACTAATGGAACATCCAGGATAACTAGGTGTTTGAGGAAGGCCTTCCACAGAAAGTGAGGAAAACACACCAAAAAAACCAAGCAACCAAGGAAATAAATAATCCAATGGAACAATAATGAAAAAGGAACTCAGTGAAGTAGAGATGATGCTGGCAGCAGAGGAAGACTTCAAAAAAAATCTGCATTTTTTTTCTTTTTACCTTCATAAAGGTAAGAAAATTTGTTGCATTGATAGACTTTCAATAGGATGCTTTGGAAAAGAAAATATCAGAACAATAAAGAACTCTTGGGGGGGGAAGATGATATTTTTATTTCATACTCCCCCTCTCCAAAATTAAAAAGGCCACAAAAACATTGAAAAATACCATATTGCCCAACAAAGGAAAAATTAATGGGCAAGAAAGAGGAAAAGATAGGGAAATCGAAAGCTAATCCAGGGACTCCCATATCAATACATTAAGATATTCAGAAGGAGACAAAAGAGAAAATGAAAAGAATGAAATTATCAAAGGAATAATGTAGGAATGTCTTCTGTAACTGAAATGTGAGAGCTTTCACATTGACAGGCTCCTTGACTGCTTCTTATAGGCAAGAAGACCTTCTTCCAGCAAGGCACATTATTTGAAATTTTAGAACATTTGGAATGAATATAAGAGAGAAAGAGAGGCAGAGAGAGACAAGAGACAGAGACAGAGACAGAGAGACAGACACAAGATTCAGAATTCAAAATGGCTTCAAGCTTAACCATAGCAATACTGGATGCTAGAACAGAAGAGCAATATTTCCAAAATTCAGAGGGATTACATTCAACCTAGTGTTCTATACTCAGCCAAATTATTGATTGAGGGTGTAAGGTAGTATACAGATATTTTCTGACATAAAAGGCTCAAACATTGTACCCACTACACATCTTTTCTTAGGAACCTAATAAAGGATGTGCTTTATAAAATGAGGAGTCAGTCAAGAAAAAGAAAGACATGGGCTTTAAAAATAAGGTGTTTAACGCCTGGGGTGGAGGAGTAGAGAAAAGAAGGCAAAGCATGAACCCTATATAGCAGGCCTGGAGATCAATGGGTCCAGACAGGAACAGAGGAGGGTACTGGGAGAGGAGATGCAGGATGGTTGAGTGGAAGAAGGGAGAGCAGGTGGCAGGAATAGATGGAGTATTTGCAACTGTGGCTGAGCATTTGTAAAAATTGTAAAAAGCTCTGTTGGGGTAGTTGGGGAAAAAGTAGTGATAAGAACGGCTAAAATAAAAAACACAAGGAACAACAAGTTTGGTTGGTGAGGATGTGGAGAAAAAGGAAACTTTGTGCACTGTTGGGAAGGCACTGTGGAAAACAGTATGGAGTTTCCTCAAGAAGTTAAAAATAGATCTGCCCTATGATCCTACAATCACGCTACTGGATATTTACACAAAAAATATAGAAACACTAGCTCAAAGGGGTACATGCACCCCTATATTTATAGTATCATTAATTATAATAGCCAAATTATGGAAACAGCCCATGTGTCCATCAATAGATAAATGGATAAAGATGATGTGGTTATATATACATAAACATATATACATATACATATACATAAACATATATACATATATATGTATAGGAATATTATTCAGCTAAAAAAAAAGAACAAAATCTTGCTATTTGCAATGACATCGATGGAGCTAGAGTATAATGCTAAGCAAAATAAGTCAGAGAAAGACAAAGACTGTATGATTTCATTCACATGTGGAGTTCAAGAAACAAAACAAATGAGCAAAGGAAAAAGGAGAGAGATACAAACCAAGAAACAGACTTTTCACTATAGAGAACAAACTGATGGTCACAGAAGGGAGGTGGGTGAGGAGATGGGTGAAATAGGGTATGGGGATTAAGGAGTACACTTGTTGTGATGAGCACCGGGTGATGTATGGAACTGTTGAAGAATCACTATATCGTACATCTGAAACTAATATCACACTGTATGTTAACTATACTGGAATTAAAATAAAAACTTAATGAAAAAGTAGTGATATATACATTTAGAAATGAACAAATTATAAAAAGTTAACTCTAGGAAAAGCTATAAGTTTGATAAGAAAGGGTATGAAATCACAGTATTTGATATGTAATTAAGAAGTTGAGGATGGTGTTAAAAAAGCTAAATGCTTCACTTCTATAACAGGAATTCAATATAAAAGGTTTTAAATTCATAAAACAAGATATAGCTGTTTAAGCCTCTTATTTCGAGATGGGGGATGATTACTAGGAGAAGTAGACAGAGTAGTTGGAAGGTTGGCTCTAGGGAGTAGGGCTGGGGATGTGATGCTGAGTGGGGCAGATTATCATTTTTCAGTATAAACCAGTTTATTTGATTTAAGAAAGGGCATTTATTATTTAGATTAAATAAAGCCACCAACCTTGGCAGTTGTTTTTCCCATGCAGTTTTTCTTTATGCCTCCCATATGGTCTAAATGACTTGTCTTTCTGTCTCCTCCCCCGTGAGTCCCCCTCCCCTATTTTGTGCTCACTTACATTGTATGATTTGGTGTGCTAGTTTTTTTTTTTTTTAATTATTTATTATCCAGTTTTTGCCACTCGATGATGAGCTTTTTGTCTGTAGGGACTATGTGAGAGGTTCCCCCAAATCTCTCGGTTCATGTTGCCCTTTCTTTCGCTGTCATTTCTTTATGGGGTCCCTAGCCTAAAAGAAATAGCAGGTCTGTTTGTTGTCTAATTAGGTCAAAACAATTTAAGATTATCCTTTATAGATATGTGCTTTGGGAAGGAGCACCAGGAGCTTACACTGCATGGTTTTCATATTAGAAAGGCCCCAGTTTGTGTCCCTTAGAGCAAGAGCAGAGCTAACATCCTCATAACAGGGATTGCTGAAACAGCTAACCCCAACAATAATGGAAATTAAAAATTAAAAAAGAAAAAGACTAACCTGGAATTCTGCCCCTCATATAACCACCTGTTTTCATTGATCTATTCCCCTCTAAACCTTGTCCACATATAGACGTGATAGTTTTACATACAATCAGTGACAATGTATTGTGGTTTATTTACCCACTTAAGATTTTATCCCACATAGTTTTCCTTGCTCTGGTACTTGGCTTTCATAGTGGTTGTTTTAATCAGCTATATATTTCATCACATTGTATTTATTTAACCATATCCCAGGGAATGGATATATTGATTGAATCTTTCTTATTTTACAAATAACATCTTTCTACACCTACCTTCATTATTCCTTTTGATTATTTACATTAAATCATTCCTTAGTAGGGGCTAAAATGGGCATGAAGTTTTAGAATTTTAGAATCTTAAAACTGGAAAAAAGTTGCTACATCAAATCTTAAATTCAAGGCAGGGATGCCTTGTAAAGCAACATGCCTTTTCCTGACTCCTTCCAATAAAACTCATTTTCTCATGTGGAAGTTCATCCAATTTCTTTATCTACAAAACAAAAATATGAAAATCCTTACTTTTTTGAGCCCAAAGCAGCAACATTTACTCTACTTATTGGTCCTGATTCTGCCCTCAGGAGCTGCACAAAATGGGTGTGTTCTCTCTTTCCACATGGCAGCCCTTCAAATATTTGAAGATGATGATCATGGACAAGTGACCTTTGCACGGTGTTTCAACAAAAATATTCTTCATCCGTGACTCTGAATCTTCCTACTCACTCACCTTTGCCATTTTCTGCCCCAGTTACCCAAACCTCCTCCTCTCCCTGCCAATCACCCACAGTCCCCCAGCCTTGTTCATGGGCTGCCTTTCAGAAGGTCTGTGCCACTGTATTGTGTTACGTATGTGTGCAATGCCATCATCGCTTTTGTGTATCACTAAAAAACAAACAAAAACCATTGCCAATTAATTTCTGACATGACATCAATTATAAAGCATACTTCATTTTCAGAAGTGTTAAAATGTGAAAAAAAGAGTATTTTAGAATCCGTGAAAATATAGTAAGGCAGTTGTTTCTTTCTAGGGCAGCTTCAGATTGCTGATATGTGCCATACAGTGTGGCTCCTGGACTTGGAAATAGTATTCCCAAGGTGGTTGGCTTTCTCTGACATGGGCTGCTGTCCCAGTTTGTACCCTTGCAAGAGAGCCTGCTTGGGCAGGGGGTGGGGTTCTTGTCATGTGTGATGTGGTTTGGTTCTATGTGCCTGCGTGCATGTGTGTGTGTGTGTGTGTGTGTGTGTGTTTGTGCATTATAAAGGCATGTCCCATGCCCTAAGGATAGCAATGCGGTTCTGTTCTAATAGTTACTGATAATAAGAATAATAGGAACATTAAAACAAAACCACTTTATTGTGAAGTCAGAGTCCAGATATGGAGAAACTCCACTGAAAGTACTGGTGATGAATGTCAAATCAGATTAAAAACAGATTAAGTCTGAAAAACTGTTGAATTTATGGTCACAGCCCCAAATACGAATGACACAGATTTTGACAATGCCACAATAATACTTTAACAAATACAGGGTGAGAGATAGAGGGAAGATGTGTGTGTTGGCAAGTATACATGTTCCAATATGCTCATACCAGAGTCTCCATGAATGGTAAGGTCGAAGCATAGTTTAAAAACAATGACTCCAGCTTTTTAGTACAAAATCATTTTCATCCCTTTAGATTTAATAATATAGAGGGATCATTTAGGAACTGATATTTCTTGTTGGGAAGAAAATTGAATAATTTTCAGCAGTTCTTTTAATTCCACATGATTTATGCTTTTACTGTTAATTCAAGTAAAAACAAATTTGATATTTTTATTAATAGCAGTACTTATAGTATAATCCATTAAAAACATCTTACTTCTAAGTTCTCTTAAGTACAGCAGATTCTTGAAATCCATGGTAGTTAAGTTGTATAAAGTCATTGCAAAAACTTAATTAACAAATACTGAACCATGGTTCCTAGGGGAAATACAGGGTTAGGTTCCTGCAAGCCTCTGATCACAGCATTTTCATCACCCAATCAATACATAACCTTGTTTATGTGTATTTCTGTTAAGGACACTTTATTTAACATATGTTGTTGATTTATCAATAGTGAACTCAGGGCTGACAGCTCTGAGTCACACTGAAACAAGCTTATCTGATATACACATTTCCAGCATAAGGCACATTTCAGCCCTCTTGCACTTAGGAACACTGGATAGCACTTTGGTGCAGTGCTTGGGGTGCAGTTTAAACAGTGAAATCACCAACAAAAAGGTCAAAAATGCAAAAACCTTGGCACTAAATAGACTGCACAAAAGGCACTTATTTTTTTAAGATTTTATGTATTTATTTTGAGACAGAGGGAGTGCAAGCAAGGGGAGGGGCAGAGAGAGAAGTTAGAGATAGAATCCAAGCAGGCTCCATGCTCAGCACTCAGGGCATAGCCCTATGTGGGGCTCAATCCCACGACCTTGAGGTAATGACCCGAGCTGAAATCAAGAGTTGGATGCTTAACCAACTGAGCCACCCAGGCACCCCCAAAGGACACTTATTTACTCCAAAATAGGAAGACAGAGCATTGCTTGTTTGACCTCTGGGGAATATTCAAGTTGGGTGACTCAAATTTTTGGCTGCTCCATGTGTGTCAGTGAATGACTACTTAAGTAAGCACTGTGAGTATTGACTTTGGGGTTACAAAAAGTTTTATTAAAAAAAATTTAATTGAGATATAACTGAAATATTACATTAGTTTCAGGTGTATCAACATAATGATTAGATATTTGTATATATTGCAAAATGATCACCGCAATACAGCATGTAGACAAATTCACAGAGTCCACCAATAATGAGAATTAACTCTATTTCTAATAAAACCGTATCTCACCCTTTTTCCTTTTCTCCTCTGCTCTCTAACTACCTACCTATCCATACATCTTTCGATACATAGAAAGATGTCTGGAATTATATCAGTGAGAGTTGACAATCACTACTATTGGATGGTGGGGTTTTAAATTTTGAATTGAAAACAAAAATAATATTCATTTTTACAAATGTAATGATGTCACTATTAAAAATAAACTATAGTATTAAATATAAAAATCATATGATTTTTTTGCTTATCACAGTGGTATTTGTGTTTTTTCCCCCCACACTGAAATTCAATAGTTCATGAAGACGGGAGGAAACACACAATCATATACTGCTGGTTTTGGTATAAATTAGTACTGTGTTGTTTGGACAAAATTTGGCTAAGTGCATTCAAAGCTCCAATGGTTTCCATTCCCCTTTTTTAAAAACTTATTTTATTTAAATTCAATTAGTTGACATATAGTGTATCATTAGTTTCAGAGGTAGACTTCAGTGATTCATCCATTGCATGTAACACCCAGTGCTCATTCCATCACGTGCCCTCCTTAATGTCCACCACTCAGTTACCCCATCCCCACACCCACCTCCCCTCCAGCAACCCTCAGTTTGAGGGTTCCATTCCCTTTTATACAGTTATTGCATTTGGGAATTTCACTCATGGAAATAATCACAAAAATTTATTAATATTATTATAAACATGTAAATCAACCTTTTTGACTACGAGTAAGACCTCAGAAGAAAGAAATACAGTTTTTGTAAGTCATGTTATTTAAGGAAGTAGAATTCTAAGCAAGCTTCATTTAATAATATTTTGATGGAAGGTTCACAATTTCTACAGTAAGTATGTATTTATAATGAGGAGAAAAAAGAATAATAAATACTATTTAGGAGTAGTACTTGGCCTCTCAAGAAAGCATAATCCTCAATGGTATAATTTACATAAATACAGACACCTGTGTTTTTTGTCATTTTTTTGAGGATCTTGTACTTGCTTGGCTGGCATGCTCATAAACATTGCATCATTTAAAGTAATTTGCATTATAACCTTGTGAGGTAGGTTTAATTATCTTCAATTTATGGATGACACTACCTAGATTCAGAGAGATTATACATATAACCTAAGGGCCACCAGTTAATAGTCAGGGAGAGAGTCAGGACACAAACTTTCTGACTCCCAACTACCAATGCCAGTGTCAGAGTTATGAGGCCATTGTCCTGTAGACACCAGCAGAACAATCTGCCATTTTATTATTAAAAAAAAAGACATTTTCAATAATCTATCTCATTTAAACCTTACAGCACCCAATGAGTAAATGACAGTATTACTAAATATGGTCCTTCATGTTATTATTACAAATTATTTCAATCAGAATATGTAATGTTCAATACATCATTCATTTTTTGAACCAACATATTCTGGGTGCCTACAACATGCCAACCACTATTCTAGGTACTGGTGATACCACAATTAACCAAAATCCTGCCGTCATAGAGCTTTCATTCTTCTTTCAGAAACACAGATAATAAAAGTACTAATATATGATATGGGATGTGGTTATAAATGCTAAGAATAAAAGCATATGTGGAAAGGGGCTTTCCCCATGTCATTATCCTTCTCTATGTCTGGGTTCTGATCTTTGAACAGTGTGTGGTTACTCCATCCTAAGGTGAAGAAGCTGGGAGAGGAGTAGTTTTGGGGAGTAGAGTGTGTATAGAAAATGAAGATCTTAAATTTGAGATGCCTATTAGACACCTAAAGGAGCTGTCAAGTGGGCAGTTATAGGAGTCTGAAGGTTAGATGAGAGGTCTCGTCTGGAGACGTAAATTTGGGAGGCATTGGCTTATAGATGGTACTACCTAAAGTCATGGAATTATACACAATTACCTTAGGGAGACAGGCCCCAGAACACACCAATATTTAAAGGAAGAGAAGAAGATTGGGAGGCACCAAAGGAGAATGAAAAAAAGAGGGAGGTAGAAGAAAACCAGGGAACCATGGTGTTCTGGAAATCATTTATTAAAAAGTCCCCGGATTAGAATGCAGTTCTTCTGATTCCTAGTGTTGTTTCATTCCCAGTTACTGAAGACTTTTATATGCTTTTCTTCTCTTTTTATGCTTATCATTTTTTGTCCCTAAAAGGGTAATTGAAATAATAATTGAAGTGGTAGATTTGCCAGATGGTAATTGCTAAAATGACTTCCTTTACTTTTTAAGTCTTTTGGGCACCATTCCAGTTTTCTATAACCTTCAAACATATGTGTAAATAGTTCAGTGAGTTCATTATCTAACTCCCTGAACAGCAAAGCGTGATATCATCCAAAAACCAATTCTCACTCCCATAAAATGGAGCAATGAACCATTTACCTTAAAGGACCTTCACAAGAGGGTTCATATACTTACGTGGTCCTTCAAAATTCATGCTTTGTTATTTATTTTTATTTTTACATTTTTTTCCATTCCATAGAGGTATAACCTTTGTATAATAAGCTGAACTAATTTTAAGCTCAATGAATTCTTTTTCTTTATTATGTTATGTTGAGCGCTGTGAATTGTGTAAGCTCAATGAGTTCTATACCTGTATATGCCCATCTACCCACATACAGATCAAGATTTAGAAACTTTCTGGCACACAGAACCCTCCATCATGCCCTGTCCCAGTCAATACCCACAGTCCCTCTTCCCCCATCACTATTCTGACTTACATTATGATTGGTTAGTTTTGCCTGTCCTTGAACCCAATATAAATGGAATTATATTTTCTCTTCGTGCCTGACACCTTTTATGCAACGTAATGTCTGAGAGAGGCATCCATATCATTGCATGCAGTAGTTCATTCTTTTTAATTTTCTCTGTAGTGTTTCATTTTATGAATACACCCAATTGATCTATCCATTCTATTGATGGTGGACATTTGTGGTGTTTCCGGTGTTTGGGTATTATGAACAAAATTCCTGTGGTAGACACACACACATGTGTTCCTCTTAAGTATTTCTTTGGGAGTGAATTGGTTGGTCATAGCATATATATATATATATATATATATATATATATATATATATAATTCTAGCCTCTAAGAAATGCAAATTAAAATGATGAGGTATCATTGATTGCTTATGAAATTAGAATATACTTTAGTGTATAGAGTATCCACTACATTCCATTCTCACTTTTCATACATTGCTGGTGGGAGTATAAACTGGTATGCCCCTTTTGGAAAATATTTCATTAGTAGATAGTAATAATGTCCTTTAAAATTTTTATACCACTTGAACTAGAAGTCTTTCTATTTTTTTTTCTTTTTCTGTTTTGGGATATATCCTAAGGAAATAACCATAAATACTGTTAAAAGTTTATGAGCCAAGGTATCTACTGGAGAACTGTTTGTAGTGAAAAACACAGTGGAAATGACCTATGTTCAGCAATAGGGAACACTTGAAGTAAATTATATAACAAACTTTCCATGTGATATATGATGTTTTGTCTATGAAGACTTTATAATGGTATAGAGACATGGTTTGTTACAATGACAAATTTAAAAAGCAGAACCGAACATGTATTTAAATTTGAACATAACTTTTGGATAAAAAATATATAACACAAAGAGAATAAAGCCCCAGGAGGAAATAGCAACAGAATGTTAATGCTCATCAACTAAGTGGTAGATTACTGGATGGTTATTTTCTTTTCTCTGTTTTGAAAATTTCCTGAAATGGTTTGTCTTGGTTTATTTAAAGATTTTGAAATTTAAGTGTCCTCTTGCATTGTCAGTGGCAGGAGGGGATGCTGGTTAAGAGTATGATTCCAAAAGCCCTATTACCTGGGTGCAAATTCTAGATTCCTGGTTTCATTGCATACTAGCTGTGTTTCTTTGGGCAAGTCTCAGTTCCATTTAATTCACCACGTATTTGTTGAGTGTCTAGTATGTGCTGGACAATGTTCAGCAAACAAATGGATAAAATTCCCTGTACTCATGGAGCTTCCAATCCATTGTGTGACATCTGCAAAACAGGTGTCAAATGCACAGAGTGGTGACAAGCCAACACCGGAGAAGTGTCTGAAACATGAGCCCTTTAGAAATGCTAACAATTCCAAGTATTATTGTATTTATGGAGTTACACAATTTCCAACTTTTCTTCCAGTTTAAAAAAAAAAAAAGTGCCTCTTTCTGAATGAATGCATTTGACATGGTGTGTAATTAATCACTTTTACTGGTCACTTGAGAGCAACACTGATTACTGCCCCAAGTAGCACTTTTTTGTTCTGTATGCACCACACATCATGGAACCTGGCTGTGGCCAAGGTAGAGCCCAGTTTTCCTAATGCTTCCTAAGAATTCCTGCTTTCTCATACCCTTCCCAGTCATAAAATTATTTTTGATTATATTTTGCAGTAGTGTAGTATCAGTTTGGTGTTTTCAAAACCAGTAGTGTTTTAGTTTTCTAAGCAGTCATAATAAAGTGACAAAATGGGGGGCTTAAACAACAGACATTTATTCTCTCACAGCTCTGGAGGCCAGAAGTCTGAAATCAAGTTGTCAGCAGATCCTCACTCCCTCCAGAGGCTCTTAGCCTTTTGGGGTAGCCGGTGGCTTCTGGCAGCCACTGGCTGCCTCTGGCTATTGCAGATATAACCCCAATCTATGTGTCCATATTTTCTTGTGGCCTTTTCTTTGAATCTCTCTCTGTTCACTTCTCTTTTTATAAAGATACCAGTTATTGGATTTAGGGCCAACCCTAAATCCTGGGTGATTTCATCTGAGATCCTTAACAAATTACATTTTCAAAGACCCTATTTCCAACGAAGGGCACATTGTGAGATTCTGAGGGAACATGAATTTTGGGGAAATACTCTACAACCCACTACAAGTAGCAATAATAATATTATCAACAATACTACTCTTGTGATTTTTAAGTCCTTAAACTTAATACAGGTGATAACTAGAATAATGGTTTCCTTACATGTGTGCATTTCATTGCCTTCTTATAAAAAGTGGATGGAACCCAGATTTTTCAACAGTGTAATTTTGAGGAGCATGAGCTAGACAACCTTAAGGAACAGTGCATCCTAAGAAGCTTTAGTCACTGATTTTGTAAAGCTTTGGGAAGTCTTCTGTATCTCCATAAGAAGTGAGATCTGAAGAGGTTAAGGGTTGTGTCTAATGAGAATTTACTGGAAACACAGGAAATAAATGAAGCACCTAAAAATTTGGACAGAGATTTTGTTTTTCTTTGCCATTTCTCTTGATGATGTAGACATTCTGAAAATCTGTTATTCACACTAAATCTTTCACTATGCCAACCTAGATGAAGGTTGTTCCTTGTGATTGTTCTGTTGGTAGTTGGGATGTTTTCCCAGTAATTGAACCCCCTAAATTTTGATATCTCAGTTGAAGCAAATTCCAAGAACACTTACTACAAAATGAACATTCAGGGATTAATTTCTGACAGTTGTACATTTTACAATGTTTCATAGTTTTGTAAGTGAGAAGTAATAAAGAAGGCTCCAGACTGCAAATGTCATTACTCTGTTCTGATTAAGTAACAACACCAGTGTTTAGGACAATGGCATTTATTCAAAAAAATATTTATTGAACACCTACTTTGTACCATGCCCTGGGTAATGTGTTGGGAATACCACAGTGACCAAAACAGTGTACCTTCCCTTAGAGAGATCTTTTGGTGCAGATAAATAAGGAAACAGGCATGCAGAATATCGAGAAGGAGGTGAGATTGGGAAGAGTTCTAAGATACAAGCAAGCAGACTACTGTAGCAGTGAAGAGAAGGGGCATCTAATTTAATCTATGTGTGGTGGTGGAGTTGGGGGTGTATCCTAAAATGTTCCTTGGTGGAAGTTCTCAACTAAGCAGAGATCTGTGGAGTCAGAGGGCTCAATTATAGTTGCTCAATAGATATTTGTCAGAGGGAAGTGAAAGAATGTGCTCACAGCCCGTCATGCCTCAGAGAAGAGCGTCATTTCACTAGAACAACAGTTTGAATCAACAGGGGAGTCCACTGGTCTTTTCACAGGAAATCAGAAATTTAGAGAATCCCCCAGAATTCACAAGCCAATACAACACAATTGAACTGACACCTGGAACATATTCTATAATGTATTGTTTAGAAGAAAGCCCAACACAGTTCTCTCCATGTGGTAGGTGTTCAACTAATGCTGGTTAACAGCAGTGATGAGGATTTATTAGGCGTAGTCAAACTTTAGTAATTAGATGAACCTGAGTTTTATTATAAAAATAAAATAGCTGGAGAGGGGGGCAGAGCAAGATGGCGGAGGAGTAGGAGACCTGGATTTCGTCTGGTCTCAGGAATTCAGCTGAATAGGGATCAAACCTTTCTGAACACCTACGAACTCAACAGGAAATCAAAGAAAAGAATAGCAACAACTTTCTGAACAGAGAAGCGACCACTTACTGGAAGGTAGGACGTGCGGAGAAGTGAATCCGAGGTGATATTCGGGAGGATAGACGGTGGGGGAGAGGGTCTCCATCGGTCGCTTCTGGCAAGTGCTAGAGCCGCGGAGCACAAAACCGGAACTTTTAGAAGTTGGCTCCACTGAGGGACGTCGCTCCAGTGGCTAAGCAGGGGGTGGAATCCTCCCGGGACAGTGTGGTCTCAGGACCCTCGGGGTCACAGAAAGACCGGGGGTGCCTGAGTGCAGCAGAGCTCCCAGGTATCGGAGCGGGGAAGCCGGCTGCAGAGACGGAGCCGAGGCGCGGGCTCTCAGCTCCCGGTTGCCATAAACTGTGATCCTCGGCCCAGTTGGGCCACTGCTCTTCCAGTAGGGATCCAACAAGCGGCAGATCCAGGGAGACTCCTCTTCCTCCCCTGGGAGGAGCGGTGCGAGAGCGCACCACAGAGATCTGGGTTTGGAGACTCCACACGGGGTCGGGAGCCAGAGATAGAAACACTCGGTCACAGGCCGGGTGAGCACGGAGTGCGGCCGGAGACCGGGTTGATGGGAGTGACTGACTGCTTTTCTCTGGGGGCGCACTGAGGAGCGGGGCCCTTAGTTCTTGGCTCCTCCGGCAGAGATTGGGAGGCCACCATTTTCACTCTCATCCTCCAAAGCTGTACAGAGAGCTTGCAGGGAATAAAAGTTCCCAAGAGCAATCCTGAGCAGATTGCTTAGCCCGGACCCGGCAAGGGCGGGGCAATTCTGCCTCCGGCAAAGACATTTGGGAACCATGACAACAGGCCCCTCCCCCAGAAGAGCAGCACGAACAGCCAGCAAGCCAAGACCAAGTTTACCGATCAATGAGAATGGGAGAACTCCAGCGCTAGGGGAATACTGCATAGAATTCGTGGCTTTTTTACCATGATTCATTAGTCTTTCAAAGTTAATTTTTTAAACTGTTTTTTTTAACTTTTCTTTTTCCCTTTTTCAACCAAATCTTATCAATCCCTTTTTTAAAAAAACATTTTTATTTTTCATTTTTAGACTCATATTCTATCCCTTCATAGTAGTTACCCTTATTTTTGGCATATATATATAAGTTCTCTCTTTAAAATTTTAAGATACAGTTTCTTCTAACAGATCAAAATACACCCTAAATCACTAGTGTATGGCTTTGTTCTAGTCTCCTGCCTGATCACATTCTCTCCTTTTTTTTCTCTTTTGTTTAATTCTTCTTCCTTTTTTCAAACAACTTATCAATTCCTTTTATAAAATCTTTTATAATTTTCATCTTTACAGTCATATTCCATCCTCATTGTATCAACCATTATTTTGTACATATATAAGTCTTTCTTTAAAATTTTAGGAGGCACTTTCTTCTAACGAACCAAAATACACTAAAAATCTAGTGTGTGGCACTGATCTATGCACTAGCCTGATCATATTTGAACATATTCTGTTTTTTTTGTTTTGTTCTGTTTTTGTTTGTTTTTATCTTTTTTTTCTCTTTCTTTTTTCTTTCTTTTCCTTTCTTTTCCCTGGTTTCAGGTCTTTTCTGATTTCTCCAGAGTATATTTTCTGGGGATGTTGTTAACCTGTTAGCATTTTGTTCTCTCATTCATCTGTTCTCCCCTGGACAAAATGACAAGACGAAAAAAATCACCTCAGCAAAAAGAACAAGAGGTAGTACCATCTGCCATGGACCTACTCAATACAGACATTAGGACGATGTCAGACCTAGAGTTCAGAATCATGATTTTAAAGATACTAGCTGGGCTTGAAAAAAGCATGGAAGTTATTAGAGAAACCTTTCCTGGAGAAATAAAAGAACTAAAATCTAACCAAGTCGAAATCAAAAAGGCTATTAATGAGGTGCAATAAAAAATGGGGGCACTAACTGCTAGGATAAATGAAGCAGAAAAGAGAATTAACGATACAGAAGACCAAATGATGGAAAATAAAGGAGCTGAGAAAAAGAGAGATAAACAACTACTGGATCACGAGGGCAGAATTTGAGAGATAAGAGATACGATAAGACAAAACAACATTAGAATAATTGGGATCCCAGATGAAGAAGAAAGAGAGAGAAGGGCAGATGGTATACTGGAGCAAATTATAGCAGAGAACCTCCCTAATGTGGGGAAGGAAACAGGTATCAAACTCCAGGAGGCACAGAGAAACCCTCTCAAAATCAATAAAAATAGGTCAACACCCTGACAACTAATAATAAAACTTACAAGTCTCAGAGACAAAGATAAAATCTTGAAAGCAGCTCGGGAGAAGAGATATGTAACCTATAATGGTAGAAACATTAGATTGGCAACAGACTTATCCACAGAGACCAGGCAGGCCAGAAAGGACTAGCATGATATCTTCAGAGCACTAAATGAGAAAAATATGCAGCCAAGAATATTATATCCAGCTAGGCTGTCATTGAAAATAGAAGGAGAGATAAAAAGCTTCCAGGACAAACAAAAACTAAAGGAATTTGCAAACACGAAACCAGCCCTCCGAGAAATATTGAAAGGGTTCATCTAAGCAAAGAGAAAGCCTAAAAGCAGCATAGACCAGAAGGAAACACAGACAATATACAGTAACAGTCACCTTACAGGTAATACAATGGCACTAAATTCCTATCTTTCAATAGTTAGCCTGAATGTAAATGGGCTAAATGCCCCAATCAAAAGACACAGGCTATCAGATTGGATTAAAAAACAAGACCCATCAATATGCTGTCTGCTAGAGACTCATTATATACCCAAAGACACCCCCAGATTGAAAGTGAGGGGGTGGAAAACCGTTTACCATGCTAATGGACACCAAAAGAAAGCTGGGGTGGCAATCCTTATATCAGACAAATTAGATTTTCAACCAAAGACTGTAATAAGAGATGAAGAAGGACACTATATCCTAATTATAGCATCTATCAAAGAAGAAGATCTAACAATTGTAAATATCTATGCCCCTAACATGGGAGCAGCCAATTATATAAGGCAATTAATAACAAAAATAAACACATTGACAACAATACAATAATAGTGGGGGAATTTAACACCCCCCTGACTGAAATGGACAGATCATCTAAGCAAAAGATCAACAAGGAGATAAAGACTTTAAATGAAACACTGGACCAAATGGACTTCACAGACGTATTCAGAACATTCCATCCCAAAGCAATGGAATACACTTTCTTCTCTAGTGGCCATGGAATATTCTCCAGAACTGATCACATCCTAGGTCACAAATCAGGTCTCAACTGGTACCAAAAGATTGGGATTATTCCCTGCATATTTTCAGACCACAATGCTTTGAAACTAGAACTCAATCACAAGAGGAAAGTTGGAAAGAACTCAAATACATGGAGGCTAAAGAGCATCCTACTAAAGAATGAATGGGTCAAACAGGAAATTAAAGAAGAATTAAAAAAATTCATGGAAACCAATGAAAATGAAAACACAACTGTTCAAAATCTTTGGGATACAGCAAAGGCAGTCCTAAGACGAAAGTATATAGCAATACAAGCCTTTCTCAAGAAACAAGAAAGTTCTCAAATACACAACCTAACTCTACACCTAAAGGAGCTAGAGAAAAAACAGCAAATAAAGCCTAAACCCAGCAGGAGAAGAGAAATAATAAAGATCAGAGCAGAAATCAATGAAATAGAAACCAAAAGAATAGTGGAACAGATCAACGAAACTAGGAGCTGGTTCTTTGAAAGAATTAAGAAGATTGATAAACCCCTGGCCAGACTTATCAAAAAGAAAAGGGAAATGACCCAAATCAACAAAATCATGAATGAAAGAGGAGAGATCACAACCAACACCAAAGAAATACAAACTATTATAAGAACATATAATGAGCAACTATATGCCAGCAAATTAGATAACCTGGAAGAAATGGATGCATTCCTAGAGATGTATCAACTACCAAAACTGAACCAGGAAGAAATAGAAAACCTGAATAGACCTATAACCACTAAGGAAATTGAAGCAGTCACCAAAAATCTCCCAACAAACAAAAGCCCAGGGCCAGATGGCTTCCCAGGGGAATTCTACCAAACATTTCAAGAAGAATTAATACCTGTTCTCCTGAAACTGTTCCAAAAAATAGAAATGGAAGGAAAACTTCCAAACTCATTTTGTGAGGCCACCATTACCTTGATCCCAAAACCAGACAAAGATCTCATCAAAAAGAGAATTACAGACCAATATCCTTGATGAACATGGATGCAAAAATTCTCACCAAAATACTAGCCAATAGGATCCAACAGTACATTAAAAGGATTATTCACCATGACCAAGTGGGATTTATCCCTGGGCTGCAAGGTGGGTTCAACATCCACAAATCAATCAACATGATACAATATATAAACAAAAGAAAGAACAAGAATCATATGATCCTCTCAATAGATGCAGAAAAAGCATTTGACAAAGTACAGCGTCCTTTCAGAGTATAGGGATAGAGGGTACATACCTCAATATCATAAAAGCCATCTGTGAAAAACTTACAGCGAATATCATTCTCAATGGGGAAAAACTGAGAGCTTTCCCCCTAAGGTCAGGAATGCAGCAGGGATGTCCACTATCACCACCGCTATTCAAAATAGTATTAGAAGTCCTAGCGACAGCAATCAGACAACAAAAAGAAATCAAGGGCATCCAAATCGGCAAGGAGGAAGTCAAACTCTCACTCTTTGCAGATGATATGATACTGTATGTGGAAAACCCAAAAGACTCCACCCCAAAACTGCTAGAACTCATACAGGAATTCAGTCAAGTGGCAGGATATAAAATCAATGCACAGAAATCAGTGGCATTCCTATACACCAACAACAAGACAGAAGAGAGACAAATTAAGGAGTCGATCCCATTTACAACTGCACCCAAAACCATAAGATACCTAGGAATAAATCTAACCAAAGAGGCAAAGGATCTGTACTCAGAAAACTATAAAATACTCATGAAAGAAATTGAGGAAGACACAAAGAAATGGAAAAATGTTCCATGCTCATGGATTGGAAGAACAAACATTGTGAAGATGTCAATGCTACCTAGAGCAATCTACACATTCAATGCAATCCCCATCAAAATACCATCCACTTTTTTCAAAGAAATGGAACAAATAATCCTAAAATTTGTGTGGAACCAGAAAAGACCCCGAATAGCCAGAGGAATGTTGAAAAAGAAAAAGCTGTTGGCATCACAATTCCAGACTTCCAGCTCTATTACAGAGCTGTCATCATCATCAAGACAGTATGGTACTGGCACAAAAACAGACACATAGATCAATGGAACAGAAAAGAGAGCCCAGAAATGGACCCTCAACTCTATGGTCAACTCATCTTTGAAAAAGCAGGAAAGAATGTCCAATGGAAAAAAGACAGTCTCTTCAACAAATGGTGTTGGGAAAATCGGACAGCCACATACAGAAGAATGAATCTGGACCATTTCCTTACACCACACACAAAAGTAGACTCCAAATGGTTGAAAGACCTAAATGTGAGACAGGAGCCCATCAAAATCCTAAAGGAGAACACAGGCAGCAACCTCTTCAACCTCAGCCACAGCAACTTCTTCCTAGAAACATTGCCAAAGGCAAGAGAAGCAAGGGCAAAAATGAACTATTGGGATTTCATCAAGATAAAAAGCTTTTGCACAGCAAAAAAAAAAAAAAAAACAAAAAACAGTCCACAAAACCAAAAGACAATCGACAGAATGGGAGAAAATATTTGCAAATGACATATCAGATAAAGGGCTAGTACCCAAAATCTATAAAGAATTTATCAAACTCAACACCCAAAGAACAAATAATCCAATCAAGAAATGGGCAGAAGACATGAACAGACATTTTTCCAAAGAAGACATCCAAATGGCCAACAGACATGAAAAAGTGCTCAACATCGTTCAGCATCAGGGAAATCCAAATCAAAACCTCAGTGAGATACCACCTCACACCAGTCAGAATGGCTAAAATTAACAAGTCAGGAAATGACAGATGTTGGCGGGGATGCGGAGAAAGGGGAACCCTCCTACACTGTTGGTGGGAATGCAAGCTGGTGCAACCACTCTGGAAAACAGTATGGAGGTTCCTCAAAAAGTTGAAAATAGAGCTACCCTACGATCCAGCAATTGCACTACTGGGTATTTATCCCAAATATACAAATGTAGGGATCTAAAGGTGCACATGCACCCCAATGTTTATAGCAGCAACGTCCACAATAGCCAAACTATGGAAAGATCCTAGATGTTCATCAACAGTTGAATGGATAAAGAAGATGTCATACACACACACACACACACACACACACACACACACACACACACACACAGGAATATTATGCAGCCATCAAAAAATGAAATCTTGCCATGCATGGAACTAGAGGGTATTATGCTAAGCAAAATAAGTCAATCAGAGAAAGACATGTATCATATGATCTCACTGATATGAGGAATTTGAGAAACAAGAGAGAGGATCATGGGGGAAGGGAGAGAAAATTTAAAGAAGATGAAACCAGAGAGGGAGACAAACCGTAAGAGACTCTTAATCTCAGGAAACAAACTGAGGGTTGCTGGAGTGGAGGGGGGTGGGAGGGATGGGGTGGCTGGGTTATGGGCATTGGGGAGGTTATGTACTATGGTGAGCACTGTGAATTGTGTAAGATTGATGAATCACAGACCTGTACCAATGAAACAAATAATACATTATATATTAATAAAAAATTTAAAAAATTATATGGTATTAATATTTTAATATGGTATATTACATTAACGAATTTTTGTATTTTCCCTTTTTAACTTAATTTGATTTATGACAGTATCATGTGAACATGTTTTAAAAGTCAAATAGTTCTATAGTAGTAGAATCCAGTCCTAATTATCAGTCTCCAGGGGTAACCTCTTTCAGATTTTTCAGTGTCTCTTTGTATTTACCCACCCCACTCCCTAACCCCTCGGTATTTCTAGATAACATGAGTATATTTCTGTTTCTTGGTTTTTCAATTTTAGATATTAATATACTGCTATTTTTTTCAGTTTTAGATATCTCTTTTTTACTTTGGAAGATAAATAATTTGATTTCTATCTCTCTCCCAGTATAATCCTATTTTTTGTTTAAATGAATATTTACATTATAGTATATGAGTATTATTCACCACTGAGCAATGTAGGATATTAAGATTAATTTTCCTTTCTTGTTTACAAGAGTATACTTTAGGTATTGTTTTCTCTAGAGTTAATAAATTCCTTATTGCTTAGTTTTCTTTTAATTTTATTTTATTATGTTATGTTAGTCACCATACAGTACATCATTAGTTTTTGATGTAGTGTTTCATGGTTCATTGTTGTTTGTACACCTACTATTAGTTCATTCTAAAACTCACAAAAGTATAATGAAATCTCTTTTTAGTATATGCAGACACTTTAAGCAATGTATCAGGAGTGTATGGGTGCATGTAGGAGGGAGAGAGAGAGAAAATGGTAGACAGAAAAAGACAGGTGTCTCTCTCCTGAAGCTTTATGTCTTTGTGCACTGATCTGCTCTGATCTTTGGACCTGTAAAGCAGCTGTTACCTGGGATATCCTTTTCTCATCATCATGAGAATTACCTTAGCATCCTTCCTGGGTTGAAGTCCCTATATTTTTGGATCCATTGTTTTCTCTTTTTAAGTTTACTACTTTGGTAGAACACACCCCTTGTTGTCTTTCTGAATCCATGACAGGTGAAAGGATGTTGTCAGTTTGGAAAATTCTTTGCTTTACCTTAGCATTTGATTGATAGCTTGTACTGGTATAGACTTCTATGCTTAAAATCACTTTCCTTTTAGGGTCTTTGGCTGTTCTAAAATTTTACAACATTATGCCTTGGTGTCTTTTTCTTTTATTGCACAGGGATTGCATTAGGCACTCAGTGGTGCCCTTCAATCTCTACACTCATGTTCTTCAATTCTGGGAAGTTCTTGTATTATCTCTTTGGTTATTTCTTTCTCTGTGTTTCTCTATTCTCCTGTTTCTTCCCCTCCAGATTTCCTAATTTTAGCTGTTGGCCCTCCTAAACAGATCTTCTTTTTAAAAAAATATTACCTATATTTAGCTTTTTTTTAATGGTTGATTAAAATGTGATATTTGTTATGTTTCCTGAATGTTGAACAATCAGCAAAAAGTACTGATACATTTTAGCATTTACAGTTTCTTTTTCATTTAAAAGCTGTGATCATGGCATATGTGGATTTTTTTTAAATTTTATTTTATTATGTTATGTTAGTCACCATACAATACATCATTAGTTTTTGATGTAGTGATCCACGATCCATTGTTTTCGTATAACACCCAGTGCTCCATACAGTACATGCCCTCCTTAATACCCATCACCGGGCTAACCCATCCGCCACCCCCTCCGCTCTAATACCCTCGGTTTGTTTCTCAGAGTCCATAGTCTCTCATGGTTCATCTCTCCCTCCGATTCCCCCCGCTTCATTTTTCCCTTCCTTCTCCTAATGTCCTCCACGCTATTCCTTATGTTGCACAAATAAGTGAAACCATAAGATAATTGACTTTCTCTGCTTGACTTATTTCACTTAGCATAATCTCCTCCAGTCCCATCCATGTGGATGTAAAAGTTGGGTATTCATCCTTTCTGATGGCTGAGTAATACTCCATTGTATATATGGACCACATCTTCTTTATCCATTCATTTGTTGAAGGGCATCTCGGCTTTTTCCACAGTTTGGCTATTGCGGACATTGCTGCTATGAACATTGGGGTGCATACGGCCCTTCTTTAGCTTTTTGAACTGTGGTTCTGGGAGATTGCCTCAATGTATCTTCCAAGTATTATATTGAATTAAAAATATTTGTTGTTATATTTTTAATTTTGAAGAGCTCTTTTTTGTTGTTGTTTGTTTTGTGACTGTCCTTTTTAAATAGTGCTCATTCCTGTTTCATACTTGCAATAGCTTTTATTTCTCTGGGATTTTTTATGTTTTTTAAAGATGATATCTTCTGATTCCTGTATTTAATCTCTTTGTTTCTTTTCTTTGAAATAATTGTGTCAGTCTGTTTATTATATTAATAGTATTTTTTAAGACGCTGGTGATTCTTTGCTGTCCATTTATACTGGGGCGGGGGGAAAGGCCCTTAAAAGCTCATTGAAAACCCAGCTTGTGGAGTCAGGATGTGCTGAGTGGTGGGCTTCACTGCTGGGCAAATGAGCAAATAGCTATTTCCTTGCAGAATCTCTAATTGTCCAGTAACTGTAGGTCTTTTCACTCGGGCTTATCTGTCTTCTATGGACATTGCTGTATCCTCCAGTCTCTTGTCTGTGGGCATAAACCTGGCAGATGACTTTCTGGGAACTGAGTAAAAAATGGGTGCTGGGCTTTTATTTTTAGCATTTTTAGTTCTGCATTTTCCCTCAACTATGCCTGGTATTCTTGAGTCCAAAGTCTTCTGGTTCAGTGGCTCCAATGTTATACTTGCAGTCTTTTGTGGCCCTGGAGATGAGTGGAATGGGAACATTAGTTATGTCATTTTGGGTATAGGACATGTCTTCTTATACACAGTTTTAGTCATTCCTTCTAGTCTCTGTTCCACTGTGTCTCCAATTGCAGTGGCATCTAGCATTTCTAATCCCTGGTTTCTATTCCATTAGGGTTAGGCTAGGAAGGAAAACTAGGGTCTGACTTGAATTAAAAGAGACTTTTATTTCTCTCTCTCCATCTGTATTAATCCCACCCTCCCTAGTGATTTTATTGTTGCCTTCTCCTTGCTCCCAGGCTGGTGTATAGATCCCTATGTCCTACTTTAGCATTTCAGGAATCCTATTCCACACACAACAATAATAGGAATGTTGTAGATCCAGTCTCCAAGTCAGCATTTTTCTCAATTCCATTCCTGGTTGAGAGGTAGCGCCTGTGTCCTCTGGGCTTTCTCAGGCCTAAAACTTACTGTGATCTATAGCTCCAGGTAAGGGTAGGCAGCAGGTATCCCCCTCTCCTTTCCATACACGGGAAAATCCTGTGTAACCATCCACTGGCTGTGAGTCATGAGCCTCATCCTGGCTCCCCATCTTGGGTGGTGGCTTAACTTTAATTTCAGTCATGCTCAGAAGCTGAATCCTCAGCCCTGCTGCAGTCTCAGAGCCCAGGAGGCTTCTTGCTGCAGTCCCTCTCACTCATTTGTCTTTGTTCCATTCTTTATCCAAGAAAGGTAATCTTTTCTTTTCCCATTTATTCCTTGCAACGTCTTCTGTGTGTGTGTGTGTGTGTGTGTGTGTGTATACAAAAATATGTATATATATATTTTTTCCTTGTCACTTCTGTTTGTTTGGAACAGAGGAACAAAGTGTGAACTCAATACACTCTCTTCACAGAAAGTCTAAATATTGGTTCACTAAAATTAGCAGAACAGCAACAATAACACAAGCCAATAACCAATTGAAAACCCATTCCCTCTTACTTGGTAAAAAGTGGTAAGATTTGATTGGGTATGATGGACTAAGCAAGATACTGTATATAACTGTGCTCTGTGATAGCTAGAGTCCCTCACAAATCTTATTTATTTTATGTTTATATGGCCACATCACCTGATTAGGAAATCCTAAGCACTTCCTCACACCTCAAGTCTTATTTTTATTTATGTTCCAAACATAAAAGATGAACTTGTACAGACCTGGGATTTCTTTCTGTCTCCGATGTATTTCCTAAACTTTCAATGCAAACAGAAATGCATATTCCTGTCTCTTGAGTTTTTGAGCAGTGTTTGGCAGAAAGACATGCAAGAAGAGAGTTACAAGGGTGTTCTCGACAGGCCTCCTTACTGTGTGGGCTCGCCAGTCCTGATCCACTGCCCAGAATGCAGAAGTTCACCAGAATTACAAACAGTGAGAGGTTCATGAAACACTTGGACTTTAACTTGCCTCTCGAAATGCCAGGCTATTATCTTTTCCTGGCAGAAATCATTGCTCCTCCTCTAACCTCACAGATTCTAAACTCTAGTCCTACTCTTAGTAGCAGTTTGCCCTGAATTTAATCAATTCAATTCAACAAATATTTATTGGAGTGTGCCAGGCAATGTTAGGTACTGGAGTGTAGTGATGAATACAGCACAGTTCCTGTCTTCTGTGGCCTCACGGTCTGATGTCTGGGAAGACAAACAGGCCTGTGAATCAAGAGAATTAGTACAGGTGGCTAACCTTTGTACTTAGAGCTCTGGCTGTGACGTCCAGGTGCCCATGTTCACACCTGCAGGAGCCATTGCTCACTCTGAGACTGTGAATAAGTCACTTAGTTATGTTGTGCTTTAGTTTCCTCATCTGTATAAAGAACATGGTAGTGATGTCATATAGTGTATCTATAGTATATATTATGATATCTACATATATATATTATATGATAATATTTTATAACATATAATAGAAGCTGACATTTGTGATGCTTCCTGTTTGCCAAGCTCAATTATATACATTAACATGTATTGAGGCATTATAATATTTAACCTGTACCATAATGTATAATATATATTGTAACATATTATAATATATTCATTATACATTTAAAATAACTAGTATACAATGGAATTATAAATAAATATATAATTATAAAATAGCATTATATGTTATAATAGATATTAATGCAAGTCAAATATTATAATGCCTCAATACACATTAAATGTATATAATTGAGCCTGGCAAAACAGGAAGCACTCATAAATGTCAACTTCTATTGTTATGTACATTTTAGCTTTGGAACATGAAGGAGAGGTTGAACTAGTAATGGATGGAATGTGGTCTTTAAATATTTTATTTATTTATTTATTTGAGAGAGAGCAAGAGAGAGCGAGCATGGAATTGAGGGTGAGTAGTGGAGAAGCAGAGGGAGAAGGACAAGCAGACTCTGCACTGAGGGTGGAGCCGGATGTCTACCGAGCAGGAACTCCCACATTAGATTCCTACCCGAGAGAAATTTTTGTTGTGTTAGGCCACCACAATTTGAGGTTGTTAAAACAGCTAGCATTATCCTAATAAACACAATATGTTTAAACATGTTAAATGCTGAAGTTACCCAGGATGAACCATAAGCAGGCAAAATTTAGAGCACAGTCAAAATTAGACCATTTTAAAGATCCAGTTAAAATGTTGATGGTATTTAAAGGAGAGGGAATGGGGACCAGAAGAATCATCATGAGAGAGAAGGATAAGATTTTGCCTGAGTCTTGAAGGATTTGGACATGTAGCAAAGCTCAGGGAGGCATTGCAGGTAGAAGAGAAGCCAGAGCAAGTGAGGACAGTGTTCCCTGCAAACCTGCATATAGAGTGTATAGAGAGGAATAGCGAGAATTAAAGACAGAAAGGCAGACAGAATCCACATTTTGAGGAGAAATTGGGTGAGAAATGAGTACCTGACTTTTTTCCACCAGCAGTGGCGAACTACTATTAATTTTTGAGTAGAGGGATAATATGATGAGACTTGCACTTGCAGATGATTTATCAGGATGTTTTGTGAGAGATGGTCTTGAAGAAAGAGTAACTGAAGCCAGGGGAGTAAATGAAAAGACTAATGCAGTAGTCTAGGGGAGAAGTCTCCAGATTGGCTAGAAAATGATAGTGGAAATAAAGTAGATGAGATGCATTCAAGGATGGGATAATGTACAGGGTATTTGTGGGATAATATACTGTCAACTGATTGGATTTGTGGAGCAGAGGCACAGAAATGAGAAAATAAGAGTCTTAGGTTTGTTAACCTGGGTGACTTGGAGGATGATAGTGACATTACCAGAAGTGAGGAAGGGAGGTTAGGATGGAGGAGGAAATGGGGGATGGTTAATTTTATTTTGGACATTTAGTAATAGGATATATGTGTAGAACAGACTGTCAATGTTGACCGACAGGTAGTTCTTGCTTTTGGACTAGTGTTGAGGAGAGAGCATTAGCCAGATCAGCAGTGTTGCTTGCAAGAGGTGGATTTATAAGGACTATTTGAATGGAGAGGTCAGAGACTGATTGGTAAGTTAATGGACTGGAGACACAGTCTCTTAGTCCATTCAGGCTGCCATAACAAAGTAGCATAGACTGCAGCATGACTTCAACAACAGACATTTATTTTCTCACAGTTCTGGGGGCCAGAAGCCCATTAATGAGGTGCCAGCTGATTTGGTTTCTGGGGAGAGCTCTCTTCTTGGGTTGCAGGTGGTTGCCTTCTCACTGTGTCCTCATGTGGTAGATAAACTCTCTGGTGTCTCTTTTTATAAGGCCATTAATTTCATTCATGAGGGCTCCACTTTCATGATCTAATTGCCTCCCAAAGGCTTCATCTCCAAATACTATCACATTGGGGGTTAGGGCTTCAACATGTGGTTCTAGGGGAACACAGACATATAGGCCATCGTGGACAGGTATCTAAGTCAGGAGTACGTGGAGGAAGGAAGGGTAAGGAAAATTCTTACAGAAGCTTTATTAGAAAAGGCAAAAGTGATTGAAGCTGAAAATTTTCAGGCATTCCCATAATATTAAGAGAATAAGACACATTTAACCTAATTGATCATTAGGGAGAAGCCAGAAATGTAGAAATCCTATCTCTCCAACTTTTGAAGTTGAAAATATCTGCCACAATAAGAACTGGATTTTGGCTTTACGTTAACTTTCCATGCATGAGAAAAAACTATTTCAAGGCTTTCAACCCAATTATTAGTTTATCCAATTTATAAATTTATTTGACATGGTCTCTTTACAGATGGTTGTTTTTATGATTCTGTTCATTTCTTTTGTGCTTTTAAATTTAATTTATTATTATTATTTTTTTCACTCAGGTATCATTAAAATACAGTGATGTATTAGTTTCAGGTGTACAATATAATGATTCGACAATTCTATACATTACTCAGTGCTCATCACAATAAATGTACTCTTAATCCTTTTCAACTACTTCACCCATCCCTCCAACCACCTCTCCGCTGGCGACCATCAGTTAATTCTCTGTATTTTGGAGTTTGTTTTTTTGTTTGTCTCTTTTTTCTTTGTTTGTTTTGTTTTTTAAGTTCCACATATGAAAGCATATGGTTTTTGTCTTTCTCTGACTGTCTTATTTCACTTAGCATTATACCCTCTAGGTCCATCCATATTATTGAAAATGGTAAGATCTTATTCTTTTTTTAATGGCTGAGTAATATTCCATTGTACCAATATTGTACTTTTAATCAGCCTCTGAGTAGCCGTTATTGACTTAGACCACTAACCTTATACTCATCATTGACTCCTCCTTTCCTCTTGGACACAACAGTCAATCCACCAGCAATTTGGTTCTGCTTTCAAAATAGGTCCAGAATCCAGCTACCTGTCATCCTTTGGCCTGATCACTTTGGCCTGATCACCTTGGCCTGAGCTGCTGTTGTCTCTCCCTACAATTACTGAAATGCTGTCCTAGCTGAACCCCTGCCTCTAGCTTTATACACTTCAGGTCTGTTCCCACCATGGCAGCTGGAGGGATCCCACTGAAACATGAGGTACATCCTGGTAATTCTCTGCTAGAACCTTGCCATGGCCACACACCTCACTCAACAAAGGCAAAAATCCTACCATGGTACACATGGCTCTGCACAGTCTACCTCCAGTCTTAATTTTCTTCCTCCTTTCCCTACTGTCTCTGTGCCTAACCTCGTAGGCTTCCTTGCATTTCCTGGGTAGAACAGGCATGGCCCCACATTAAGGCTCTGTCTCTAGCTGTTCCCCTATAGGCACTGCTTCCCCTCCCCCATCCCATATCTATATGGCTGCCCACACCCTCACCTGCTTCCTATTTCTGCTCATGTCATCTTCTCAGGAAGGTCTACCTTGACAACTTATTTCACACTGCTGTAGAAACTCCCAAGGCCCCTTACCATGTTCTATGTTTTCTTTTTCCCACAGCACTTTCTATCTTCTAATATAGTGTACAATTTATTTGTTATGTTTATTGTTCATTGTCTCTCCAGTCTCCAGCCATTCAATGTCCTTGAGAATAGAGTTCTATATTTTTTTCTATTTTTGTTTCCCTAGTGCCTTGAGCAGTGCTGGACACCAAACAAATATTTCTTAAATAAATGAATGAACTTGTTTTTCTCATTTCAAATCCATGTTCTTAATGACTAAATTCTATGGCCAAAGAAGTGAGAAATTGAATGAATGAATGAATGAATGAATGAATAGAATGAATGACTCCTCTACCAGTTTGGGAGTTCATTGAGGAATGGGGTTGTCTCAGTCCTGTGAGTCTGCCTGGAACAAAGCAGGTGCTTAGAAATGCTTGCAGAATTAAATTACATCCTGCAGGCACCAATTCTGACATTTGGTAGGCCCTGTTACCACATAAAATACTTCCCTCCTGTTTTGGCCCATCATGACCACAATTACTTCTCTTAGCCAAAAAAGCCCTTTGTCCCTTGGCTGAGGTTCAGACTCTGCTGCTTTCAGCCAGACTGGGCAACAAAAAGGAGCTTCAGAAGGAAGGACAACAGTCACTTTCTTTCTGCAGGATTCCTCCCAAGCTGTTTAAGTCTCTCTCCGTGTCCCTCGATTTTAAACCTTTTTTGCTTTCTCTGCTCTGCAGGATTCCAGCTGACAGCGCAAAGAGGTGACACTGGCTGGAAAGTGTAAGGAGAGTGGCAGTTTTGGGGGGGGTTCCTTCCCCCAGGAAATACTGATATATCATGGACTTTTCCCCCATGCATTTTATAAAAGATATTACAGAGCCCAGATATGGGAACAAAATCAAAGGAAAGAGCAATGTGGTACTTACAAAACAGTGGTTCTGTAGGAGTAAACTTGTCCATGGCAGGTGAAGTCTGAAAACAAAGCCCTTCTAATACTCTCGCACCCCAGTGGTTGACCCCAGTCTCTGCCCTGAAGGTTTTTCACATGAGCATGTACCAAATGTCAGAAAACTGCAGGTACCAGCTCTGCCATTTATGACCTATGTCATCTTAGGCAAGTCACATAGCTTTTCTGAGCTTCATTATATTATCTATTAAATGGAAATGTTAAATCCTGGCATTCAGAACGTAATGAGAAATAAACAAGGTATTTATTACCTTTGTGGAATACTTCCTTATTTTCTTTATTTTTTTTTCAAAGATTTTATTTATTTATTTGTCAGAGAGAGAGAGTGAGCGAGCGAGCACAAGCAGGGGGAGCAGAAGGCAGAGGGAGAAGCAGGCTTCCCGCTGAACAGGGAGCCCGAGGCGGGGCTCGATCCCAGAACCCTGGGATCATGACCTGAGTGGAAGACAGATGCTTAACTTACTGAGCCACCCAGGCACCCCCTTCCTGATTTTCTTTAACAGTTAATCTTTATACATAGTACCTCATAGCACTATATACATACACACCCAGAAAGTGAGTAAAAACTGGTGAAATCTGAATAAGATCTGTAATAGAAACTGACCACTGTCAATTCTTGGTTATCTAAGATGCTACCACTGGGGGAAGCTGGGGAGGGGTACACGGGAACCCTCTGCATTATTTAGCTTTTAGTTTAAATCTAAAGTTATTTCAAAGTGAGAAGCTTTTAGTTCATTTCTGTGCTTTTCCCCTCCCTTAATACCTTCTGAATGTTTCTGATGGAACTTAGAACTGTTGGATCTGCTTTTTGGAAGGACTCTGTGCTCCCTGAGGACACAGTTGCTTTCTTATCTGTTTTTACTCACTGGTTAACATAGTGCCTAGCACAGGGTTGGTGTTCGCGAACCTTTATGGATTCTTTCAGCCCAGAATATCAAGATAAGCAACCTCTCATCTTAGATATTGCTATCTCTGAAAATACTTACAGAAAATTAATGTTTATTGAGAGCCAATTTTGTGCCAGGTACTTTCTATAAATTTCTCTTAATCCCCATGGCAACCTTATGAGGTATAAACTATAATTCCCATTTTACAAATGAGGGAACTGAGCCTCAGAAAGCTTAAGCTACTGGCCCAAGAGGAGAAGCATGGAGGTAGATTCAATCTCTGAGTTCATTTGGCTCCAGAGTCCATTTCATTCATTCATTCAACAAATGCTTTTGAAGTACCCGCTATTTGTCAGGAGCATTCTCAGACCTTAGAATATAACCTTGAACAAACAGACTATGATTGCTGCCTTCATGAGGCTGACATTCTAGTGATGTAATACAGATAATAAAGAGTAAACAAGGGGTGCCTGGGTGGCTCAGTCAGTTAAGCCATGGACTCTTGATTTCGGCTCAGGTCGTGATCTCAGGGTTGTGAGATTGGGCCTCACAGTGGCTCCGTGCTCAACGTGGAGTCTGCTTAAGATTCTCTCCCTCTCCTTCTGCTCCTCCTCCCTCCCCTCCTTGCACTCACACACACTCCCTCTCTCTCAAAAAAAGAAAAAAGTAAACAAAATTTTAACAAAACAAGTGGACACAGGTGAGAAAGAAGAGCAGGGGAAGGAACTGGAGGCCATGGGGGCTGGGCAAAATTCGCAGCAGGAAATAAGACATGCAGGTTGGGCCTTGTTGAAAATACTGAGATTTGAGCAGGGCTGAATGTGAGACTGGAGCGATGGGGTGAACCAAGCAGATCTTTGGGAAAATAACATCCAGGTGGAGGGGCAGCCATGTAAAGCCCTCAGACCATGGACATGGGTCTGGTGTCTGTGTGGATGGGCAAGGTGGCCGGTTTGGCTGGAGTCTCATGAGCACATGAGGAAGTAAGTAGGAGGAGTGGTGAGGGATGGAGGGTGGATCATAGAAGACCATAAACATCATTGCAAAATTTTGTGAGGACTTTGGTTTTGCTCTGAGATGGTTACCACTGCGGGGTTTGAGCAAAGGAATGACATAAGCTGACTCAAGCCTTTATGGGCTTTCTCTGGTTGCTGTGTTGAGGCTCCGCTGAAGGGGCCAAGGTCGGAAGCAGGGAGACCAGTGGAAAGGCCGTTGCACGTATTTCAGGCTAGAGATGATCGTGGTTTCGACATAGCAGTTAAACCGAGGAGCTGCCTTTCTCCCAACATGGCTTCTCTCACCAGCCTGTCTCCACACATGTTTACAGAACCTCAAACAGTTGCTTCCTCATGTGCAAGGTGGGCTTTTCTTCCTTCCCCTCTGCCTGTGTGGCTGAGATCCTCATTCCTCTGTGCCCCCCACCTCCCTCCCCAGCTTTCCACATACCCACCCCATGCCTGGCGCTGGGCATCCTACCTTTTTCCTCTTCTGTGGCTCTCTTTGTGCCCTGGGACTTGCTTGCACTGCTCTAGGGCTTGCGCTGGCCTGCCTGTCCTGGTGGTGGTTATCTTCTCAGACACCTGTTTGCCCTGATCTGTCATTTTATGAAACAAAAGGCCTGAGTATACTAATGGATGAGTTGAGGAGCAAAGTGGGTCTTCCTCCTGTCCACTCCAAAGCCAGAAGGATGGCAAACTGACTCCCAGTTTCCACCGCGGCCAGCTGGTGATCACCAACGCCTGTCTCAGGGGAACGTTGTGCGATCCACGGGGACAACACATGAAGAGTTAGGTTACAACAGGAGCAAAGCAAAGATCATAGGGAAGAGGAAAGGGATTTTGTTCAGTGTACACTGATTTATGCAGTCCTCACAAGGACCCTGGGTAGGTGCTATCTTTCCTGCTTTCCAGGTGAGGGACCCCAAAAGTAAAGTAACCTGCACCACGTCTGCTGTCAATTCTGTTATAGGGTGCAGGAAAGCAGAAAACAGAAGGGTGTTTCACATTTGGAAGAGAACATTTCCCTCGTTAAAAAAATTAAGAAAAAACAACAATAAAAGGAAAGGCTTGATTTCTCGGGCCTGGACATGATCGAGTCAATGAGTCAAAGCAGCAGTCTTCAGTGCCTCAGTTCCAGGCTGTAGAGATGTGGACACCTAAGTCAGGGTTTCCCACAGCCTGTTCTGGGCGCTTCCCCTTGGCCCACAGAGGGAAGAGGTATGTGAATGCTTTCCCATGATACTAATATGCAGCTAAGCAGAAAGGACACGTGGCTCAGGGCTGAAAAAAGACATTTATGACAACCTGGCAATAGGATCCATTTGGCCCAGTCCAGCGAAGTGTGACAAGTTGGGGCAAGAATTGCATCTAATGATAAAATAACTCTTTTTCATTGTATGTGGTTAGGTCTTCCCCACTCCCCAAAAGGTGTTGGGGCTCATGGGCCAGTGGATTGTGCCTGGGGTGCAGGAATGCTCTGAGAAGGTGGTGCCCAGGTAGCCCTGCCCTTTGTGTGTTAATCATCCAGTTAGAAGGCCATTTGTGGCAGTTTGTACCTTGTCAGCATTTTAAAAACCGGTAATTCTCTCACCCAGATTCCATTATTTCCACCTTGCCGAATCTGGAAAGGAGGCCAAAGAAGTTGGCATTTTTCAAAGCCAAGATCCTTTTTTCTTCTGCTGCAGGAACTTTCTGGATGCTGGTGGGTGTGTGGCTGTGACGGTTCATTTCATGAATCAACTTGGCTTGGTCACTATGGCGACCAGTTGCCTTAAGAGTGAAGAGTGAGTTTTCCCAAAGAAGGAATTCTGCCTCCAGACTGCAACATAGAAATCCTGCTAGATTTTCCAGGGGCATTGGAAGGGTGTCTGCTGTTTCATTACAGACTTGGAAAGGGAGACCCCGCCATTGCCTTCTGGGGATCACGCTGGTAGGGCAGGGGCTCAGCAACAAGGCTGCAGGGTCTGTAGCCACTCAGCCTTTTGCAACAAGTTTTTCATTTTGTAGGACAGAACTGACTGAGTGCAAAAGAACATGAGCGTTGGAGTCAAAGAGTTCAGTGGTATGTTTGTGGGCAGATTCCAGAAATTCTATGAGCCTCGATGCCATCCTTTGAGAACTTTGGACTAAGTTGGGGTGTCCATACTTTTCTTTGTGGAACACCTCCCCTTTTATTTGCTGTTGCCATACAGAACCTATATCTTGAAAGATTTTATTCAGCAAACATATTGAGCGTATTTGCTTTTTATTAATTTATATTTATTTTATTAATTTGTTTTTTTTAAGTGATTGTGTCACATGTATTAATTTATTTAACTTTTATTCAAGTACATCAGAGACTTAAATGCCAATGAGAATAGCTGGTCAGCAGGAGATGACCAGTCTTAACACCTCATTGTGTTGATAAAATCCTGATTGGGGGTGCCTGGGTGGCTCAGTCGGTTAAGCACCTGACTCTGGATTTCAGCTCAGGTCTTGATCTCAGGGTTGTGAATTCAAACCCTATATTGGGCTCCATGCTGAGTGTGGAGCCTACTTAAAAAAAAAAAAATTCCTGATCATTAGCAAAGAGGCAATTTTATAATTAAACTAAGTGAATTGATATTAATATTGTTAGATCTGGTTCTCTTTTTGTCAACTTTTGCTTGTCGTATTATTTTCTAATCTTTTCTTTTTCATTGATGTTTTTGTTTTAGGAGTGTGCATTATGATACATTAAGTTTTTTTTTTTTAATTCAGACTCTGTCCTTTAATAGAGGAATTTAACCCATGTACCCTTTTGTGATTACCAGCATGTTTGGCCTAGTCCTCATGCACTGTTGGTGGAAATGCAAACCGCTGCAGCCACTGAGGAAGACAGCGCTGAGGTTTCCTACATCAACCTAATTAGAACAATGTTCATTTCTTGTAAGTATATCTGAACTATTGAAATAGCTGAGGGACTGCAACAGCTTCCTTTCAGGACTCTTGTTTCCTTTAGGACTCTAGAATTGACAGCATTCTTCATCCAAACACAAGGATGCTGGAACCCCACCCTGAGTATTCCCTGAAGTAGGGCCTAGTCAAGAAGCAGGGTGCAGCTGAAGAACGGAATCACAGACTGTGAGGCTTCCTTTTGGGTATTTGTCCATCTGCTTCACTCTTTGCTTCTGGAACTGTCCTGCTATGCTTCTGAATTTGTCCTTCTAGACCCTGGCTGCCGTGATGACTGTCCAATATTTTTGTATTAACTTTCTAAGACACAATGACCTCTCAGTAATCCTGTGGTAGCATTGCACTAACTCATCTGTCCATCCATCCATCCATCCCTCCATCCATCCATCCCTCCATCCATCCATCCATCCATCCCTCCCTCCAACAAATATTTATGTAGTGCCTTCCACTTACCAGTTCTTGCTCTGGGTGCAATTAGGGAAGGTCACACAAATGCACAAAATACACTATTTTGGAAGTGTGTGGTTTAAAGAAACTACCTACCCTTGAGGACTGCAGGTGGTAGTTCTAATCTCCTTTTTTTTTCTGTAGAGCCTCAGCCCTGAAAACCATAGCCTTGTATTCATTCTGGCTTTTTTCTCTGAGTACAAGGATACGGTGTGCTGTGCTTGGTGGTTGGCTAGTGTTCTCATCCTTGGCTCCATGTCTTTCTGTTTGTCTGTCTCGACAGTTCAGGGCCTCAGGGTCCTCAAAGAGCATCCACGGAGGGTTTCGTTCACCACCTCCTCTCACTCCTCCCTGCAATCCTGTGTCTGGCAGTGAGAACTCATGTTGAGTCTCATCCTCTGTGAGCCTCCACCATCTGATGATGACTGTTGTCCTCCTAGTTATTGAAGATCCCTTTTTTAAAGGTGTGATCCTTTTAAGACCTGAGCTCAGCCTGGAAGCCCTTGGGGATATCCAGGAAAGGTACCTCCGATGGACACACCTGTAGTCTCCAGAGTGGCTTTGCCCCCTGGACCTCATTGCTCACACTTTACCCTTGGGCAGATGCTGTTTCTGCTGATATACCACCATGGCCCACATGCATGCTGTGGGGGCGACACTAGCCAAGTTCCTGGTCCTTAACTTCCCTTTTGAATGTGCCTTCATGTCTCCCACTTGGGAAAGAGATTGATGGGAAAACCAAAATTGAAATAGTGTAATAAGCACCATGAAGAGGAAGCTGTAGTGTTCTGAATCACCTCCTGAGCCTGAGGTGGTAGGGCAGGTCAGCTTCAGCAAAGGCCTCCTAGCAGAGGGGTATATAGTATGAGGCCTCACTGGTCAAAAGGAGTTGGCTGTAAACTGGAGAGTTTCAGGCAGCGTGAACACCTTGAGAAGTAGTAAAGTTCTCTGTGAATCAATTCACTGTGCCAGGAACACTGGGTAGAAGGAGAAAGTGATATGAGAATGCGGGAAAGGTAAGCTGGGGCTATGATGGAACGGTTTCTTATTCTCATTCCCAGGGTATTCACACTCATGTAGGAGGGAGGCACCTGTATCAGTAATCCTTCCCTCAGAGAAATGATTTTCCTCTAAGGCATACTTTCTGGTACCCTGGCAGGTGGATGGGGTCATCCGTTATCTTCCTACCCCATCTTACAGAATGCTAGCCCCTCTCCTGAAAATTCATGTTGCAAAATCATTGGATACTCTGTAAAAACAATCATGTGAGAATAAAAGGCTGGAAAGCATGTATGCAAAAGTCAGTAACTGCTAGGGTGATGTGTTTGATGGTGGATTTTATTCTTGCCTCTACATTATGTGTTTTCTTTGGTTTTATTTTACTAACTTTAAAATTATATTTAGAAAGAATTATATTTGAATTACATTCAAAAGAGATCTCTGATAGAGAGACCCGGTCTCATTTTGGGTCACAGCATGAGAAGCTCATCTCCCAGGTGGCATTGGTCTTGGTCTGTAATATATTAGCAGAGGCTCTATTATGAAATGATAAGGCCACATACCGAGGTCTCTAGAAATATAGGTGATATCTCTGCCATGGCAAAAAGTGTTATCCTATATCAGCCTAATGAATTTGCTCTTTTCTTATTTATGGCACCCATTAGGGTGTCTCATTTGTGGTGTTGCTATTTAAGAAAATGGGAGGAAATTCGGCAACACTCTTTGTGATGTGGCTGCAGAATTCCCTGCTGGGTGCGGGTCCCAGAGAGCGGTGTGTCCAGCATACAATATCCTTTGTTCCAGCATCTGCATCTTTTCCTCACGCAGGCAAATCAGTGCAAGGAGGCAATCACGTTCCCCATGCTCGTGCAGCCGAGGGATCGAGCACAATTTGGCGTCTTTGTCATTTTCAAAAATCAAATCTGCCTAGGGACCAAGTTCCAACAGCAGCTGTTTTTGCTTTATGTTTTATTTAAAGACGTTTAATTTTGAGCCTTGCGTGTTTCCAATTTTTTTTTTTTTTTTTTTTTTTGCAGAGCAGACTGTGTGCATGTATAGAATACCATTGATTTGTGTATAATAGTCCTTTTATTAGTGGTAAGTGCTTTTTAGGATAAAATCAGATTAAAATTATTATAGTTATTCATGCTTTTTAAAATTGTTTCACTTAAAATTATATGCAATGAATCATGGAACACTACATCAAAAACTAATGATGTAATGTATGGTGATTAACATAACATAATAAAAAAAAGAAAAAATAATAGAAACTATACACCAAATACATAAAATACTTACTCTGAGGCAGGCTTTGTGCCAAGTGGTTTATATACAAGTTTTCAGTAAGCCTTACCAGAATCTTATGAAGTAGACAGAGAAGTTAATGCCCATTTTATGGGTGAAGTCTCAGAGGGGTAATGACTTGGGCAAGTTCTCACATCCAATGAGTAGGAAGCTGAGACTTTAACTTGGGTGTGTTTGATGCCACATAATACACATGAAATACAATCTATGTGATATCACATATGTGTATAATATACCTGTATACCATATTATCTCTATGACAAACTTTCAAATCACATTTTCTCTCTCTTTCTCCCTCTTCTCTTTCAATTTTTCTACCTCTCGGCCTCTTTGCTCCTTCTGATTGTCACAGAATGTGATCTGGGTGGGCAGAGCATCAGAGTGATGTACGTCCTACATGACTTTTACAGATCACCCAGGCACCAGGAGGACAAAGCTCCCGATCTTCATGCCAGACAGCCTGGTTTTCTCTCTTGCTTCTGCGCTTTGCTAGCTGCATGTCGTTGGGGGAGTCCTGAAGCTTCTCAGAGCCTCAGCTTCCTCATTTTGTGTGCGGGTTGGTGCCAACAACGGTTGGTAGTCTATGTGCCCATGGGGGCTGTTGTGAGCATGAAATATGAGAAGGCTATGAAAGCCCTTTATGAGCTACAAAATGTCACAGTCACTCTGCCATGTTCTTTGGGTCCTCTGTGATGAAGATTTATCTTTCATGAGAGACAGTGAAGTAAGTAAAAACAGGAACCACTACCGAGCCAGAAAAGGTCACATGGGATCCAGCACAACTCCAGGAGCCAGAAATAGTCACCATCCCGAGGTGGAGGCATTTGTTTTTTCCTACTCGAGGAACTGGTCATGAAAACAACCTCACCACCTTCTGCCTCTGCTTCTACCAAACCTGCCCTTACTGACGAACTGATTTCTACTCCTATCTCTCTGCCTTGTGGCTTTTGCTTCCTCAAGTCTCCTTGTTCATACCCTTCTCTTCTGAGTTATTCTGCTTTTGTCTCTGTTAAGGACCACTGACTGTCTCTGTAGGTCTCACACTCAAACTGCCAAGGGAGAAGATTTGGTGCATTAGCGGCAGTGGTGTGCTGGTTAGTGTTCAATAACTGGCTGTCTGTGGGAGGCTTGGGGTGGGGGGAAGCGCTGATTTGTAATGTTTGCCAGTTTCCATGGTGCAAACAATCCCACTGAAGTTGATTTCAAGTGACCAACATGATGTTACCTGACTCCTCAAATCCTGAAAATGGAACAGTCAGATCCTGTGAATCAGCATGAGCCAGCTCCAGGACAACACTGTCACCCCTGTCTGCCACTGTATAGCTTCTGGTCAGTGTAGGGGTCAACTGGTCTTGAACTGGGTTCCCATCCTGGTCCACATAGCTGTGACCTAAAGGTAGCAGGTTCAGATGTTTAATCTGTCTTAAAAAGTCCTGTGACATGCAGGGTTCCCAGTTCATAATGAACTCTCTAACGTCAGTATTCTTTAACTCTCATTTTATGCATTAAGATCTCTGAGACCTTAATACATGAAGAGGAAAGATGTAAAATGAAGATAAATACAAATTAGGAAATGACAATGATGTAAGACAGGTGTAGAAAATAAGCAGTGGGAGTTCAGAGATAAGAAATGGTGGGAGCAAACCAGGTGGGAGCAAACCAGGAAGACTTTTTGGATTATGTAGCACTTGAACTGAGTCCTCAAGGATGGCAGGATTTGGGAGTTGTAGAAATTGAGGGGAAAATATTCAAGATACAGAGAATAAGAGCTGGAAGAAAAATGCGGACTGGAGAAGACATGGTATAGGTGTGGAGTCAATGACACTTCATTTACTTGGAGCAAAAGGGGTGTGAAGGGGAGGACAAGGTGATCACATCATCAAGGAAAGCTGTAGAGGACCTTGTGTGTCCAAATAAAGTGACTGAGATATATTACACTGCTTTACTCTGTTGCTGTTGCCAAATGGAAGTGAAGTGTAAGTTTGTTAAGGCTATCATCTGTATCATTACATGGGTCAATTGGAGTAGAATTTGCAAGACTTCTGATAATAAAATGGTGCTAAGTCACATAAATTGGTTCTTTCCCTTCTCCATCCTTTTAAATAGATAATGTTATTATTTATATTAACTTTTTGCACTGAGTGGTATCAACAAGATGAGACAGATCACCAGTGAGTATCAGGCTGGGATAAATCTGGAGACCTGGGTTCTAGTCTCTGCTTTGTCACCAACTCAAGGAGTGCCCTGGGGAAAGTCATTCCTTTGCCAACCTTGGTCTGTCCTCACATCTGTAATCTTGCAGGGTGGTTATTTGATGATTGCTTTCTTACCTTTTCTACCGCTATAATCACATACACATGACCTCTCCAGATCATTTCAAATAAAGTCATTCATTATTTGGGTAATAGCAAAGGGCAAAGAACTCCATGACCTCAGCATGGATAATCTTCCTTTGGGAAACGGCCACTGCTGGTTTCTGTAGCTGGTTTCAGCTACTGCTAAAGTTCATATGTCATAAGGGATGGGCATTCTGGTTAATTGAGTTTTCCCATTAAAGAGTAGTAAAACTTATTTAAACCCTCGCTGTTAGCAATATGTCCCAAGTGTTCTGGCTTACATTTTTGACCTATAAAACACAACTTTTAAAAATAGGAAACTAACCCTTAAGCACTATATACATGATGGTCACTGAATACTAATAAATAATAATAATGGCTATCATTTATTGAACAATTATTCTCTGTCAGGTACTGATCTAAGACCTTTATATGCATGATCTCTTTCAACATTGCCAAGAAATATAAGAGCCAGGAAAACTATTACAGCACCTTACAGTGGGTTAAATGGTGGTCCCCCAAAAGATGTCTACATTCTAATCCTTGGAACTTTTACAGATGTGAATGAATGTGATCTTATTTGGAGAAAGGTCTTTGCAGATATAATTAAGCTAAAGGTCTTGAGATAGGACATCATCTGGATTTTCACAATGGGCCCTAAATCCGATGACAGATATCCTTATAAAAGACACACAGAGGAGAGACACATAAAGAAGAGGAAAATGCCATGTGGCAATGGGGGTAGAGATTACAGTGATGTGGCCATGAGCCAAGGAACGCCCTGAGCCACCAGAATCTGGAGGAGGCAGGGAACAGATTGTCTCCTACAACTTTCAGAGGGAGCACAGCCCTGCTGACACCTTGAGATCAGACTTTGGGCCTTCAGAACTGTGAGAACAGAAATTTTTCTTCTTTAAGCCACCAAGTTTGTGGTAATTTGTTATAACAGGCATAAGAATAGAATACACATTTCTTTACAAATACAAAATGAGGCAAAGTAGGGTCAGTTAAACTTACCTCAGATCCCATGGTTGGTAAGTGATATTGCAGGAGACTTACCTAGGCAATTTTAGAGCTTGCTTTCAATCTTAAGAGAATGTTATACCTCATAACTCTATCTTCATAGATATTTAGGAACTACCAGTTACAGTACACTCTGGAAAGTGCTTTGAGAAAGTGAGGCAAACATAAGGTGCTATGGGAGCATATAGGGGGACACATAAGCCAGCTTTTGAAGGGTATTAGTGAAGGTATCCTAGAAAAGATGATGATACTGGGATGAGTTTTAATGATGGAGAAACGTTTCCAGAAAATAAAGTGGGGAGAGTTTTCCAAGCAAGGAGATCAACCAAGGAGAGTGAGAAATAAGGAAGCATCTATAGGTAATTGCAACAGTTAGACGTGGCCCTGGGGGTTCCTGGAAGAGGGACAGGAGATGTGACCGAAGATCAAAGTGAGGGCCAGCTGATGGTAGGTCTTATGTGCCGAGCTAGAAATCATGAACTCCTCAAGCAGTTGGAGAGATGGGGAAGGTTGGTGCAGGTTGATTGCATCAATCAGATCAGTGTCTTCCAGACTTACAGTGGAGAACACCATGCAGGATGGACTAGAGGGGGTTGATACAGAAGGAGATTGGGATGCACATTAGAGTACTGGAAATGGTGATGGAGGGCAGAAAACACATTTAGCAGACATTTTTACATGGTGACATGAGTAGGATTCAGTGACCAATGGGATGTCAAAGGCGAGAGGAAGGAGGGGCACGGGCTGCCTTGCAGGTGTCAGGTTTGGGGAACTGGGATGATGGTGGTGTCCTCAGCTGGTACAAGAAATAAAGGAGGTACCCAATCTGGGGTAGTGGCAGGGATGGGGTGGGAGACAGGGAGTACAAATAAATATTTCACTGATGGCTGAGGACCTCCCATGGTTTTTATTTTGAATATGTGGACATCTACATATGGCTCACGGGTTTGGAACTGCTGTGGTGCATATTGAATTTGCAATGTACTCTAAGAAAAGGAAGAAGCCAACACTGACTACATACTATGGGTTGGGTGTCTAACTTACATTATCTTATTCAGTCCCCAGTAAAACTTCCAGGTAAATGTTGTCCATATTTCATAAATGAAAAAGTCAATTAAGATGCTAAAATGATTAAGTAACTGGACCAACGTCACAGGGTTAGTCAATGTCTGGGGAGCCCAGATTTTAGATCTTTCCTGCTGCCTTCTGGACATAGAGGTAGAGTGCTTTTTGAGTCACGTCTTCCCCATTTATTAGTTGTCTGACCTTTGGAAATTTGCTTAACCACTCTATGCCTCAATTTTAGCAGCTGTCAAAAGGGGATAAAAATAATACTGCCTGTTCTCCTTGACTCAAATAAGAGCCTATGACTGAAATCTCTGCAAATTGTAAAAGCCTAGGAAAATATGAGTAATTATTTATGTGATTAGCCTGGCCTTTTCAAATTTTATTTTTTGAGGTAAATCCTGACTTCAGCAAGTTTTCTTGTGATTTTTCTGATTTCCCCTTAAAAGTTTGGTAACAGTTTTCTAGTTAATAGAGTTTTTAAAATTTGGGCTTATTTAAATATTTCTATTCAAATCATCCCAAGCATTTTCTAAGTGTGCTCCTCTAAAAACCTACAAAAATTTACTCCATTGATAATGGGTTTTTGTTGACTGTGTGAACATCAGATCTATCCATGTACCTCATGAAATGCGTCCAGCAACAGATACACCTTCTGCTGAACTTAGAGGTGATATGAGAAGAAATGTCCAGCATCTCAACTGAGCAAGACAGGTGTAGGCCCATTCAAGGCATCTAGTAGTATGGACTGATTCTCTGTCATTCTGTAAACTCTGGGATCTAGCAGAGCCCGATGTCTTCAGTGCAGAAAATGTGGGTATTTACTGGTTGTGCTACAACACATAGGGTGGTATTTGTTCGTCCCTAACCTTTATCCAATTTAAGAGTAATTTTTTGCCTCAAAAAGCCTAGCATAAGAAAAGAAAGAGAACTGTGAAAACAGGCACACAGCCACAGATAAAAGCTAGTAGCACTTTTCAAAAGGCATGGGTGTATGTGTGTGTAATGTAAAGTAACACCATCTTTTATCATATCTTTAAAAAATTGTGTGAAGAGCTAACAGCAAAAATGTTGCGAGGACAGTTGTGTAATTAGCAGAACAAATCTCTTTTCTCAGAAAGGACAAACCATTACACAACTTTGCCCCGTCTCTACAAGGGTGATGAAGGTGGTAGGGGATAGTGGAAGGAAAATTAGCCTGGGAACCAGGATAATTTTTTTTTTTTTAACTCTTAAGCTAGTTGGCATTGGGCTTTAATTACATGCCACTGAAAGATCCCTGTGCCTGCAACATGGGCGTGTTGTGTGGAGGAGTGGTAAAAATAAGTTAGAATACACTCACACTCTAGATAGAAAAAATAAATCTTAATCCTAATGCCTTAGAATAGGTAATCTTAATCTTTTAAGTAATTCCTATTGGATCTTTTCTGGCCAATTGTCCAAGCTTGAACAAATCACTGAGGTCAGGGGGATAGAATCCTCATATTAGGTAGACCTGAGTTATTTGCTCACTCTGGTAGTCGGGTTAATGGAGTGGTCAACTATTCCTGCTTCACAGTGAATAATGGGCTTTGCTTTCAGAAGGGGAAATAAGTGCTGGACCAACAACCAGGGATGTCCACTGTACCTTTATTACTTGTTATTCTTAGAGCTACAGGATCCAAGATCATTTCTGTGATTCCCGCCAGGTGCTCCCCATTTAGCATCTTCCACAAGGATCCCGTCCTACTCAATCCTGTGTCAGTGTGTAAATTCTTTGTCATTGAGAACTCAGCTCCCATTTCATAATTTCTAAGGCACCTTCCCAGACAGCTCTTATCCAGGAAGTCTGTTTTCTCTGATACAGCACATGCTTTATAATCACCAGTTCACCATAGGCTGTTGAGCCTGAATCTCATCACTTTTCCAGGCCATTTGCCTCCCCTAATGTATCTCTCATTTCTTCCTTGTCCTCCTCCCCATCACCACCCTAGTTCAGACATTCATTTCTTCTCACTTGGATGACTGAGTATATTCTTAACTGCCTCCCGTCTCCCATTTCCTTCAGGGCAGTTTTCCTCAAAGCACACAGCTCTGACCATGTTAACACCACCTTTAAAAACTGAACGGTAACATGGAAGGGCAGAGCTGAGTGAGAAAGAAACCTCATATGTGCCAGAGGTTCCTCTCTGAATAGTTGCCAAAAGGTCTGGTGGGAAAGTCTGCAGCAAAGTTAGAATCAATTGACAGTGATTTTGAGAGCTGTGTTATTAGAATGCGATAAAGGGAAGGGACCAGAACTGGAGTGGGAAATGGAGGTGGGGATAAGCAACTACCAAGATGGATGAGGTAAGAGGAATCTCAAAATGGTGATATTTCAAAGGAAGGAAACACAGGGCTTCCTATGAACGTTATGGTTTGGCTAGTTTGAGTTGTTTTTAGAAAAAGAGTCATGGGGTGGGGGCTGGGTAGCACAGTTGGTTGAGCGTCTGACTCTTGGTTTAGGCTCAGGTTGTGATCCCAGGGTGGTGAGATCGAGCCCCAAGTCAATGGGAAGGCTGCTTGAGATTCTCTCTCCCTTGCCTTCTGCCATCTCTCCCCCACCTCTCTGTAAAATAAATAAATATTTATCTTAAAAAGAAGTAAAGAGTCATGGCCTTGCCCACTGGGACGGTAATGTGCTTTGATTGTGTTTGGGTATTCAGGTAGACCTATTTATTTATTCACTAGGCAAATATCTGTTGAATAGTTACCATTTGCCAAGGACTATGTGTCAAAGAGTGCACATGGAAACCTTGGAGGGTGATTATGGTTGACCCAAGTGGTCATGGGTAGAAAGAAAAGAGACATGTTTTGTGTCTTCCAATTCATCGAGCTGTGTGCCTTCTGCCCGGTGGGTATTCAAAATAAGTTTACTGAATTGAAAACCAGTTCATGCCACTAAAGAGTGTTCCATGGATTCATAAAAACTAGGGAAGGAGTAATAAGCATCTTTAGTGAGCAAACAGTATGCTCATGGCCAAAAAATACAATTTTGGGTTTGTTTGACTTTGCTCTGTCTTGCTTATTAACTAGAAGATAAAATCCCTTGATGTGTCTTTTTTTTTCTCTTTCCCCTTCTTACTTTCCTCATTTTTCTCTCTGCAAAGTTCTCATTAACACATTTTAATGAGTATAAATGAGGACTTCATGTCCCAAGAAAGAGAAAAGCCAAGCAGCGTGCCACAGAGAGATGGAAAATAAGCAATTATCACTGTGGGTTTTTATATTTCTGGGCCATCCTTGAATCTCATGTTGCTTGCCAAGTCGGCAGAAGATGACTCCTAATTGCATGAGAAAGATGAGATTGGTGATAAAAGAACAGATCTAAATATAGATATGGTGTAGATATGGATATCAATATAGACATAAATATACCTTTCTGTTGTATCTTCGAGTCTGTGCCACTCATTTGACTTCCCTTTGTTCTTCTCTTATATGTTATTTTCATATGTATATATTTAAAAAAACTCAGGCCATAAGAGATTCCTAAAGCCATTTTCCTGTCACCCACTGTGAGGTCCTGGATTTAGAAAATATTGACTTCGGGTGTTATAACCTGTCCCAACAGTTCTAGAATGCTAACACATAGGCAGGTCTGGCTTATTGAAACCTCGATCAGGACTATGGAAAGAGACTTTGCACAGTCCCCTGCCCATCTCTGTCACTGGGGCTGTTGTTTTTCCAGAGCCCACCCCCTCAGTCCCAGTGATGCCTTGCTCTCATCTAGGGCACAGGTGGGCTGACCCTTCTGGACCTACAGTGACCCAGTTCCATTTTCTCTTAATCCTCACCACAGCCCTGTGAGGTAGGAATGGATCTCCTTAGGCCAGTAGTTTATAGTCTTTTTGAATCAATGGACCCCTTTTAGTGTGAACATTGTCACACTAACTATACTTTTAGTATCCATTCAATGAAAAAGTCACAATGAGCAAAATCTATCCTGAGTTCACTAACTCTTTTGTTGAGGTACACAATAATAGCAAAACATTAAAAATGTGCAACGTGTATCTGGCACTTATGATGTGCCAGGCATGGAGCCAAACATTTATGGTGATTCTCTTATCTCATTCTCATGACAACCTTTTGGGACACGCCCTCTGATCTGCACCATTTTACAGATAGGAATACTGAGCCCCTGAGATGAGTGAGGTAGTTGGTTCAAAACCACACATCTCGTAAGCAGCAGAACAGGAATTCAAACCTACCCAATGAGGTTTTAGAGCTGGCATTCTTAACTATGATGTGGTTTAGACATTCATTTTGAAAAAATAGAGACACCTTCGTTGGGTTGGCAGATCCTGGTTGGAGACAATAAGATTGTCATGGAATGAATGAGATGATGTATATAGAGAAATCACACAGTGCCTAGTATGCTCAGCAGGTGTTACTCCAAAGGGTAATGAATTTCTTTGATCCTAATATTTACTGCTAAAAAAGATTTGTTAAGTGACCTTTCTATGAATACTGTAGGGGTTGAGGTTCAAGATGCCAATAGCCTTGGCATGGTGGCTTTGGTCACAGGCGTGAACTAGCTGGGGTGAGTGGGATGGTGCTGTGACCCTTGGCACTGGCATTCTTGGTCCTGAAGTCAGTGTACTGGCCTAGGGCAGTAGGGGCACAGGGTCCCTTGGTTGACAAGGGAGACAGAGTGGCCACTTTGGCATCTTTGGTGACCACTGATAGCAGCATGATAATTCAGAGACGGAAAGAGAAAAAGAAAAAAGGTAATTCACAGAACACTTAGGAGACAGCTCCTAGGGCCTGGCAGGATGCTTTTGGGGACATTTGAAAGGGGTGGGAGCAGGAGGGATGAAAGTCTGTGTATGGTCCTCTTTCTCCTAGGCTGGTTCTGCCTGGAGCACAGTTGTTATCACTGAAGTCATCCCAGGGGTTTGTGTGAATTTCCTCTTCCAGCTATGTGTAGACAAGATGGCCTAAAGAGCTTCTGTGCTATGGAATGTATATGTCTTAATAAATTACAAAACAAAGAAAGAACCGAAGAATACAAACACACACTTGCCAGTGTATGACTGAGCTCACAAGTAGTAAGGAATTTCTTAAATGACAAAACTGCAAATCAACAAACCATGAACTGAAACCAGAGAGGTGAGTAATCATAAGGCAGACTAATCTTGAGTAAAATGACACAACCAGGTACCTGAAATTTTGAGGATTATTGATCATACAGACTATGAGAAATGAATTTGGGGTTCATGCAACAGGGAAGATACTGGGCTTAAGATCCCCTCATAAACCATGACTCTCAAAGCGTCTGTATGATCAGTGAAGAGCTGGTCTAAAAAAATATCTTTCTTTCCCCGACAAGAAAGTATGTTGTTTCTGCTGTGACTCTGGATAGAATTTAATCAATGACAATACTTGTCTCCCCTGGAGATGCTCAGCTCTGGTCCAGGCCTGTTCTCTTGTGGACCTAGGGTTATTTTGTACCATCAATGGCATCAGGAAAAATAAAGCCAAGAAACAGAAGTGATCCTAGCTTGAGAGCAGTTCCTGGTGTCCAGAAACACCATATGCACATTCTGTCAGGGGGTCAGCATCTTCCTGTCAGAGTCTTCAGGATGCCTATAGGTTAACTTCAGCCAAATACAAACTCCTAATGAAAAATGACCAAATAAGCATGGAAGCAGGCCATCATGAGTGATACTCAGCAGAAACAATGACCAGCAGGTTTTGACCCTGGAGGTCTTCAGATATTGGGGCTATCAGATATGGAAGATAGACTACCTAAGAATATCATGTTCAAATAAGTGAAAGATGGGATAAATATAGCAAGGAAAAAGAAACTATCAATCATGAGCAAGCAGGTTTGGTAAAGCATGAAACCTGGAGATAAAAATACAACGATTGAAATTAAAATCCAATGGATGGGTTAAAGAAGGGATGACTTACAATGATGATGTGACAGCTGACAGGTATATATTACTTACTGCATGCTCAGTGCTCTTCTGAGCTCTTTGCAAACACACCAGAAGAAAGAGGGAGCAAATTAGAAGTTAGTTAGACAAACTGACTTTAGAGAGACAAAGAGATGGGAAATATGGATGTGACTGCTATGTCTCAAATTTACTAGTGTTGTGTCTCAGACATACGTTAGAATGCTCATTTTTAGCCTCAGTTTCTTCAGATGTAAAATAGAAACAAAGGAGGCCATTTATCTAGAATATCTGGGATTTGGTATATTTCATTGTAGGACTATTTCTGAAGGTTAGGTTTATCAACCCTAAAAGAGTAAAATAGTAAGAGAGAGATTGACTTGATCCAGCCTCAATATTTTCTGGGTACCTTCTTTGGGACTTTTTCTTGACTTTTAAAAAATTCTGTTATTATGGAGATTTAGAAATTGGGTGTATATTACCCAATTAATTTTTTTAAAGATTTTATTTATTTATTTGAGAGAGAGAAAGAACGAGCAGGGGGAAGGGCAAAGAGAGAGGGGGAGAGAGAATCCCAAGCAGACTCCGCGTTGAGAGTGGAGTCTGGAGTCTGAAGCCGGGCTCAATCCCACGATCCTGGGATCATGACCTGAGCCGAAACCAAGAGTCTGATGATGCTCAACTGACTGAACCACCCAGGTGCCCCTATTACACAATTATGAATCAATGCCCCGAATCATATGAGTGACCAAGAACCCTCATGGCTGCACAGAGAATGTCACTGATACATCAGACATCAGGCATTTTCAGTCTGTTGGGTTACATTATTCCCACGCCCGGTGAACCATGGCAAACTCATGCATTATTAGAAGACGATTTAATGAATGGATGGAATGGATGATCATTAGAAATCCTATTTGTTAGAACAACTCTACTGTTAAGATGCTTCTAACATTCAGAATCCAAGAAAAATCCTATTCCATACTAGAATACTGCCCATTTCACAGAATTGTTCTGACGAAGAGATAATGGAAATACAGTTAATTGTGCATAGTAGGTACTTATTCCTCTTAGTGTTCCTGGTTTGCAAAGAACAACAAGAAATTCTGGCTAATTTAATTAGAAAATAAATTCAATGGAAGACTAGTTGTGAAGGTTCACAGAACTGATGAGCAGGACCAAAGAAGACAAGGCCCAGCTACCAGTCTACCCCAGGCCTAGTTGGCTAGGATGCTCACCAGCATCTCTGATCTAGACACTTCCCACCACACCACTGGATTCTTGAATCACCCTCTTTGACAAATAATTTTCCATGGCCCCAGTGCCTCTAAGTCACTCCTTCAAGGTTCAAAGTGTTGGAGGGTGGAGGCTGTGAGCATCCATCCGGTCATCTGTAGGTCTTAGATGGGTGCCCTTGATACTGAGGAGTGGACAGAACATCTGTCCTCTTTTGGCTTCTGTTTCTGGAGATGTTGCCCTGCTCTTATTTCTCTTGGTATTCCCAGAAAAAGGAGGGTGTTCACATCCTGGGCAGACACTGCCAAGGCTCCCCAAATCTTCACTCCCTCAAATCAATAACTAGTGGGAGTTGTACTACGGTTTAATAGATGCAAAATTTTAAAAAAGTGTCTCATCTTAGTGAATCAAGTCTTTGTTTTCCAGCATCAGTGATCTCTTAAATTTTTTCCTGAGAATTGTATTTTTTTGTTTGTAAAAATAAGGTATTCACAGCAGGAGGGATCTTTGTGGTAATGAAAATGCTCTGCATCTTGACTCCATCAATGTCAATACCTTAGTTGTGATATTATACCGCAGTTTTGCAAGATATGTTATCACTGAGGAAACTGGCTAAAGGGAAAATGTAGGATCGGTCTGTATTATTTCTTACAACTGCCCGTGAATCTAAAATTACCTCAAAATAAAAAGTTTATTTTTTTAAAAGGCATGCTTGTGGTGAAAAAAATAGAAACGCTTCAGAAAATTCACCTTTTCATCAGAGCCCCAAATCCAGCTCACCTGAAGTAGAACCAATGTTTTGATAGATGTACACACACACACATACACACAATATGATTATATATATATGTGTGTGTGTGCATACATATATATACACACACATATGTAATGTGATTGCCTATAAAAACATATAAGCAAAAATATTTATTTCAACAGATTTTTTTTTTCCACATATCTTTTCACCCAATAGTATATACAAACAACTTTCCATGCACAGTGACTTCTATTATTTTTGTGAGTATGTGGCTACCTGATTTTTCCAGACCTTTCTCTTTCCCTATAGGGTGTGAGCTCCCTGGCAGACCGGACTATTCTTCATTGCTGTATCTTCAGCACCTAGCAACATGTCCCAGACATGATGGGTCCCAATACACGTGTGTAAGATATCAGGAAGACTATGTTGTCCAAAAAGAAACAAAGAGCCCAATGATGAGCATTACAATGTATAGTAATACCTCACTGAGGGCAAGTTCTAAGATGCCCAGGAACCAGGGTTTCAATTTGATTTTGGAGGGGGTGTCTGAAAATTCCACTGCCCTATCTAGCTGGCATGCTCTGTCCATTTCTTCAGTGGATCTCCCTGACTCATTACTGCATTAGCCTTCAGGAGTATACTCCCTGCCTATCCCTCTGGCTCAACAAATGGCTGACCCCCAACAGTCTTGCAATTGGGTTGCATTGCTGCTGGTCCTTGAAGTTTAATTTCATAAAGCAAGAGGGCAATGCCAAAGATATCTCTTTATTTTGGCATAATTCCACAAATATTTTCTTAAATAAATGCATTCAACCATTGGTAACAAATTAAGCATTTTCTGAGCACAGAAGAGACTAAAGCACTTTGGGCCATTCCAAGGTAAGTAAAATGTATTCCCTGCCCTTTCAGAGGTTAAAATTTCCTGGAGAAGATACAAGCAGATTATTGAAAACATTGAAATAAAATAGCATGAGCATTATACCAAAGGTGAAAACATTGTGTTTGGGAATATTGAGGTGGTAACCATTTTGATCACCAGGGTCCCTTTGCAGAAACAAATGATTCAAGGCATTACAAAATAACTATGCATATATGTGTGTGTGTTTTTGTGTGTATACATACATACATGCTGTGAAGAGCAATATACCATTCTATCATCTATCTATCTACCTATCTATCATCTATCATCTCATTATAGCGCAGAGGAAAGAGAGGTTAATTTCTCTTGATCTGGGAGTAGGAGAGACAATTTGCTTCAGGGTAAATGTAGGGTTTGCAAAGAGTTGTAATCAATGAACAGAATTCACTAGAGAGACTAGGGATGCCGAGAGAAGAGCATGTGCAAAAGCAAACAGGGGTGCCATACAGGTGGTATTTGGGAAAGTCAAGCATCTAAGGTTATTGGAGCAGGAATGAGAACTTCAAATTAAATAGCAAACTTCAAAAACATGCTCCCTCGGAAAAATTACTTATTCCTCCATTCTATTTTTTTTGAGAGCCTTCTGTAGTCAGGATAGCAAATACTCATGTAGAGTTTAACACATACTTGGTACTGTTCTAAGTGTTTTTCTTTTTTTTTTTTAAGATTTTTTATTTATTTTTTAACAGAGAGAGAGGGACAGCGAGAGAGGGAACACAAGCAGAGAGAGTGGGAGAGGGAGTAGCCGGCTTCCTGCAGAGCAGGGAGCCCGATGTGGGACTCAATCCCAGGACCCTGGGATCATGACCTGAGCCGAAGGCAGACGCTTAACGACTGAGCCACCCAGGCACCCAGTTAAGTGTTTTTCATATATTAAATAATTTCATCCTCACAACACACTTGATATACTACCCTACTGTATACCACCCTATGTATTACCCTACTATACCTGGTCATTTCCATTTTACATACACAGAGATGAAGACACAAGGAGGTTAAATGGTTTGGTCACATGGCTGTTAAGCAGGGGGGGATTTCAATTCAGACAGCTAGCAGTGATATCTACTCTTAACCATAATACTATACTGCTATATGAAAAGGGGTATTCCATGTGCTAGAGATAGAGAGGTGGCCATGGGCCTGGTTTTACTCTGTCCTCAAGAGCTTACATTCTTGGAGAGGTATTAAACAAACATCAGTAGGTACAAAATTAAGTATTAATCAGTGGACTCTGACATAGCTGGAGTGGAAATGAAGCTGAAGCTCAGGACAGGCATATGTGAGCAGGTGACAGTTGTTCTGTGGCCTGTAGGATGAGCAGGAATTGTTCAGGTAAAGAGAATAGAGGATGTGAGGGAAAATCTGTTCCTACACCAGGAATCATCCTTGTGTAAGTCTTGAGGCAACAAGAAGCAGGTCTCTTATCAATAAATAAGCAGAAGGAAGGCTGGTTAGGACAGTGTTAGAGGAGTATCTTCAGTCAAGGTGGTGAGGAGATGGGTACTGCAGGGCCTCTGTTAGGATTTTGACTTTTATCCTGAGGGTAATGGGAAATGGGGATCTTCTGAGTGGTTCTAAGCAGAGAGTTGGTATGAAATGTATTTACAAAAGCTCACTCAGGCTGCTATTTGAGGAAGTGTGTGTGTGTGTGTGTGTGTGTGTGTGTGTATGTTGTGCGTGTGCAGTGGCATGAGCAGGAAAGGAGAACAAGAGCGGCTCTTGGGAGCCCTCTTGGAAGACTAATGAAGTTATGATGGTGGCTTGGCTATGGGTTCTTCCTGTTACCCCATGCTATCTCTGTTCCTTTTCCCCTGCAACTACTCCATGATGGTGGCAAAACTTTGTTTTGAAATCTTTTCTCATTTTCCCCCAAGGGCACTTTTCTTCTTTGAATGATTTTTTAAAAAGCCAAATAAAAAGGGACAGTGAGTCTCTAAATGTACCATCATTGCTTTTGTTCAGTACAATAGACTTTATATTGCTTTGTCCGGTCCCTACAAAGTGGGACATAGGAGGTTTGTTTTCAAGAAATTAGCATTGTATTTTTCTCTTTTTTTTACTCCCGACACAATTTTATCTTGGGGATAAACAGTGTTATTTTCATTCCCTCCATTTGAGCCCCACATTGAACGTTTTCTATTAAAATTTAAATAAGCCTCTTCAGAGACAGATGAAGATGTGAAGCTAAAACGAGCTGATTCACTAGAATTTGTTCCTGAGACTATAACTTATTTTCTCTTACAGCTTATGCAACTCAGTTTCATAATAGAAGTTTTAAGTGGGCCAGCTTCGTGCCGATATAGTCATTTCCTCCAACTTTTCCACCCAGAATAGCCAACTGCAAAGGGGGTAATGAGGGCCACAAATTCTCTCTTCCCCCACCCCATAGAGAGCCAATTATTATTCCAGGAAATTGCTGGAAGCTTAAAGTTTTTGAAGATACATTGGATTCCCTTTGTATGATCCTCAATTGGTACACATGGCAACAAAAGCTTTGCTGCTGGCTGATTGTCCAAATTGCTCTTTTTTCTTTGATTGAAGTTGGACACAGGGCCTGCCAAGGTGGGGATGCGTGTGTGGGGTGTGTGGGATCTGCCAACAGGAGATGGCAGAGGGACCAGCAAGCAGGATGAGTGCTGAAGCAGAACAAAGGTGAGGTTGGAAACTGACTGGTGGGCAAAACCCAATGTACCTAGAGGAGACTAGATGACTTCTAAATTAGAGGTCTAAAGTCAGGGCACAGAGCAAAGGATTCAGGACCAAGTGGGTGAGATAAGTATAAAAGTGTTGGAGGGGTTGAGTAGTGTGAGAAAAATTCTGAGTGATTACAGAGAAGAGCATTTTCCAAGGTATGTTCCTTATGAATCAGTGTTCTAAGAGGAAATGGTTCTTTTGTTGAGTAATTTTGAAAATATGTAATGTGATTCTTGGAGGATATATTGATATAAATAATAATAAAAATAATGAAAGTAATAAAAAACAGTCATATAGATAATTGCCACCTATGGTTTATAGTCTTCCTACTACTCACCAGGACCCCATCTTCCTCTACTTCTGGGTCTACCTAAAGAATGAATATCTCCTGCCATTGACATTAGGCACAGATAGATGACTTGTTTGGGCCAATGAGATGTGAGTAGTGCTCACTTCTGCAGTTTAATTTTCTCCCTGTCTCTATGAGTGGTGGCATTCTCTCAAAGAAGATGACCCCTTACTCCAACATCAACATATGATGGGCATGTAGAATAAACATGAAGTAACTTTTCATTGTTCTAAGCCATTGAGATTTTGGGATTGTTTGTTACAGAAGCATAATCTGATCCCCTTGCTGATATAATAGCTAACATTTAATGCTTTCTTACTGTGTGCCAGATGCCTTTCACAGTGTCTTACATGTCTTAACACCTTAGTGTATTATTAGAGTCTCTGGTATGTCTAGAGGTAAATGGGTATGGAGGTAAAGAAACCTGTGTTAAGATTTTCCAAGTGTATAGAACAATAGAAACTCCTCATTTCTACTTTTCTTTCTTATTTTTTTAAGGTTTTTATTTATTTGACAGAGAGATAGAGAGCACAAGTAGGCAGTGCGACAGGCAGAGGGAGAGGGAGAAGCAGGCTCCCTGCTGAGCCCGGAGCCCGACACAGAGCTCGATCCCAGAACTCTGGGTTCATGACCTGAGCCAAAGGCAGCCGCTTAACTGACTGAGACACCCAGGAGCCCCTTCTTTCTTATTTTTGGCATAGAATACTTGCTGACACTTTGTGGAATACACCCAGATAACACATGTTGGAAAACTCAAGCTTGAAACATGCTCCACTATCTATAGCTTGAGATGGGGCACCATGGGCCACAGGGAGAATAGAAGGCTTACATAGTGGACAAACAGAGATTACGAGCTAAAAATTCTGACAGCTTCTCCTACCCTTGTTTCCACAGCAAAACCTGAGATGATTAGTGGTTCTTCATTAAAGTATGATTCTGACTCATACCCAAGAAGAGGTGGGAGGTCAAGCAATGAGGAAGATAAAGCCTTGTTATTTTGGTAGGTTGATTTTAGAGGAAAACTGCCAGGATAATAGTTTCTTCTCTCTCAACCAAAACCCCAAGGAAAGAGAAAATTTCCCACCTACTTAGGGGGGACTAAGAGCAAGAAGTAAGTAAGTATGGTCTTGGAAAAGTGAAGGTCATGAACCTAATGCATCCATGGCCAATGTTGCCATTTTAGTCATAATAATATGATTAAAATGTCATGTGATGGAGAATATATGACAAAGATGACAGGTGTGATGACTAATTTTATGTGTCACCTTTATTGGGTCAAAGGATGCTCAGATTAAACATTATTTATGGCTGTGTCTGTGAGGTATTTCTGGATGCATTAGCATTTAGATCAGTGGACTCAGTAAAGTAGATTGCCCTTCCCAGTGTGGGTGGGCATCACCCAATCCACTGAGGTCCTGAATAGGACAAGAAGGCAGAGGAAGAAGGAATTTGTCCCTTTCTGCTTCCTGTCTGCCTACTTGAGCTGGGACATCAGTTTTTTCCTGCACTTGGACTGGGATCTACACCATTGACTTCCCTGATTCTCAGGGCTTTGGACTTGGACTAGAATGATATCTCCACCTTTCCTGGGTCTCCAGCTTGCCGATGGCAGATCTTGGGACTTCTTAGCCTCCATAGTCTCATGCATCAATTCCTCATAATAAATATCTTCATATATATATATAAATCCTACTGGTTCTGTTTCTCTAGAGAATACTAATACACTGGGTGACCCTGGCACTGTTCTTAAAATCACTGAGCAATCTGAGGTCTGTCCTTTGGAACAGGTGGTTGAAGAGACAGTACAACCTTGAGGCTGGATGTAGAAGCTGCACAGGAAGGGCTTAGGGCTTTTGCGTTCAGTTTCTGTTGCTTGGGATACTCTTCTTCCAGACCTTTACATTTCTGGCTCCTTCACATCATTCAGGCCTTCCTCAAACTGTCATCTCCTCAGAAGAGACTTTGCTAACCTCTCAGCTTTTCAGGCTCAAATAAGCTTTTCAGCTTACTATCACATCACTCTGCTTTACTTATACCCCATCACTCATCACTACCTGATACTTTTCTTTTATCTTTTATTTTTTTTAATTTTTTATTGTTATGTTAATCACCATATATTACATCATTTGTTTTGGTGTAGTGTTCCATGATTCATTGTTTGTTCATAACACCCAGTGCTCCATGCAGAATGTGCCCTCTTTAATACCCATCACCAGGCTAACCCATCCCCCTACCCTCCTCCCCTCTAGAAACCTCAGTTTGTTTTTCAGAGTCCATCATCTCTCCTGGTTCGTCTCCCTCTCTGACTTACTCCCCTTCATTCTTCCTCTCCTGCTATCTTCTTCTTTTTCTTTTTTCTTAAAATATGTTGCGTTATTTGTTTCAGAAGTACAGATCTGTGATTCAACAGTCTTACACAATTCACAGCGCTCACCGTAGCACATACCCTCCCCAATGTCTATCAACCAACCACCCCATCCCTCCCACCCCCGACCACTCCAGCAACCCTCAGTTTGTTCCTGAGATTAAGAATTCCTCATATCAGTGGGGTCATATGATACACGTATTTCTCTGATTGACATATTTCACTCAGCATAACACCCTCCAGTTCCATCCATGTCGTTGCAAATGGCAAGATCTCATTCCTTTTGATGGCTGCATAATATTCCATTGTGTATATATACCACTTCTTCTTTATCCATTCATCTGTCGATGGACATCTTGGCTCTTTCCACAGTTTGGCTATTGTGGACATTGCTGCTATAAACATTGGGGTGCACGTACACCTTTGGGTCCCTACATTTGTATCTTTGGGGTAAATACCCAGTAGTGCAATTGCTGGATCGAATGGTAGCTCTAATTTCAACTGTTTGAGGAACCTCCATACTGTTTTCCAGAGGGGTTGCACCAGCTTGCATTCCCACCAACAGTGTAGGAGGGTTCCCCTTTCTCCACATCCCCACCAACATCTGTCGTTCCCTGACTTGTTAATTTTAGCCATTCTGACAGGTGTGAGGTGGTATCTCATTGAGGTTTTGATTTGGATTTCCTTGACGCCGAGCGATGTTGAGCACTTTTTCATGTGCCTGTTGGCCATTTGGATGTCTTCTTTGGAAAAATGTCTGTTCATGTCTTCTGCCCATTTCTTGATTGGATTATTTGTTCTTTGGGTGTTGAGTTTGATAAGTTCTTTATAGATTTTGGATACTAGCCCTTTATCTGATATGTCATTTGCAAATATTTTCTCCCGTTCTGTCGCTTGTTTTTTGGTTTTGTGGACTGTTTCTTTTGCTGTGCAAAAGCTTTTTATCTTGATGAAATCCCAATAGTTCATTTTTGCCCTGGCTTCCCGTGCCTTTGGTGATGTGTCTAGGAAGAAGTTGCTGCGGCTGAGGTCGAAGAGGTTGCTACCTGTGTTCTCCTTTAGGATTTTGATGGACTCCTGTCTCACATTTAGGTCTTTCAACCATTTGGAGTCTATTTTTCTGTGTGGTGTAAGGAAATGGTCCAGTTTCATTCTTCTGCATGTGGCTGTCCAATTTTCCCAACACCATTTGTTGAAGAGACTGTCTTTTTTCCATTGGACATTCTTTCCTGCTTTGTCAAAGATGAGTTGACCATAGAGTTGAGGGTCCATTTCTGGGCTCTCAATTCTGTTCCATTGATCTATGTGTCTGTTTTTGTGCAGTACCATACTGTCTTGATGATGACAGCTTTGTAATAGAGCTGGAAGTCCGGAATTGTGATGCCGCCAGCTTTGCTTTTCTTTTTCAATATTCCTCTGGCTATTCGGGGTCTTTTCTGGTTCCATACAAATTTTAGGATTATTTGTTCCATTTCTTTGAAAAAAGTGGATGGTATTATGATGGGGATTGCATTGAATGTGTAGATTGCTCTAGGTAGCATTGACATCTTCACAATTGTTGGTTCTCCCAATCCATGAGCATGGAACGTTTTTCCATTTCTTTGTGTCTTCTTCAATTTCTTTCCTGAGTATTTTATAGTTTTCTGAGTACAGATCCTTTGCCTCTTTGGTTAGATTTATTCCTAGGTATCTTATGGTTTTGGGTGCAATTGTGAATGGGATTGACTCCTTGATTTGTCTCTCTTCTGTCTTGTTGTTGGTGTATAGGAATGCCACTGATTTCTGTGCATTGATTTTATAGCCTGCTACTTGACTGAATTCCTGTATGAGTTCTAGCAGTTTTGGGGTGGAGTCTTTTGGGTTTTCCACATAAAGTATCATATCATCTGCAAAGAGTAAGAGTTTGACTTCCTCTTTGCCGATTTGGATGCCTTTGATTTCTTTTTGTTGTCTGATTACTGTGGCTAGGACTTCCAATACTATGTTGAATAGCAGTGGTGAGAGTGGACATCCCTGCCGCGTTCCTGTCCTTAGGGGAAAAGCTCTCAGCTTTTCCCCATTGAGAATGATATTCGCTGTAGGTTTTTCATAGATGGCTTTTATGATATTGAGGTATGTACCCTCTATCCCTATACTCTGAAGAGTTTTGATCAAGAAAGGATGCTGTACTTTGTTAAATGCTTTTTCTGCATCTATTGAGAGGATCATATGATTCTTGTTCTTTCTTTTGTTAATGTATTATATCACGTTGATTGATTTGCGGATGTTGAACCATCCTTGCAGCCCAGGGATAAATCCCACTTGGTCGTGGTGAATCTTTTAATGTACTGTTGGATCCTATTGGCTAGTATTTTGTTGAGAATTTTTGCATCCATGTTCATCAAGGATATTGGTCTGTAATTCTCCTTTTTGGTGGGGTCTTTGTCTGGTTTTGGGATCAAGGTAATGGTGGCCTCATAAAATGAGTTTGGAAGTTTTCCTTCCATTTCTATTTTTTGGAACAGTTTCAGGACAATAGGTATTAATTCTTCTTTAAATGTCTGATAGAATTCCCCTGGGAAGCCATCTGGCCCTGGGCTTTTGTTTGTTGGGAGATTTTTGATGACTGCTTCAATTTTCTTAGTGGTTATAGGTCTGTTCAGGTTTTCTATTTCTTCCTGGTTCAGTTTTGGTAGTTGATACATCTCTAGGAATGCACTCATTTCTTCCAGGTTATCTAATTTGCAGGCATAGAGTTGCGCATAATATGTTCCTATAATTGTTTGTATTTCTTTGGTGTTGGTTGTGATCTCTCCTCTTTCATTCATGATTTTGTTGATTTGGTTCATTTCCCTTTTCTTTTTGATCAGTCTGGCCAGGGGTTTATCAATATTGTTAATTCTTTCAAAGAACCAGCTCCTAGTTTCGTTGATCTGTTCTACTGTTCTTTTGGTTTCTATTTCATTGATTTCTGCTCTGATCTTTATTATTTCTCTTCTCCTGCTGGGTTTAGGCTTTATTTGCTGTTCTTTCTCCAGCTCCTTTAGGTGTAGGGTTAGGTTGTGTATTTGAGACCTTTCTTGTTTCTTGAGAAAGGCTTGTATTGCTATATACTTTCCTCTCAGGACTGCCTTTGCTGTATCCCAAAGATTTTGGACAGTTGTGTTTTCATTTTCATTGGTTTCCAAGAATTTTTTTAATTCTTCTTTAATTTCCTAGTTAACCCATTCATTCTTTAGTAGGATGCTCTTTAGCCTCCATGTATTTGAGTTCTTTCCGACTTTCCTCTTGTGAGTGAGTTCTAGTTTCAAAGCATTGTGGTCTGAAAATATGCAGGGAATGATCCCAATCTTTTGGTACCGATTGAGACCTGATTTGTGACCTAGGATGTGATCAATTCTGGAGAATGT
>NW_027397066.1:11101430-11102496 GCF_003265705.2 Callorhinus ursinus | reverse complement strand
TCTTTAGCCTCCATGTATTTGAGTTCTTTCCGACTTTCCTCTTGTGAGTGAGTTCTAGTTTCAAAGCATTGTGGTCTGAAAATATGCAGGGAATGATCCCAATCTTTTGGTACTGGTTGAGACCTGATTTGTGACCTAGGATGTGATCAATTCTGGAGAATGTTCCATGCGCACTAGAGAAAAATGTGTATTCCGTTGCTTTGGGATGGAATGTTCTGAATATGTCTGTGAAGTCCATTTGGTCCAGTGTGTCATTTAAAGTCTTTATTTCCTTGTTGATCTTTTGCTTAGATGATCTGTCCATTTCAGTCAGGGGGGTGTTAAAGTCCCCCACTATTATTCTATTGTTGTCAATGTGTTTCTTTGCTTTTGTTATTAATTGCCTTATATAATTGGCTGCTCCCATATTCGGGGCATAGATATTTACAATTGTTAGATCTTCTTGTTGGATAGCCCCTTTAAGTAGGATATAGTGTCCTTCCTCATCTCTTATTACAGTCTTTGTTTTAAAATCTAGTTTGTCTGATATAAGGATGGCCACCCCAGCTTTCTTTTGGTGTCCATTAGCATAGTAAATGGTTTTCCACCCCCTTACTTTCAATCTGGGGGTGTCTTTGGGTCTAAAATGAGTCTCTTGCAGGCAGCATATTGATGGGTCTTGTTTTTTAATCCAATTTGATAGCCTGTGTCTTTTGATTGGGGCATTGAGCCCATTTACATTCAGGGTAACTATTGCAAGGTATGAATTTAATGCCATTGTATTGCCTGTAAGGTGACTGTTACTGTATGTTGTCTGTGTTCCTTTCTGATCTTTGCGGCTTTTAGGCTCTCTCTTTGCTTAGAGGACCCCTTTTAATATTTCTTGGAGGGCTGGTTTCGTGTTTGCAAATTCCTTTAGTTTTTGTTTGTTCTGGAAGCTTTTTATCTCTCCTTCTATTTTCAATGACAGCCTAGCTGGATATAGTATTCTTGGCTGCCTATTTTTCTCGTTTAGTGCTCTGAAGATATCTTGCCAGTCCTTTCTGGCCTGCCAGGTCTCTGTGGATAGGTCTGTTGCCAATCTAAT
>NW_027397066.1:10982778-11096430 GCF_003265705.2 Callorhinus ursinus | reverse complement strand
AGGATTGTGATTATTTGTTAACTTATCTGCGTTGATAACTAGCCCACATGTTCCAAGAAAGACTGTCTTATTCATGAGAGAGTCCAGCACATAGAGTATTTAACAAAAATTTGTAGAATGGGTAAAGAAGTGGATAATTAGACAGATAATCCATCCCTTTATCATCTCAGCCCAATTGTTTACTCTCATATTAATGTATACCACTTGCAGCTTGAATCTACCCCAGACTTTGGGTCCATAATAGCCAATAGATTTCATCCCAATATACCATATTGGCTACTCTTAGTGGCTATTTACAGGACTGTGGTGAGAAGGATCTCAATGCTGGTTCTAGTGTCAAATGGACATGGGTATCATGATTGATTAGTAATGTTTGCACCAGAAAAAGGACAGAGGGCTGGCATGAGTTCCATGTATTTTCAAACCCAAACGTGTGGCCTCCTCATTAGTAAACAGTGACTGCAACTTGACTCAACCTTGGGCAACTACCTCTTTATAGTCAAACATGTAGTCAAATTTTATTTCAACCAAATACATACATCACACTTGGTGGTTTTTAAGTTTTCCTTCCTGAATTCTCTTCATTATTAAGGGGTATTTAATATTTTAAACCATGGGTACAGCAGACATGCAGAAGAAAGTGGCATAGAGAGGAATGAAAGAGGGACAAAAGACAGGAGGAGAGAGTAGATGCAAAGGGGAAAGAAGTAACGTCAAGTGAAAAAAAGAGAACTCTTGAATTGTTATAAATTGTAAATAGCACAAAACAGGAGAGAGAGAAGGAATGATAGGTTAAGAGAATGGCCAAAAAAAAAAAAAAAGATAGAATGGAAATATTTTCTTGGGTGCTATTCCAAACATGAAACTTTAAAACAGGCCTTATAATACTTGATCCCTCTGAAGCGTGTTGCTGAAACCAAATACACACCTGAGATTGTATTGGCTTTATAGGTTAACGAGTCTCTGGATTAATTTTGATGCTTGTTTTCTCTCCTTTTCTGTTCTCTCCTCCTATTTCTTATCTTCTCTCCATCCCTTTCCCCATCTTTTTATTCTTTCCTTCCTTCCTTCCTGCCTTCCTGCCACTTGTCCTCCTCCCTCCCTCCTCCCTTCTGCCTTCCTTCCGTCCCTTCCTCCCTTCTTCCCATCCTCTTTCTTTCCTCCCTCTGTCTCCGTTTTTCTACCTCTTTTCCATTCTTTCTTCCTTCCTCTCTTATTTTTTTAAATTTCCTTTCTTGATTCATCCATCTTATGAGAAGAATACTGTGCCATTGCTGAAAATGAAATAGAAGAACAAGAGACCTATTTCTTAACCTCCACTAGTTCTCAGTTCATTTGGGACGACTTGCCTGGAAGCAGTCTATGGCATAGAACTTAAGTGTTTTGGGGGCTAAAGAGACATTTTTAGAGTCCTAGTTTTGTCACTGGCTGTTTTGTGATTTTGCCTTCATGAACCTTAGTTTCTTCATCTATAGACAAGGGATAATAATGGTACCTTCTCTGTGGGGGATAGTCATGAGGAATGTATGAGATAATGTTGTATATAAAATCTTAATGAATAAAGGACAATTATATTATTAAATATTATATAATGAAACCTTCTGGATCTCCACTACTAGAATGAGATGTTTCATCTTATGTCTGTTTAGAATGCTCAGCTCATCCTCTTTACCTCTGCTACATCACATTTTTTAAAAATTTTGTTACCTTTAAAAAATATTTATTTAAAATCAATTAGTTAACATATGGTGTATTATTAGTATCAGAGGTAGAGTTCAGTGATTCATCAGTTGCATATAACACCCAGCGCTCATTCCATCACGTGCCCTCCCGAATGCCCATCACCCAGTTACCCCAGCCTCCCACCCACCTCCCCTCCAGCAACCCTTAGCTTGTTTCCTATGATTAAGAGTCTCTTATGGTTTGTCTCCCTCTCTGATTTCATCTTATTTTATTTTTCCTTCCCTCCCCCTATGTTCATCTATTTTGTTTCTTAAATTCCACATATGAGTGAAATCATATGATATTTGTCTTTCTCTGACTTATTTCACTTAGCATAATACCCTCTACTTCCACTGAAGTCATTGCAAATGGCAAGATTACAACAGCACATTTTGTCCTTGTATTCTCTTCTCCTGTATGTGCAGTGTGTTAAATTCCTCTTTAAGGAGACAGTGTTTCATAACCATGTATTAATTAGGATACTCTTAGCTATAAAGTAAAAAAAAAAAAATAAATGAAAGTAGTTTAAACATTGTTAAAGCTTTATTACCCAACATAAAGAAGGGTTAGAAGGTAGAAGTTTCCAGTCGAGTTATTGCAATGGTGCAAAGTGTCAGTAGGGACATAGATGTTCCCATCACTTCCCTTTGCCATTTGGCATTCACCCAAGACATGTCCCATCATGGTATCACGATGGCTGCTGTGATGCCAGCCCTCAAATTTTCATACAAGTATGTCAAGAAGAAAACAAGTTTCTTCTCACCTATGTCTTTTTAAAAGAAAGTAAAACCTTTTATAGAAATCTTCAGTTGATTTCCCCTTTGTGCCTCATGGGTCAGGGTTGCATCACATGGCCTTGCTTAAATCAAGCCTGTCAAAAGGAATGGAATTGCCTCTATTGACTAAGACTGACCAATATTCATTCTTTGGTCCTCACCTGGAGCCATCTTCCTTGAGCACATGAGAAGATTAACATGAAGAAAATCAGGAAATTCTCCCTAAGGATGAAGGAAACAGAGTTGGGGGGTTAATTGTGCAATCAAGAATGTCTGCTGTAATTCACATTTGTATCTCAAACTCCAGCAGACCACCATCCTCTTAGTAGGTCTTTTGAAATAGTTGTGGCAAGAAAACCCCAGTATTTCTTGTACTTCCAACTGCCTACTCAATATCTCCACTTGGATTACCATCAAACTACCAAGAGCTAGGACAGAGACATAGCACAGATTCTTCCCCACAAATCTCAGAAGGAACAAACCCTACAGAAACCTAGATCCCAGACTTCCAGCCTCCAGAGATGTGAGACAATCAATTTCTGTTGTTTAAGCCACTGGTTTGTGGTACATTGTTGCAGCAGCCCTAGCAAACTGACATACTTTCCATTGCCTACTAGGTAAAATCCCTGTTCCTTATCATGATGTACAAGGTCATCCAGAACCCAGTTCTGACCTGTTTTTGAGCATCTCCTACCATTCTGTTCTCTAGAGACAGCTTGTATAGGATCTAGACCCTTCTCAGGGTGCTGGGAATATGACTTTAGGTGTTGCATGTATTTCTTCTTTTCTGGTCACATCACATTCTCCCTTTGAGAGTCAGCTCAACCGTCATCTTTTTGGAGAGGCTTCAGCAATCCTGTCTCCCAGAGGGAGTTTCCTCTCTTCTGTTTTCCCTTCACACTGTGTGCAAGCCTGCACCTGAAGCACTATCTCCATTGGATTTTGTCTTTGTTTTATGACTGTGTCTCTCTGTCTAGATTGAGAGAACATTCAGAGAGGAAACGGCTTCCTTCTTCCTTTTTTCCTTTTAGTGTCAAGCTCCAGGAGGTGGCTTATGAGACCCAGCAATCCTTGCTGGGATGTTACTAAGAAGCTGAGGAATTGAGTATGGCCCAGTGAAAAGTGGCTGGACTAGGGGTAGTAAGAATTTGGTTTTGTCTTTACTCTGCTGCTTACTTGCTGGATTATCTTGGGCAGATTCCTTAACCATTCTGGGCCTCTGCATTCCTACCTTCAAAGTAAAGTGGTTGGTCAGATACCCTCTAAGGAGTCCTTAATGGTGTCCCAGGGGAATTTCCCCCAAAGATATTTTTTTGTGGGATTCTCAAAGGACACCAAATTGAAATTGCAAATATCGAATGAAAGAATTTCAGGCAGATTTAAATCAAAGAGCAATGTTTCCTAACTAAAGGGTCTGCTCAAGTCTCCCACTTGTCTCCGTGGAGCTAGCCCCTTCTTTTGCCTCCTGGCGAGTCTGACTGTAACCCAAGGCTACAATGGCTGGGAATTAAGTTATAGTTTTAGTTTCAAATGAATGGCCATTAACTTGTGACTAGACTCTTCAGGATGACCTTCCCTCTTTCTGGCAGGGATTTCAGGGGCAGTTTAAAGGAGACTGCTTAAGGAAATGGACTAGCTTCCAAGGACATACCTGCAAAACCTGAACGGGGAAAGCCCCCTAGGGTAGAAGGTGGAGCTTCAAACTGCATTCAGGTCCCTCCTCCTCCTTTCTCAGCACCTGAAATCACTCCTGGAGCAATAAAAGGTTCATTTGAAGAGACAGAGAATCTCTCCATTGTGGAGCTACCCGAGCTCTGGGGTCTCTAGTGGAGAAACAGTTTTGGACTGCTGGTGAGCTTAATTTTGTGATAGAAAAAGACAAAAATCTTCTTCTTCTTCTTCTTCTTCTTCTTTTTTTTTTTTTTTTTTGCAATGGCACCAATTGTGTTAGTTACTGATTAATTCTCACATGGGAAATTCTTGGCTGGTTTTGCCCTTTGTGAAAGCTCCCTTCACTTCAACACTATTCTTTGAGAGATCCCTATCTTGACAGACTGGAGCAGTTATAGAAAGTGTTCCCATGTCTTTGTAACTAATTTGTCTGAGATCTTTTGTATAATATTTGATTCACAACTTGTTAGCTTGTACAAATTGCTAGAACCCCATAGTACATGGTGGTCTTGCTGTAAAATGGGTATAATGGTGCCTTATTACCTCTCACATTTTACTTCTAACAAAACCATTCATTTATCTCCTATAAAGTCTTCAAGTCAATGATGTTACCCCTAGTTTTAAGATCTACAATTTATTCAAATAAAATGTAACTTTAGTTTTGCAAAAGAACACTTACTTAATTGACTTCAGAAAAGGGAAAAAAAAATCCTATTGAACTCTGCATTATCATAGGTCTGGTAGTGACAGCCTTGGGTTCTTCGAAGGCTGTAGTACAAATAATAATTCTAGTGACATTTCTTTCTCAGCTGTACTGCATCTTTTCCCTTTATATTTGCAATTTCATTCCCCGCACCCCCCCCTCCAATAACCAGGGAAGCTGATGTTATCACGTCCACCTACCAGATAAGAGAACTGTAACTGGAGGAGAATAAGCAATGGTTCCAAGGTCACCTAATGGCAAGAAGCAGAGTCAAAACCTAGAGCTAGGTCTTCTGACTCCACCTCTAGTGCTCTTCCCACCACAGAGATTAGTCATGTCTTGGAGTTATTTAATGCTTTGCCTTAACCCAGAGTAAAAAAAGCATAGTAGGTGCCTGCTATAAGCCAGGCTTTCTGATAAATGTTTAACTCCCAGTCCCTGACTGGAAGAAGCTCACAATTGAGTAGTCAAGAAAAGATTCCTGCATCAATAGACCCACAGCAAAGCAGAATGTAGACTGCCTAGGGGTGAGAAAGTGCTCAGATCATGGAGGGCATTTGAATGTGTAGCTAAGGAGTTTGGAATTTATTGGTAGGCCACAGGGAACCACAGAAAGTCTTTGTTGAGTGTCCTGTGTTCAATACGCTCTTCTTAAACACAACACAACAAAACACAACAACAGCAACAACAACAACAAAACATGGGAAGAATTTAGAGCAAGAATTTGCATCTCCACTCCTCCCCACAGGAAGAAAAATGGAGGAAGACAAGCCTGTTGCAAGGGCCTGTTCAAGACACAATGAATGAAAGAGAACTGGGCCTCCCAGTCAGGTCACAGGCATCCTCTCCCATATCCTTTCCTTAATTTACATTGTGCAGATGTGGTAGAAGTAGAAGTTAGCTGGGTAGGAAGAGCTGGTGGACAGGAGTTGCCCTAACTTTCATCTTCTTCTCTGGGCCATTGCATTCAAGTCTGCTGGCTCTTCGAGGCTATTTTAATCATGTGTCTTTTTTTGCCTGGCCCTCTGAGAGTTGCCTTATCCATGAGACTTGTTTAGGTGGTTAGCAGACCTGATACACATAGTGTCTTGAAATGGCCTTGCATTCTGGGCTTTGATCTCTCATCCGCTATTTCACCATGTAAGCATGTCCAGGTTAGCTCAGAGTGAGACAGCCCTGCAAAGCTGAAATGCAGGGAGAGTTGGTACAGGGTAGGGGGAGAACTGGGACTGTCACTGCATCTCAGCAGCATTCATCTATCCCCTCACTTACTTTCCACACAACACCACGCTCTTTCTCTGCAGCACCTACGCTGAATCCCAATCCATGTCATCTAGGGCTACGTGAATGAGTTGGCCAACCCGTTGATCCCAGTTGTCCATCCTTTAAGTATAGCCCTAATATCACCTCTTTCAGGAGACCCTGAACCCTTCTAAATCATACTAGTGGTTCTTTTCTCTGGGTACCTAGACTAAGTAAAAATGAGGACTCTGATTGATACACTGTCTTTTGATAGACTGTTCTTTGAATGTCTCCTTCAAGGAAAATATATAGCAGACAGGGATTCTGGGGAATAGGCAGAGAGAATGTTTGGAGGTCCCAAGTGGTCAGAAACTCCTAAGGTAGAGAAGAATCCCCACAAACACCTAAATCTTCTCCAAAGTTGGCTCCTTAGAAACTCCGGGAAAAGCTCTTATCCAGACAGGAAGCATGGAGATCAGGCCCGAGAGCCTCATGCACAGGGCAGAGGATGAGAAATACAATTGTGGTAGATATTTGGTGAAAGGGAACTTGAATTTGTGGGCAACCAGGGCACTGTGTCATTGTCAAAACAATAATACATGCAGCTCCCCTTTACTAGGTTACCTGCTTTGTGCCTTCCCAGTAGATGCTATAATTCCCATTTAACAGATGAGGAAACAGACCTAGGAAAGGAAGTGATTTACCCTGGATCAAACAGCTGGTAGGCAGAAGAAATACAATTCGAACCAGGCCTGATTATCCCAGAGCCCAGCACTTTTCTGCTCTGCCACTTCCAAGCTGTATCAGTACCATTGTCATTTCCAGCTGTGAAACTACCTCATCCAATTAGACTAGGCTCTCCCCCATGGGGCCAAACCACTGATGCGAAAGGTAATTGTGGAGAGGGGTCCTTGGAGAACTTGTCTGTAATCCCATGGACAGAAGTGTACCTGGGTCCTCATGTCCCACCTTCTACATCTCCCACATGTCCCCGCTGGCTGGAGCATTGGCTGCTGGAACATAGTGGTACTTGCTGGGGAGGAAGGAACAGAGATTCTAACTCTGGCTCTGCTGTGTGACTCTAAGCAAGTCACAAAATGGCCTTGGTTAGAGTTACTTTGACTATAAAATGAGGGATTTTGCCAACAATCACTTCAAAATACAACTATTTGGCATCTACTAGGGCTAGTGGATGACTCAGAGTAAAGAGAGACATGGAGAGGGATGAGTCCTAGCCTCCAAAGAGCACATGGTCCACTGGGAGCCAAAACCATGCCCAGGTTCCTTTGACACAAGCTGTAGTGAGAGCTATGGCAGAGGTGCGGTCAAACTGTAGGGGCAACAAAGAGGGAGAGACCTGCAGGGAGGGTTGGCGGGCAAGGTTGCACCAGGATGTGGACAAACAGGAAGCTTCAGGAATGAGTGGTTTTTTTTTTTTTTTTTTTTTTTTTTTTTTTAGAGGGATATATAAGGGTCTTATTTCATGTAAGTATGTCTAGCATCTGTCAAAGTGCTCACCAGCATTGGGGGTCTTCGTGCCTGCTTACTGATTACATGAAGAAAGGAGGGTGAATAAATGAATGGCCATTTCAGCCACAGACATAATAGTTTCCATTATTTATAGGCTCAGCAGGGTAGCAAAAGAAAAAAAAATAGTTTTTTTTTTGTGTGTGTGTGTTTTATAATCTGGCCAAGCAGTCTGCCATACATGGAAAAACACCGTACTCTTTTTTTTTTTTCTTTTGAGTTTAACAGCAATGATTATTATAAACATTTGGAATGTGGGGGAAATTACAAAGGTGTGACTAATCTTATTAGCCAAAGATGATGAGTCTTAACATTTGGTATATATTCTCCCAATCCTTTCCCAGTGCTTACACACACACACACACATTCTAACACTTTTTTTTAAATCCATACATAGAATGAAAATATGTTCAGACAGGAAGCAAAATGAAAGAATGTAGATTGAGTAGTGTCCTGTGACTTTTTATATGAAAATGGAACCCATGGTAAAATCAAAAGGGGCCTCATCTGGCATTTTAGGCTAATGCTCAAAATATGAAAATCATTTCTTTTTTTCCCAAATATACCTTTTATTTTCTCTGCAAAACAGTGATGATATTAATGGTAATGATAGTAATCACCATTCATTAACAACCTCCCACCACATGCCAGCCTGTGTGCAAAGTACTTCACACTTATTTTCAAAAAGATTTTATTTATTTATTTATTTATTTATTTATTTATTTATTTATCTATCTATCTATCTATCTATCTATCTATCTTTCTATCTATTTGATAGAGAGAGAGAGAGAGCACAAACAGGCAGAGAGAGAAGCAGGCTCTCCCCTGAGCAGGGAGCCCAATGTGGGGCTCAATCCCAGGACCTTGGGATCATGACCTGAGCTGAAGGCAGATGCTTAACCTACTGAGCCACCCAGGTGCCTTGTTCTTCATGCTTTATTAATCTTTCTTCATATTATCACAATTTTGCAAGTTAGGTAATGCTGTCTCCATTTTAAAAAGGAGGTTTAGAAGGTTGGCAGATTTACTCAACTGGGAACCCAGCTTGTCCAACTCAAAGCCAAATGCTTGAAGAGCCTTCAAGGATGTCAGAAGTGATGTTCCAGTCTACACAGGACTGAGCAGCAGACTTTGAAATGTCATAGGATCCTTCCATGAGTTTGCTGTAGAGGCTGTAATGGAGCTGGCAGTGAGCTGTTCCAGCCAGGTGTTGGCTGCTGTGCCTGTTAAAGTCCCTGGGCTTACCTCTCTGACAGCATTGACTAGATAGTCAATGAGTTGCGCCAAAGTGTCCTGGCCAACAGTCTCTCTGATCTCCTTGCCAATGGCCTGCATCAATTGCCAGCCACGTGAATGACCCATCTTGGATCTGCAGTTCAGGCAAGATTTTAGATCACTATAGGTCAGCTATCAAGTGACTGCCATCACTCAGAGACTGAGAAACTCAATTGGAGAATGAACCAGCTGAACCCAGTCAACTCATAGGACCATAAAAGATAATAATTTGCTCTTTTATTTGGGGGATATTTGTTACACAGCAATAGATAATCATAGCAGTGACATTGAGTTGGGTGGAAATTCAGACCTAAAGGAAGTTTTCCAGGAAATTTTTTCCAGTAAGTGGATTTTGGCTTTATGTGGGAAAGGTTTTTTTGACTATTATACAACTGGTCACTTCCATTAAATGTTGGCAGTGAGGGATTTTTCTGTGTCTATATTGGCAAGAGTCTCTGTATAGACAGACATTTCAATAGATTAAGGTTTGGCAAAACCATTAGTGTATTTAAAAAAGGGAAAAACATAGGGTCCAGAGCCAAATAACTTATAAAGATTCCATGAAAAAATATTTAGAAATTTTTTTGAGAGTAGATTAGGCTACTGACTAACTCCAATACAGGGTTTTAACAGGCAGACCTTGTTGGTCTTTTCTAAGTTTCTTATATGATAATATTCTAGGCCAGTAGACTGAGAGGAAGTAGACTTGCATTCTTGAACTAATTTGCACTTGGCCATGATATATTACTCTTTTAAAGAACCATGATTAAGCAGCCTAATGTCTTAACTAGGGTTTGATGGATACTCTTTACTGAGATTCTGTGTGTTTTTATTTTTTTTCTTTTACCTTTTTTTCAGGTTCTGATAGTAATTTATTGACTCCATGAGGGAATTTGCAAGTTTGTTTTAATGATCTGGAATATTTTAAACAGTCTTTGAAGGCTTGTTAGAATCCTCTTGTGAAACTCAGCATGGAGATGTGTGTGTGTGTGTGTGTGTGTGTGTGTGTTTCAGGGGAGGCATGAGGGAGGAGTCGAAGACTTCTAGAATTCTAGCTTACACATTGGTTTGAATAGTGCCATTGCCTAAAATAGGGAGCTCTGGCAGAAGGTCAGGACTGAGTCAAAATCTCATGAATTTCATTTTAGAGAAATGTTGATTTTCAGATTTTGACTGGGGAGGAGACTAAGAATGGTGATATACTTGCCAAAAAGGATGACTAGGAAATGTATATAGAAACGGTATTAGTTTACCAGGGCTGCTGTAACAAAGTGCCACATGCAGGGTGGTTTAAACAACAGATACTTATTATCTCATAGTTCTGGAGGTTAGCAGTCTGAATTCAAGGTGTTGGCTGAGTTGGTTCATTCAGACAGCTCTAAGGGAGAATCTTTTCCAGACTCTTCTCCAGGCTTCTGGTGGTTCCTTGGCTTGTAGTACCATAAATCCAGTTTTCCTATGTCAGTCTTCCTGTGTGTGTCTGCTTTCAAATTTCTCCTTCTTATGAGGACACCACTCATATTGGATTAGAACTCATTCTAATGACCTCATTTTAATTTTATTACCTCTATAAAGACCTTCCTCCAAGTGAACTCATTTTCTGGGGTACTGGGATTTAGGACTTCAACATATGAATTTTGGAGGGAGGAGTACAATTCAATCCATAACAAATATCAAGCATGCCGTTCTAACTTAGATTTTATGTTTGAGGATAGTTTTTGGGGTGGAGTTAATAAAGATCAAATGAGGACATGTACTCCCCCTCATCCATTCCCGTTGCTGACACTAATTTGCTCACTATATATGTTTGAGGTGACTTCAAGATATTCAAAAGGACATTTTAGATTTTATATATTTGTGTGTTCACATAAGACCACATATTGGCTGACTCCATTTATATTAAATGTTCTGAATAGGCAAATCCATTTTAGATTTAGACAATCTAGACAAATTAGTGGTTGTCTAGGACTGGGGTTGGGAGTGGGATGTGGACTCACTGAAAATGAGTACAGGGTTTCTTCTTGGGGTGACCAAAATATTCTAAAATTTGATTATGGTGATTGACACATACAACTCTGTTAATATTCTAAAAACTATTGAGTTGTAACTCTAAATGAGTGAATTGTATGGTTTCTGAATCATATGTCAATAAAGCTGTTTAAAAAAAAGCAAATGTTAAGTCAGCAGTTGGATGTAAGGATGTTTGGGTGAATTTCAAAGTCATAAGATTTTCAGTCATGAGATTCCAAGACCCTACCTCCCTTTAACTCTCTGGATCTGCTTTATTCTTTGTAAAATGAGAATACTGGAGTCTATAATAGATGATCCCTCTATATTCAACTAAAAGCATCACCTGATATCCTTCTTTTACCTGCAGACTAGCAGACTAGACTAGAGCAGACTAGTTTAGAGCATGGACTTTGGAGCTACAGATCTCAATTTGCATCCAGCTCTTCCATCTGCTAACTCTGCAACTTGGGGCAAATTATTGTACCTCTCTGAAGTGTAATCTTCAAATAGCGTGATGGAATGGGAATAAAATAGTAATTCTCTCCTCATGGGGCTATCAAGAGGGTTTAATGTGATAATATTCTAAAGGGCTTAGCAAGTATCTGGCATGTGGTCAGTCAATAAAAGGCAGTAGGCAGCTATTATTATCAGCATGAATTTCCTAGGATCAAGGCTAATGACTCTACCAAAATGGGCCAGATGATTCTTCTTTAACAGGAGTTGAGTTGTCCTTTCACGTTTGATGCTCTATCAATTACACATCCTACACAATTTTTAATTTTTAAATAATTTGACATAGTAGCATCTGTGTTAGTCCATAACATATTTTTCCTCACACTCCTGCAGTCTGGTAAGATCTTTGTGTTATCAAATAATCAATTTGTCTCTGTGTTCAAGAGGCACCAAATGTCGTGTAGAATGTGACAAATTTGTGATCATTAATAGCATTCTTGACGGATGCAAATATATCTATTTAGTATTTATTGAGCACCTATTTTGTTCAAAACAATATGCCAAGCACAGAGAGGGGCATGGAAATGAGCACTATAAGAGGGGTGAGGAGATGAGCAGTATAAGGATGCCACTCTCATGAATTCCATGGTTTAGTGGGGGAGATACTCTCAAGTATCCTGTCATGCATCAAATATTTTCTGAGCTCATGAGGGGGGTGGAAAGATATACCTGTAATTAATAGATGTATGAACCAAGTGCTGATGACACTGGAAGAAGGGAGTGATTAACTCAAGGTGGAGATGACATGCATGCCAGATGGTGAGGTGGAAGAGGGGCTTTCTGGATTAAAATTGGGGAACACCGTGAACTACTCACTATTCTGCAAATAAGTCATGCCCATCTGTGACTTGTATTTCCAATTCAGAGACTGGGGCAGGATTCATGTCTAGGTAGAGGTGCTTCTGAAATGAAGAGCAGGTTTTGGAGATTTAGTGCAGGGACCAGGAAGGGTGACCACAGGGAGGGATTGGGGTTGGGTTATAAAAGGCCTTCATGCTAAGAGAAGACAAGAAAAACTCTTAAAGGGGAATGACAAGCCCAGAATTATGCATAAGAATAAGCATGTGTGTATGCATGTGCTCATGTGTACATGTATGTGCTGGAGCTATAACACACAGGCTGCCTTTTTCCTACTTTTTTACCTGGTGTTTTCAATCCCAAATTTTGTATGCATTGATCAAGAAATTGCTTTTTTTTTTTTCAGTATTTGAGCAACAACAGACAGCGTGTGGTTTCAACATCAAGCTCACCACTGACTCATTTGTCTCTCAGCAACTGAGACTTTTAATTGTCAATAACATTAATTACACCTATCATTCATTCTAAAATGACCTTTATTATTTTCCCCTCTTTATAACGTCCTATCCACATGGGCTTGCATTTGGGTGAATGGAGACTAGTGACGGCAGCCCCGAGTTTTCACCATCTGGAAAGCAGAGCTCTGGAAGTACAGGTCAGACTCTTGGGCTTTCCTATAGCTGTCTCCCACCTTATGTGCCTGGGACTGAATTGGTAAACTCTTCTCTTCTCTCAGGATGCAGGGAAGTATATTTGCTATTTACCAAAAAATTCTTCATTTCAAAGGGTTGGGGAGAGGTTTGCAGAAAAGAGAGTTGGAAGAAACAAACCTTATGCTATAATTGAAACAGAACCTGGACCCTGGGGTCCAAAGACCCATATCTGAATCCCAGGTCTGCCACTTATTTGCTGGGTAACTTGAGCAAATCACTCTCGTGCTCTGAGTCTGAGCTTCCTCATCCTCTACAAAATAAGGATGGTAATATTTACCTTACAGGTTGCTGAGGGTTGAACATGAGGTTCTGTGTATAAAGCAGGCAGTCCAGACTCTGGCTCAAGGTTGGCCCCTATTCTAAAAGTCCCAAGAGAACTGAAAGCTACAGACTTTCATCTTCTGCAGGCTTTAGAAAGTCATTGTGTAAAGGGAAAAATAGAGAAAAATCCACCCTTGAAGATTGAAATAGGACAGCCTATTTGGTTTTATGCAGACATGAAGATTGTTTCTGGTTAGTGGACAAGGTAAACAAAAGTACAGGTAAATAAACATATATTTGTGCATCACAATCATACTTATCATAGAACAACATGTTCATTGCATTAGAAGTACATCAGAACCAAGAACCACTGAGAGGATAGGAATGGGCCCATATCCAGGGCCAGCTTCCTGGGTATGCATCCTGTGTGGTTATGCAGAGTCTCCTGCTGGAAGGCTCAGGACTATGCTGTTACCATCTTAAAATCCTAATTTTTGAAATAGGGGCCTCTCAATTTTGTTTTTTCCTAGGCCCCACAAATTATGGAGTCAGTCCTGGTCATATCTTTACATTATCACTTCCCTCACTCCTTCTCAATTCCGTCTGGTATAGTTGAATTCACAGAAGATAAATTTTTACATGATATGTCACTGTCAGAATAACTATCATACGCAGTACCTTAGTGCATTCTCAAGTGCACCCTGGGAGATTGGTATAATTGTCCCCATTGGATAGATGTATAATTTGCTCAAGTTCACACCATCAGTAAGGGTTCTGATCATGACTGGTATGTTTGTCTACACTTGCTACTCTATCATGATGAATGAGAAAAAAAAAAACACAACAACATGAAAAGTAATTCCAGTTCAAAAATAACACAATGTCAAACACTTCATAGGAGGATATTTGAACTAAACTGATGTGCCGGCTCACAATGGACCCAGCAACACATAATTTGTTTATGTTAAATTTCCTGAGTTATGTGCTTGCTTCCTGACACAGAATCTGTGGAACTTTACTAATCACTGTAATCCCAGCATACTGCTTGGCATGTAGAAGATGCTCAATAAATATTTGTTGAATGAATGATATGCCTGCCAAGTTCTTCTTCATTCAGCATTTACTTGGAATTCTTTTTTGAACAAAGGTTCATACCTTTGTCCTTCTCTTTTTGAAGACCTGTTTGACACAAGAATGTTCTTTAGCAACTTGATGTCTGATATATGAAGCAAAAAGCCCCACGATCTTAACAACAAACAAAAACTTTGATGACAACTCTTCATGTAAAACTGTGCTGTTTTATTATGTATTTTTAGTGCGGTTGGAACATTCCAGTTACCAGTTTTATTCTCCACTGCCTGGGAGTGCCTCAGCAAAGGCCTTATGAGGGAAGACTCCTCTTCTAGGTTGCTATATATATATATATATTTTAGAACTACTTTATTTTTTTTGTTTGTTAATTCATTAATTTATTGATTCATTCAATAATACATACTTAGCACTCACTAGTTACCAGGTAGAACTACTTTATTGAGGTATAATTGCCATACAAAAAGCTGCACATACTTAATGTATACAACTGGAGAGACTGGAGATAAGTATTCACCCATGAAACTATCATCACAGCCTATGCAATAAACATCCAGTCCCCCAAAGTATTTCCCCTTACCATCTTTATTTGTTATGATTATTTTTTTGTGATAAGAACACAACATAAGATCTATCCTCTTAGCAAATGTTAAAGTACATAACACAATATTGTTAACTATAGACACTATTTTCACCCAAGGTATCAGCGTCCCCCCACCCTACCCAGGGATTAACATACTCCCTCAGTGTCATTCTTCACTCATACCTTACTCTGTCCCTTGGTCAATGTGCCACAAAGGGCTACTGATTCTTCCTCCTAAATTTCTCAACACCACTCTTACTCGCCATGACCTTCCACTTCTCCAGCTAGTATCTCTCTTGTCTCCTCCCTGGACTGATCCAATGTCTTTCTGGCAGGTCTCTTTGCTTCCCTACAGTGCAGCCACCGTATGGCAGCCGAGGAGCCCTTGCCAACACAGGTCTCTAACCTCAGCACCCTCTGCTTAAAAGCCCTCCCTGGTTTCTCACTGCCTGCAGGAAGAGTTGACCCCACTTGGCCTAGCATTGGAGGTCCTCACCTTCCAGCTCCAACTTCACTTTCTTGTTGGTTCCCATGTATAAACCCACTCTGGTAGCCTTATCCAGGTACACTCTGATACAAAATTTAGTGCTCAAGTGAGATCAACACCTGTGGGAGTGTGGGGAGGAAGCAGTTAAGCTGTGATGATGTAGGGCCCTACTGGAAGCACTGGTAGCCTCTGCTAACCTTATTGGGAGTACTATTGGTCTCTGATAGTCCCACTGGGAGCATTGGAGCTAAAAAGCTCCTAGAATTGTCCCTTGCTCATCCAAAAGAGCAGTCTTTATACCCCTGTCCCAGCCAGTCCTGGGGAGTGTGCTGCTCTTGGAATAGGTGACTGTGGGCCAGGCAGCGCTTCAAAGCAGAGACCACCCCTAAGGAGGTGACAGCTGGAGGTGTCTTTCCTCAGTGCCTCCTGTAGCTGAGGCAACCAGTCCTTCCCTCCCAGAGGGAGGACTGGGAGCGCACCTCCACCTGTCCTTCACTTACCCTCCTTTTGCTCCACAGAAATTTTGCTCCTTTTTTTGTGACTTCATGCCTTTGTCTTGTGTCTTCTGTTGGAAATGCCCTTTGCCTACTGCTTTCTCCCTTTGATCTGATACTTTCAGTCTCCCTTTGTGACTGGTGTCAATTGCTGACTCCTCTGGAAGCCCCCACTCACTCTCCCAGGCAGAGTCAGTTGGTATTTCATGCCCTCACTGAATGAACATTGCTCACCTATACCACCTGATAAGCCTGGACTAGATGCTGAAGATGAATGAGACACAATTCCTGCCCTGACCTGCTGAGAAGATATCCCCCTCTTTTGTGCCCTGGCAACTTAATACATTATTTTATTACAGCACTTACCATGATGCTTATTTATTCACCTACTTGATCATTTATTTGTTCCTTCACTGGGCATTAATCAAACACTTGCCTGCCCTGCGCCCAGTGTTCTGAGAAGCACTGGGGACACAATGAGCAATAGTTGGATTTGGATTTGCTGAGGGATAGAGATTAATCAATGGGTCATACAAAGCCAGTAGACATGATGCTATTGTGATGGGTAATGATGGTGTGAAAGTTTACTGCCTGCCATCGATGCTCGGGGGGAATCATGAGGTTTTGAGCAAGGGATTGAAGTGATCAGATTATGGATCTGAAAACACATGGCTGGCTCCCCTTTGGAGCAGATTGGAAGAGGATGAGGAGGTCAGGGGAGACTATGAGGAAGCTGTTTTTAGTCAACCATTGGGGTAGGACAGTTTGGAGCAAGTTGGGGGCATGGAGAGTAGGGGACAGTTTTAGAGCAATTCAAGAGAAAAGCTGGTAAGCCTTGGTGATTGGTTTGTATGTGACTGGGGATGAAGGAAAGGAAAATGTTAGCGCTACCTTTGGATTCCCATTTATCTCTAACCTTTTTGAGTTCAGAATCCCATGAGAATGATAGACCACTCAGGAGACCTATATGCATATGTTCGCATACAGCATTTTGCCTATCACTTCAGAGAGATACATAGAACTTCTAAAGCCCATTCATGAGCCCCAACTAGGAAAAGAAATTATATCTTTTTCCTTGCTATATCTCCAGATTCTACTCTAGAAAACAGCATAGAATCTGGTACTTGGTTCTTGTTCGTTGAAGTAATTAATAAAGGTAAGAAAAGATGGAGGGTACTGAGAGGCTCCTGATGGTTAATATTCTGCCCTTTCTGCTGCAGTGTGGATATAGGAGTTTTCATAGAAGAGCTGCAACTTGCATGTCTATGAACCAACTGCTCATTAGCTTGCAAGGCAGCATTAGGTGGAAAAGTCCACAAATGGACTCATGGGCCTCCAGGTGGTAGAGAGGAATAAATTTTAAAGTATTAAAGCTCCAAAGACCCAAGATTTGCCTGCAGCAGATGTCTCTCCGCAATGCTAAGTGCTTTGGACTGAAGAATAAAACCGTCTGCTTTTATTTTATGTGGGGGAGTGCATCATTTGGAGATGAAGTCAGTCTGCCTATGGCTGGGTGGATAAGTTAAGTTAATGTCTTGTATCTTATGATTCATTTTTACCTTGTGGAAGAAGCAGAAATGGTAATTGTGTGCATAGACAGAGATTTAAAACAGAATCATGCCTTTGCAGATAAGGCATTTCAGGAGGCCAATAAAGATAAGGGGGAAAAATGCATAGGAGAAGTTTTAAGGAAGATTTACTTTACACATATTAACCTAGACTGGGCTAAAGTTTTCTCTTTGTGTCTTGGGTGGTTGCATGCTTGGGGTAGGGAGAACTATCATCTGAACCATGGACTCTTCAAGGGGTTTTAGTGGTCACCTGGTTCATCCTTGTATAAGCAGGAATTCCCTCTGCAGTGCCCTTTGCAGATGTCTGTGGTTCCTCCTACAGCTGCCTTAATGAGGTTCCATTGTTGAATAACTGATATGAAGTCCTGCCCTGACTTTTCAGTGGATACCAGGAATGGCACATAGGCTTAAATTTATATGATAGTTCCAATTACTTGACAGTGCCTGCCTAGAGTGGGAGGATTCCAAGGCTGAATCTGGGTTAAAGAAAAAGAAAAAGAAAAAGAAAACAACAACAACCAGTAATTGATTATCAATGTTTGTCACAGGAGAAGGAGGATGAGGAGTGGTACCCTGGAAGCCAAAAATGTTCTGAACTTGTTGTCCTTGGCTTTGATTCTTCAGCTAATTAATTCAACCTATATTTATTGAGCATCTACTATGTACCAGTCGTGGTCCTAGGGTCTGGGGGGTGTAAATCCAGTGGTTATTTCTCAGTCCTCATTTTTCCTGCCCTCTCTGTAAAATTAGCCAGAGCTGGCCACTTCTTCATCCTTTTTCATCTTAAATACACTCCTTCCCCACCCCTGGTCTGGCTTTCCTGAAACCATATTCTCTCTTTCCTCCCATCTCGGAGACTATATTGCTCCTCAGTTTTCTCCTCTTTTCTATCTTAAAATGTTGAAGGGCCACAAGATTTGGTCCCAAATCTCCTTTTCTTCTCTGTCTCACTCTATCTATCTAGCCTCATCCATGTCTCTAAATGCCGAGGATATGCTAATGACACTCAGGTTTATGTCTCTAGCCCCACAGGGAAACCTCTATAACCGTCTACTACTTGGCATCTCCACTTAAATATTTAAAATGCACCTCAAACATAAGGAAACTATTGATTTCCCATATTGCCTCCATCCCCCTCTCCCCCGCCCCCAAGGATAACCTTGTTCATTCTTTTGCCAGTCTTTGCATCTCAGGAAATGCCTGTTTCCAATACTTCTCACCAGTCTGCCCATGCCACTCTACCCCTTGACCACTGTCCCAATCCCAGGCCACCCTCCTTCTTGCCTGGAATGCATCAATAAATAGACTCCCATCTGCTCTCCCTGCTTTGATTCTTGCCTCCCTTCAGTTCACTGCCTGCACAATAAGGAGAAGTTTTAAAAATAAATATTAAAAGATCATGTACATTGCTTGCTTAAAATGCTCCAAAAACGTCCCTGGGAAGAGAAATGAAACACCTTCCCCCAGTTTACAGGGTTGCCTTTAGTCTGTGTGCGTCTCAGACCTCACGGCGCTTATTTTCTTCAGCCCCTCACTAGCCCGCTTTCTCTTCCTCCAACAAGCTATGCATGTTTCCTCCTCAAGGACTCCACATTGTTTCTCTAGCTAGAATAGTCTTCTGCCTGATCTTTCTGCGGTTGGTTCCTCCTTGTCTCTTAGATCTTAGCTTAAATTTTACCTTGCAGTGTATCTTTATTGTCTCCCGTCTGGATGACTGAAGGCACCTCCCTGCTGGCACCTGCCTCCGTCACCCACTCCCCTCCTCTCTCCACACCGCACAGATTTCAGCCTGGTTGACTCGGCCTGACGGGGTCTAGCCCCTGCCCAGCCCTCCAGCCTCATCCTCCTGGATTCTTTGCCTCACAGGTTACGTTGCCCTCCTTTGCTGAGTTGTGGAATGCCTCTGAGTCTTTTCACATGCTATTTCTCCTGCCTATATTCTCTGCCTTCCTTTCTTCTAATTAGCCTCTACTCCTTCTCTCGGACACACTTTAGGAAAGCACCACTCTCCCTGGAAATGCTTGTCTGAGTCTCCCCTTACCTGAACTTCCTTTACTGGGCTCATGAAAGCACGTGGGACTGTTTGGTTGTATTGTTGCCTGTTTTCTGGTCTCTCTTCTGATGGCTGTCTTAGAAGCAGGGATTTGTATGTATGGCCTTAGCTTTATCCCCAGCACCCAGCACAGACCTTTGCACCATAATAAAAATTACATAAAGCTTTCCTGACAGGATTTCTGGAAGACGGCAGTGGGATGGCGTTCTGCTAGGTGGATCATAGCCAGTGTTATACCCAACTCCAGAATTCATGAGCTCTAAGTGAGGACTGACCTCTGGGGATAGAACAAATGACATTATCCTGAGGGAGAAGCTGGTAGTGGGTACATTATGGAGAATCAAGTTTGACACTCTTGGTGCAGTTCAGCTATGAGTTTTGCATCCTGCAGCTGTTCAGTTTCCAGGGTTTGACATGGGGACCTAGGAAAGGACAGGGCATCAGTAGAAGGTGGAAATGAGTTGGAAGGACAGGAGAGGCTCAGGTCCCCCAGAAAGTATCACTGTGTCCAGCCCTGGTATGGCTGCCACCTTCTCTGTGATTTGCCTGTCACAGGCAGTGGAGTCTAACTGGTCATGTTTCTATTTAGTGATCCTGCCCATCTGGCCATACCGGCTTGAGTCGGGAGTAGGCATCCAATGCTACCTGGGCCAATGGGATTCTCTGTCTTCTAGAATTTAATATTTAAAATAGAAAAACAGAGTCTGGAAGGTGGTGGTATTGACTCAGGCTAATGGCAACATCCTAGAAAGAAAAGCTACAAACTCCTGCTGTTGGGATATGTCCCTTTTCTTTCCCTTCCTGAGTCAGATCTTCTTTATTCTGTGATATAACCCCAACCCTGCAAAGAGATGGGGGAGGTGGAGTTGGGATGAGAGAAACCAGATGTTTTCTGGAGAGTGGGTCGGTCTTCCAGGAGTGAAAGATGCAATGAGAAAAGAGCCAGGAGTAGATCTCAACTTATCATTTTGAGCTGAGCAAGTGTCTTTTCCCTATAGCAAAATTAAGGACTTCCAGAAAGGCAGAGCTGGAAGCGTTTTACTCATGAGGACATTGTGACCCAGAACAGTGTCCTGACTTGCTGAGGCTCCTGCAGTCAGTTAATGGTTAGGTCAGATCTTAGCCCAGTGCTCTTCCCACCATCTCAGTTGTCTTCAGTCTGTTGAGCTGGGCTCAGCTCACCTGTCAACATGGATTCATTGTGCTCCCCTTCTATGTCAGCTGCAGCTGATTCCCTTTAGGGTCCAGGAGCCCAGGGTTAACCCTGGCTGTGTGGTTACCAGGGGAGTATGTTTATCTAGGGCATCTGCCAACCTAAGGACCCCAGTGACCATCCCTTAAGATTGTGGGGTTGAGAACTATAAAATGATAATCACATGGCAGGATACTGCCACGGAGGAACATCCATCATAATAACATGATGTGATGTGAGCAGCGTGGGGGTGGTACCTGCAAACTGCCCTACCCACACACACCCTGCTAGTCCTGCAGCATTCTAGCATGGCTGCATTCCTGGCCTCAGACGTAACACTTGTTATATTGCTTCCAAATTTGGTTGGATGCAATAATTGTACTCTTCTTTCCAACCAAGTCAGTCTGTCCATGGTGGGAGGATGTCTGTTCTCTCTGCATCAGGCAGATTCCCAGGGAGACCTTTAAATAGGTGGTGCTCCTGTCTGACTTCCACAGTTGGTGTGAAGTCATTGTCCTCAAAGTATGATCTGAAGTTCGCTTGAATCAGAATCCCTTGGTGTGATTATGAAAATGTGGATAATTAGGTCTCTTGCAGACCTACTGAATCATCATCTCTGCATTATTAACAGGTTCCTCAGATGATGAGGGCTGCCGGTCTTAAGTGTTCAATGGGGTTGGAAAAAGTGATGAGTTTAGGCTGGGGAGATAGTGGTTTCCCGCCCCTGCTGCAGCATTTCCTAGCTGGGTAATTTTCACGTGTCACTCACCATCTCTGAGTATCCTTTGAAAGGAAGGAATGTGTCTTATTTATATTTATCTCTATTCAGTGCCCAGAACATAGGTGGCTCTTAACTAGTGTTGAATGAATGCATTCACGAGTGAAGATCTTAACCCACACTGCACCTGTTGAATGAACTAACTCAGAGAAGACACCTGTGCAGAGTCCTACATCCGGTAGGTGCTCAGCAAGTGCAGTTCTCTTCCATTGCCCTGAGGACAGTGGCTTGCCATCTGCAGATAACTTGAGTGGAGACACAGTGGAAGTGTAGAGGAGATGACAGGTGCTCAGAGACCTTTCTGAGACCCAGAGGTGATAGGTGCTCTCAGGAAAATCCATACTTCCCTTCTTATTCTGCTCCCTATGGCCCTCTGTCCATTGTCCTGGGAATCACCAAACCACTGAAGTTCGACCAAGGCCAATCACAGAGGAGAGGGCCATAGCTGCCGGTGTGTCATCTTGGGGCTGGGGAGGCTACCTGGTGGATGCCAGGTCTGTGTCCTGAGGTGGAAGAGCATCGTGGCTATAGTCAGCAGCTCAGCGTAGAGGGCATTTAGACGGATGATTAAGTTGGTGATTTCAGGTCCTGGGAATGAATAAATCAATCCTGGTCTTACCAGGTGATACCATTGGGAAAAACAGCCAATTTCTTCTAGACTAAGTGATTTGATCTATGAAAGGGTCATAATGTACCTTCCCTAACTACTCCCAGCATTTTTGTGAGAATCAAATGAGGTTATAAGGTTATAATTTTTGCCTCCATATAGACCATATTGTGATACTTTCTCCTCAAAGTGTGGTTCCCAGACCAGGAGCATTGGCGTCACTCAGGAGCTTATTAGAAATGCAGAATCTTTGTCTCCATCCCAGACTTACTGAATCAGAATCTTACTTTTACATGATCCCTAGGTGATTTTAAATACACATTAAAACTGAAGAGGCAAAGAATAAGTGATTTTAAGGAAGTTTGAGTTCTCCAAACACCTTTTTTTCCCCAGGGAGCTCCTTTGGAGAAAGGGAATGTGTCTTATCTCTGTTTAGTACCTAGAATGTGACTGACCCTTAATCAGGGTCCAACAAATGAATGAATGAATGAATGAATGAATGAATGAATGAATGATCTTACTCTCACCCACTACCTGGAGCTCTTTACCCAACACTTCTGCTGTAATAGCAGGACCTGTATGCAGTGGATGCAGCTGCCTTACGACCACTGATGCCAACCACAGATGCAGGCATTTAGCATGTGATTAAGGACAGAGTAATCCACTTAATGTGGGTTATGGGAGATATTTGGCAGGAACCAAGGGACAGGGGTTGGATTTTAGTTTCCAAAGATAATGTCTTTCCCAATTATTTAAAGCCCTCAGTTCCTTGGATCACACCCAGACAGAAATAAGCCTTCTTAAGTCAGGATTGTGTAAACAGCTCTCTTGCTCACATTTTCAGCAGAATCTTGACTCTAGCAGTCTGTTCAGGTGCTTATGTAACAAGACATGGTAGGGTTGTCCAGCTGGATGTTTGTTGAGCAGAGACCAACTAAACTTACCATCTATAACAGAGAAATGCTTTTTGTTTACTAGATTTTACCACCAGCTAAATTAATTAAAAGATTAATCTATCCCATCATTCAACAAATGTGCTTGGCTTGGGGTTACTGTAGTGCTAGCAATCCCTGCTTCTATCAAGTCATTGCTGGGTAGTGAGGTTGGAATATGAATCAAGCAATTACAGTGAGATTTCAGGAAGTGCAGACTGATATAGGAGAGCATGGCAGGCGAACTTAGCCTAGAAGAATAGAGGTGATGGACAGAAGTGACCTGTAGGTTTATACCCAAGGGATGAGCAGGAGCTAAGCTGTTGGGATAGGAAGAAATGAAGCTGGTACAAAGAACAGCATGCATCAAGGCCTAGAAGCAAGAGAGAATATGCCCTAGTAAAGGAGGAGAAGCAGTGAGTATTTGGATAGGTGGAGTGGCTCTGTGGGCTGCTTGTGGTATACATGTGTGGTATGTGATGGAGTGGGGTGGAGTTTGATGGGAAATGGAGCTAAAGAGGCAAGCAAGGGTGGGACCTCACAGGGTGTTGTGAATCCTCCTACGAAACTTGGATTCATCTCCAGGTCACTTGAGGAAGTCTTTGAAAGTTGTTGGTGGGTCTGATACATTTTCCAGTTTTCTTCTCTAATGGACCAGTGGACCCCCTCATCACTATGGCAGTGGGGAAAGATTTGTCTCTGGTGTATGTGCCTTACCTTAACCTAGTGTGTCTCCTAACCTGACAAGGTACCTGCTTCTTTGCATCCTTTAATGCTAACCACAGGAGGGTCCTAAGTGTTGTTTTATGTACTTCTTCAAAGAATAGTAGTTTTCTACCAAGGCTTCATCAGTTAAACTCTCCTGTCACTCTGCTTCCAGTCTGTCTCATGCAAGGGTCTACTCATTATAGTCTCTTCGTCTGGGTTCCCCCTGCCTAGAGGGGCAAGTATAGCCTAAGCTGAGAACAGCTGCCCTGCTGGTCCTCACCAGTGGTATCACTGTGGCTATGACCCCAGCAGCCATGGGTCAAGCAAGTGTTATGCAATTGTTCTATACCTATTAGTATATTGGCTACCTTTATACTTCATTGCCAAGACTCTTACTATGAGCTGTCGCTCTTGAAAGGCTTTTGAGAGGCATTGTGGCCAGAACATGGGATTGAGGGTCAAAGGAGTTGGCTTGAATTGTGGCTCCTTCCTACCCCCATTCTGTGACCTTGGGTGAGTCATCTGAATCTTAGTTGCCACAGCTGTAAAGGAGGACAAACAAGAGCACCTGCCCTGTCTATTCTCAGGGCGGTGGTGAGATCAAAGAAGATCATGCGTGGGAAACTGCTTTGTAAAGTTCTATGAAACAGTGGGTTTTCATTGGCACTCTGGGCATTGCTGGTTTTGTCCCTGGCTACGCTACCCTTTTCTGGCACATCTGAAGGCAGATAGGGCCCTGGAGTGGTGCATTTCTCACCTTCCACAACTAATCACTGCCTTCCTGTCTGAGGCTTGCAAATTAGGTTTCATTTTCTCATGACTTCTGCACCCAATCACTAATGGATAACCCAATTAGAAACCATTCGTCCCAAGGTAAACATTATTTTAGTTTAAAATTGTTGAGAGCAAATAATTTTGGTGACACAATCCATTTTGAAACACTTTTTGGTGGACCTGTGGCACCCCCGATTTGCTTCCTTTGTGTGTAATTCTCTCCTCAAGCTTCTGCTGGCATTTTCTGAAATGTTAATGGAATGACATTAAATTCCAGTTCATTTCAGAGCTCCTGTTTTCCTCTAACAAGTTTTTCTCAGGAAAACTTTAAAAATAGTTAGATAGGTGATAGATAGATACAACAGGAGAAAAAAGATTGTCCCTCTTCAAATAATTGCCCTCTAAAATCCAAAACACTGACACAACAGCACAAAGGGAAGATTAAAGGTTCGAAGCGTTAGGATGAACATGAAATTTAGAGATTTTTAATCTTTGCATCTTATCCTCAAAAGGGATTCTCACCAAGTTCTATTCCCATCCATAATACATGCTGGAAGTTCCTCTCCCGCGGACAATGGACTATATTAGAATGTCCAGGCATTTATATCCAGGTCACCCTAAAGAGAGCATAAGGGATCCTTCAGAAAAGATGGAGCCCTCACAGGGCATGTCCTCTCTAAAACCTTCCTCGAGCATCCCTCCCTGTCAGATGTAGATGGTGCTTCTCTTTCTTTGCTTCCAAGGGTTCCATATTCCTTTCCCCATCATTTTGCATTGACTGTACTTCCTCAGTTATCTCTATGGCTCCCCGCAGTAGACTCCAGCTCCCAGCAGTCAGGGACTGTCATTCACTTCACACACTGAATGACTAGCTTCTGGATGGAAGGCATTTCACGAGTCATGTAGGGCCACCATCTCAGACACTCAGCAGCCCTCACCAGGGTGACTCTAATGACCTTCTAACTTGTTTTTTGACTTTACCTAATCTCTACCTCATCCTCTCCATGGGAGCCGGGGAAGTCTTTAAGATGTAAATCAGATCAGTCCTGCCCCTGCTTAAAACCATTCCACAAATGGTTTTAAATACTCTTGTCCTCCTGGTAAACCCATACTCCTTTATGTGGTGTAGGGGGCCTTTCATCACCTGACTTAGCTCTCCAACTTCATCTGTACCCCTTCTCCCCTCACAGAGAAAGCTCCACCTGCTGCTGAACCACAGGAACTCCCTGAATACATCCCACCCTTTCACATGATAGCAGTGACTGATATTTATTGAGCATTTGCTATGCCAGGTACTTTCTCTTTGCTCAATCTGCATTCTTTTTTTTTCTTTTTAAGATTTTTATATTTAAGTAATCTCTACACTCAACATGTGGCTCGAACTCACAACGCCAAGATCAAGAGTCACATGTTCCACTGACTGAGCCAGCCAGGCACCCCTCAATCTGCATTCTTAGTAAACACCATAGCAACCCCATATAATGGTTATTATTATGCCCCTTTAACAGATAAGAAACCTGACACCTAGAAAGGAAGGAAATTTGCTTCAGGCCCGACAGTTAAAGGCAGTTAAAGGGTTAGAATTAGGTCTGTGACTCCAGGGCCTGAGATTTTGCCCACCATGTTTTGTCAAAGATGTGGTTCTCTGGGAGAAAGAACTTACATCTCACGGAGATGTGATTGTGCCCAGAGAGATGAGTGTCCGCTGAAGAGAGATCTACTAAGTGTCCCATCCAAAGTAGATTTCAAAGGTGCTGTAGGAAGTCAGATCCAGCACAGCAATTTCAATTGCAAGGGTCCAAGAAGGCTTCACTGTTACATTTCAGAGGATAAAAAGGATTTTCATGGTAGAGAGAGAAGGAGAGGCTTTTCAGAGCGGGGCATCACTAGAGTCGGCAGAAGGGAAGGCCTCAGGTATGTTAGCAGGGCAGAGAAGGCCTCCCTCTGGCCAAAGCAGAGAGTCTGCTGGAGAAATGTGGAAAGGGCCAGGAGCACGGGGGGAGGTCAGTTACAAGAGGCTCTCCAAAGCTGGGCTGAGAAGCTGGGGCTGCATTTGGTGGATGGTCTGAGAGCTGGTCTGATTCCAGTGTTGTTTGGGGAAGAAAAAAAAAAAAAACAATACAAAATTTGGGGTGGGTGACCAGGGGGAAGGAACACCCAGTGAGGATGCTTTTGCAACAGTTCTGACTTGGGACGGGAGCAGGGGCTGTGTAATTGTAAAGCAAAGGCCTGGTCCCACAGGTATTTAAAGCCACCTTGGGCTATAATTTGTGTTTTAATGACATTGCTGATTCTGCTGTTACTGATGTCTGGGGACCTCAGAGGCATTTCCCAGTCACCTCCTGGGTGGCCAGACGGCTCTGTGGTACTTAAAGAGCCCTCTGTTATGGTCAGGAGCCCCAGGTTTCAAGCCAGGCCCTTCCCCACTGGTGGTATAAACTCGGACAACTCTTGCAGCTTCCTGGGGCAGCTTCCTTCCTGGGCTTTTTCCATGTTTGTCACACCCAATGACTGGCCCATGGAACCCACCCAGTCAAACAAGAGTTTTAGTAGCATGGAAATACTCTTTGAGGACATTTGAAGTGCCTACCATGTACACAGTGCTGTGGGTAACAATGGGGTAAGATCCAGGGCACCTGGGGGGCTCAACGGTTAAGTGTCTGCCTTTGGCTCGGATCATGATCTTGGGGTCCTGGGATCCAGCCCAGAGTCGGGCTCCCTGCTCTGTGGGGAGACTGCTTCTCCCTCTCCCTCTGCCTGCCTCTCCCCTCTGCTTGTGCTCTCTCTCTCACTATCTCTCTCTCTCTCTCTCTCTCTGTCAAATAAATGAATAAAATCTTAAAAAACAAAGCAAAACAACACTGGGGTAAGATCCTGCCACTAATCACTGCTTCCATCGGAGTTAAAATGGTGTGCATGTGTAGTAAAGGCTTTACTTGAAAGCAGGGGGAGAGAAAGGCGCATCTGATGAGTATCCTGGCCAACAGCAGGGGTGAGTCAGTTTCCATAACAGCACCTGAAAGAGCCCTCTCGATGCTGATTTGCTCCTCAGGTCCTTTGTACCAGAACATTCCATCTGTTCAAAACAAGTCAGAGACCTCCCATAGCCTTTAGCCAGGAAGAGAAGGAATTAAAACCTCCCATGGGAGGATTTGATTCAAGCGGATCTGAGAGCACAAAACAAACACATAGTAGGACTTCACCGAATACCATTAGAATCAGTCTGAGAAAATTCAGCTATTTTTTTTTCTTAACATTCATTCATTCACTTACTCATTTACTCTACATTTTATAAGCAGCCACTCGCTATGTGGGTTTACTTGATTGTTGAACTGAACTCCTTCTCAGCTCCTTCTCGAGAAGAAATATCTCTTGTTCATCCATGGATCGGCAGAGCTGCCATAAGCAGTGGTGCAGGATTGAATGAGGAGAGGCCACACAGCTGAATGAGTCAGGGCTGGAATCCAGCCTCAACTTTGCTGGTCCAGAGCGGCTTGAACCTGGAGGACTTTGTCCTTAAGAAGCACAAAGGTCCTGTCTGTGTGCAAAGCTGCAGGGTGAGGAACTGTGTGTTCCCAGAGGAAGTTGCTTTTCTAATTACGCAGGTCAGAGGAACAGTTTTCTATGCTATGTGCTCTTTTTTTTTTTAAAGACTTATTTATTATTAGAGCAAGAGTGGAGGGAGGGGGCAGAGGGAGAGAGAGCTCTCAAGCAGACTCCCCACGGATTATGGAGCCTGACGCAGGGCTCGATCCCATGACGCTGAGATCATAATCTGAGCTGAAATCATGAGTCGGTTGCTTAACTGACTGAGCCACCGAGGTGCCTCACCTATGTGTGCTCTTTATGCTATCAGGGGCCATGTGTGTTATGGGTCTGATGTGGCAGTACTCTAGCACTGTTTTGTGTTTTTTTTTTGAAGAAGAAGAAATTTATTGAGTGCTGTGTACTGGGTGTGCTATTCAGTCCTGCCCCATCACTGAGCGATAAATAGGGCAAAATGCTGATTCCCAGTCTCGTCAGTCATTCAGGTAAGTGTATGATAAAGACACATGTGCAGAGAGAAGGGGCATCTTCTCCACGTTAGGTAGCAAGGGAAGGCTTCCAGGAAGGAACTCCTGGTGAAGTTTTGAAAGATGAGCAGGGTTTGCCCAGCAGTGGAAGCGTGGGAACATATTCCAGCCCAAGACCAGGGACCTGCCTGGACATGACAGAAGCTGGGGAACTTGAGGTTGTGTGGGTGTGAGAGGAACCCGAGCCCATGGCCTTTTAGATGCAGGTGAGATGCATCTTTCCTGGGAGGTCTTCCAAAATCTCGGCCGAAGAAGAGACTTGCGATCTCTTCTTCACTGCCTCTGGACCTGTGATCAGCTCCCATTGTTGTATTTGCCACATGGCACAGCACACACTTCTAATTCAGGAATCGCCCCCATACATGGGGGATGCATCCCAAAACCCCCAGGGGATGCCTGAAACCAAAGGGTAGTACCAAAACCTACATATACTATGTTTGTTCCTGTACATGCAGACCTAGGATCAAGTTGAACTTATAAATTAGGCACAGTAAGAAATTAACAGTAACTAATAATAAAATAGAATAATTATAATGATGTACAGTAATAAAAGTTATGTGAATGTGATCACTCTCTTAAAATATCTTACTGTACTCATCCTTCTTGTGATGACGTGAGATGATCAAATGCCGTGCACGATGAGATGAAGGGGGGTGAATTTTGCAGGCGCTGTGAGGTAGTGGTAGGCCACTATTGACCTTACATTAATTATGTCAGGAGCATCATCTGCTTCCTGACAGAAGTTGACTGCAGGGAACTGAAACCTCTGGTCAGGGGGGACTACTGTATGCACATTTCCATGATAGACCAGAAGCTTGCTGAGACCAGAGAGCTTGTGTCTTCTTCATTTTTGTTTCCTTAGTAAATAGTATAGGCCCTGGAATAGCGTAGATGCTTAAAGCATATTTGCTCAAGTGAGCTGACACGTGGAGAAGGTGCCTACCTCCTAGACTTGATCTTGGGGGACTAATTATATCTATTACATTTATCTATTTATATTTTTTAAAGACTTTATTTATTTGTCAGAGAGAGAGAGAGAGAGAGAGAGAGAATGAGCAGGGGGAATGGCAGGCAGAGGGAGAGGGAGAAGCATGGTCCTCAGTGAGCAAGGAGCCTGACATGGGGTTCCATCCCAGGACCCTGGGATCATGACCTGAGCCGAAGGCAGACACCCAAGTAACTGAGCCACCCAGGCATCCTGAAATATCTATTACATTTAAGTGGCCTCTAAAATCCTTCTTGAATTTTCTTATAAAGACATCTGTACCTAATCATATGATCATGTATGCATGTATACATATGTATGGAGGTATACATATACTGGAAGAATTCATGTCTATGACTTCTGGGGAGTGGGTTGAGAGGTGTATGGGGGTGCTATTTCAGGACCATTGAATATGACTGTCCATGTTGTGCACTGAACAATTCTAAGGGACCATTCATTTAGATGTGAATCTGGACTTTACAAGTTTAAAAAAGGGTAACAAAAACAGAGAAATTATGACACTGCAAATGATGTTTTCTTTCTTTTCAGGATTTTTCTGTATTTCCCCAACATGTTCAAAAATGGATGGGCATGGCTTTCACATTAAAAAAAAATTGTTAAAACTAATGAGTTGTGGACAATTTCAAATACCAAAAGTATAAAGAAGAAAATAAAAATGATCCACATTTACCAACCAGAGAAAGCTACGATTAACATTTTACTTCATAAAATTTGCTATATAATTTTTTAAAATTTTAAAGTGGTGTTTGTTCTTTGAATAATTTTGGATAATTCAGAAATGTACAAAGAAGAAAATCAAAATCACTTCTAACTCATCACCCAGACATGATCCTCTATGAACATTTTGTGTGTTTTCTTCCACCCGTTTTCTATATTGATACAATCATAACTCCGATTTGGTGTTTAATTTGAGCCAGGCAATGTGCTAAGTGCTTGCCAGACATTATCTCATTTAATTCCCCCCATAAGCCTGAGGTGGGAATTGTCAGCCTCATCTCACAGAAGATACAAACCAAAGGTTAAGAAACTTGGATCAGTTGCAATTTGAACCTAATGTTGTTTGACTCTAAAGCAAACATTCTTAACGATTCTCTCTTCTCCTTCAAAGTCGTGTGTGTAGTTACACATTCACACACTCGTGCATGTGTATACATACACACCCCTACATATATATGCTACGCACAGACACCTACAAGTTATAATTACATTGTGTCTTCCATTTTGGTGTCTTTTATTTTTTATTTAATATTATATGGTGACCATTTTAGGATGTGAGTAAAAACGCTTTTAAGAAAGTGGTTTGATAGGGGCGCCTGGGTGGCTCAGTCCGTTAAGCATCTGCCTTCGGCTCAGGTCATGTTCCCAGGGTCCTGGGATCGAGCCCCGCATCGGGCTCCCTGCTCGGCGGGAAGCCTGCTTCTCCCTCTCCCACTCCCCCTGCTTGTGTTCCCTCTCTCGCTGTGTGCCCCCCCCAAAAAAGAAAGTGGTTTGGTAAACTTTGCTTTTTTTTTTTAAAGTTAAATTTTAAGCAAACCAGTCTTGAAGCTTTATTTTCCATAGACTGTGGGCCATTGTCATCAGACCAACTCCCTGTGCAGTCCTCATGATCCCACAAGGCACTTCTTCAATATTTCCTCATCCATTTCTTCCTCACCAAGTTGGGAATAGGGGAAGGCAGGTAAGCTGTGGTCACTGGGCTTAGAAGCTCTCAGAATAAACTAACTGCCATAATTCCTCATTTCATGGCGGTGCCTTATGCAATCATTACTCCACAGTCTGAGTATGTGTGTGTTCCCTGCATGTGTGTGTGTGTGTGTGTGTGTGTGTTTCATGTGAATAACTCTGTATGGCTGAGAAGGCATTTTTCAAATCAAGAAATTTAGGGACAGGTTAAGCAATCGGGATAGTAACAAATCTTCAGTGAGGGTTGCAACAAAAACTAGGGCATAAAGCACCAAACTTTTAGTGGAGTGCAAACTGTTCACATCTAAAATGGAACAGATCACTGCAGGCTTCCGCAGCTCCAATATGCTAATGATGTATTGGATTTCCCAGGGAGATGCTGAGTATGAAGCGATTCCTGAACTTACTCCACTGAAAACTGTGGAGGCAGCCTCCTCAGCTGACTCGTGTTCTGTGCTACAGTTTGAGAAATACTATTTTATAGGGTTTTTTGGTGCAGTTAATTCAATAATTTAATGTCATTCGATAACTAACTAGTTCCTTGCTACTCAAAGCATCGTGGTCCATAGACCGGTGGCATCAGCTTCTAAGCACGCCTTAGAAATACAGATCTGCGCTCCCTCGCCCCTCCCTCACCCCAGTCCATAGATTCAGAATCTGCCCTGTGGTAAGATTCCCAGGTCATACACAAGCGCATTCAAGTTTGAGACAGATGCACTGCTGTGAAGGACACTAAGTTCTTAATGAAATGGAAGTCGCCTTACAGAGCTTATCTCATGTCATAAAGCGTGCTTTATACACGCGTTAATTTAACGTACATGAGCGCAGTAAGTGGAAAATGTATTTGAATACTGCTGGCCATGGAGCATGGCCTCTGCAGGCATGTGCTGATACTCTTTCAACAAGGACCCCAAACAACTGTGAGCCCCCAGGTTTCTCCTAAGCCCGTTTTCTTTTCCTTTTTAGGAGAGCATGCATCAGTCCCCTAGCATGTCCACATTTGGAACCAGAGTGATACATGCAGCCACATCCCATTAGCTAATAGCGAGGCCCCTGGAGAGGGGTTTCAGCTGGGAACACACAGCTAAAGCCCCTTTAATGGCCCAGTCAGCTGTCAGGGCTGTAAACACATTTCTTCCCATTCAGAGCCATTTGCCCCTCTCTCTGACCTCTCGTGGCTCTCGGACCCTGGCCACGTGGCCCAGATGGCATAATCCGTCAGGCCAAAGCAGGTGACAGTGGGGCTTGCTGTTAGGTAATCAGTGACTATAATTAGCTGGGGTGGAAGCAATAATGGGACCAACTGCAGGGCTGGGGCCAGGGGAGCCCTTGATGGGTGGAGTAGCGGCAGAGAGAAAGGCTTGCTCACCCCACTCCCCTGTCTTCCTTTTCCCCTCCATATGATGTTTACAGCACCTGGAGCGTGTGCATGCTTGGGGGAAGCAGGCGATTCATCCTCAATGATGAAGGTCAGGGCTGAGCGCTAGCAATTTAGTAAGTGAGTGGTTTGGCAGCTGATCAATTTTATTTCAAAGAAGCCATTCCAGAAATCTATGTTTCAGTTTGATAATTAGCTGGCTACAAGAACCTTGTGGGACCAAGGGCAGGGGAGGGTTGTAGAGGATTAGAACATGATTCTTGGGGGTCAGACACAGGCATTCTGACCCCGCTTAGCCACCCACCAGTTGGGCTGCCTCATGCTGGTCAACCAGCCTCTCTCTGTCTCCAACAGAGCAGGTCCAACCACTCCCCTCATGCGTCCTTTGTTGGGCTTAAGTAAATATCACTGTCAGTGTTGTCTGAAATCCACCTGACATGTAGTAGGCACTCTGAAAATAGTTTTCCTCTCCTCTGCTTCTCAATAGGTATGACTGTGTACCTGATGTCAGTGAAATAGAACCAACCGACTAAGAAATCACTTAAAGCAGGCCAAATAGGGTCTCTTCGATAATAGATGACATTTAGTTATGTTTATCAAAAAGCAGTTGATAAGTGAAGTTGGCTTTGCTTGTTACTTCTATCAGGAGAACAGTCCCTGCTTTTTGTAAATCAAAATGAAGGAGATGGGGGAGGGCGGTCAACTCATAAACACTGAAGCATTGTTTGTTGTGTGCCATTGTGTTGTTGGCAGCTGATGGCTGCTTGGGGACAGCACATCTGCCGGGTTCACCGGAAATGAAAACATCCTGGAAGCTTCTTCACTTTAGGTTGGTTGAAGGCATAAAGTAAAATGTCTCCATCTCTCATCTACCCTACCCCTTCCCCCAGAATTATTGTTTTCTTCTTTTCCCTCCCTTTATTAAAATAAAAAATATACATATATATAATATATGTATAATACTATATTATACATACTATGTAGTACACATACTATACATAATACTATATTATACATACTATATTATATATATATAATATATATATCTCCCCAGAGAGGCAAAAGGGAAATAAAACCACCTATAATTCCAGAAATGACAAATTAATCATATGAGTATATGTTCTTTTAGATCCCTCTAGACACATATATGCATACATCATTTTTTTTCATCAAAATAGGTCACCTGGTCCCCTGGGACATGATTTTTTTTTCTCCCGATGCGGTATTTTGAATCTTATTCTGTAAGTATAGTTATTAATCTATGTCAATAGGTGTAGTTCTAGAACATAATTTTTTTTCAGATTTTCTATTAGTGTGTTGACTCAATTTGCAAAGAATTCTACTCATCTTTTTCTATTACCTTTTTTATTGAGATAATTCACATACTATAAAATTCACCCTTTTAATGTATACAATTAATTCAGGGGTTTTTAGCAACAAGGTTGGACAATCATAACTGTTTCTAATTCAAGAACACTTCCATCACCCCCAAAAGAATTCTCTTTATCCATTGGCAGTGACTCCTTGTGCCCTCCTTCCTCTAGCCCCTGGCTGGTAGCTGCTAGTACTGTAGAGACGGCATGAGTGATTGAACCGCTTCCTCACCGGTGGATTTATACATTGCTTATGACTACGTATGACTTCAAACAATACTGGAATGATCAGTCTGGAAATTTTGGTCCAATTAAATTATATTTCTGAACTATGTTAGAAGTCATACACAGACACTATTTTAATTTGAAAAGGAGTGTTACATTTTTGGATGATGTGGTTTTGGGAAAACTTAAGAGTTAAATCTCTGAATCTGCAGAATTTATAAACATTCTTTGGGGATTTCCCGAGTGTGGTCATTGCAAAACTGCTTTTGCAAATATTGCCTGTGGAGTTTGCCAGACATTGGAAGATTCTATTACTCTGCAGTTTCACAGTGGAGGCTGATTCCTGACTCCCCCTCCTTGAGTGACAAAGCTGTGTTTTGTTTTGTGTCTTTCTGAGCAGCATTAGGACTTTGTAGAAAGAGGGGCAGGCAGAAGAGCATGGACTGGAACCAATTCTGTTCTCAGTTTCTAGGAGGGATTTTTAAAGTTTGATTTTAAAAAATTGACCTTAATCTGATATAAAAGGAATCTGGTAACTCTATTTTAAAAACCTTGCATACATTTGCATATGTAGACCATATTTAAAGATTCAGAATTCATTGCAGTAACAATAATAATTATTGTAATAACTCCCATGAATTAGGAAGTCATGAGTCTTTGAGGACCAGGTGTGGTGCTAAGTATTTCATATGCATTATTTCATTCAACAACTTGTGAAATCAGCCATAAGATTGTTTAAAAAAACGGAGGTTGGAAGTATTACACAACTTAATAACGATGGTCAAGCAACAAGTTATTCTGGAGTCAGTTTGGCTGGTCCATTGTCCCTCAGTAATTTATCCCTTCCCAGAGCCTGACTCACACTCCCTGCACCCTTCCCCACCCTGTCTCAGTGACAAAGCCAAGTTCTGCAGATCTTCCCTGAGAGCCTACACCTAGAAACAACTAGGGGAGTCCTGTGCCTTAGTGGAGAGAGTGCGGTTTGGGTCTTGGTTCTGCCATTTACCTTGCCACCTTCGGCAAGTTCCTTAACTACTCTGTGGCTCAGTTTCCCCATTGCATGAAAGATGAAATGAAACTGTTAAGCGTGCTCAAGTGCTTCATGATCGCCATGGAAGAGTTGGTGCAGCCTTGAGGTGACAGCACTGAGCCTGTCCCCTGAGGTCCTTACCGAAGAGGCGGTGGTGGTCAGCTAACCCTACCCCATCATTTTACATCAGGGAAAACAGACGACTAGAAAGAGGAATGACTTGCCAGCAACAGAATCTTTGTAGTGATTTTACAAAGTGATCTGTGGTTTCTGCTTGTTTGTCCAAAGAGAGACTGTGGTGGTGTGGTACGCAAGCTTCCGAGGCCAGAGCTCTATTTCCGCTGTCCGTGCTCGCAGGATTCCTTTATTTAGTCTTAGGTCTCATCCGTAGCACAGGGGTTACTGGGATCCCCCGTGTGTTTGAGCCCCAGCGAGTCAGGCACTGTATTCTCAGTACATTCTGAAAATCTTCTTGGAAGGGATACCAACTCTTACTTATTCTACAGATGTGGAGAGCGAGGCAGAAAAAAGAAGCCGTGCTGAAACCCACACAGATAGGAAGGGACAGAATTTAGGAAAGTTGCATCACGATCAAGGGCTCCGCCATTAGCTCATTGTGTAGCCTTGGGCCTGTTACTTAACCTCCTCCTGTCTCCATTATTCCAAAATGGAGTAATGACAGTAACTGCCCTAAAAGGATGTGGTGAGAGTTATTAATGCTTGTAAAGTGCTTGGGAGAACAGCTGGCACATAGTATGAGCTCAATAAATGTCAGCCTCACACAAAACTAAAAACACGGGATGGTTTTGTCGGCTTCCAAACCTTATGTTCTCTGCTACTCCCGGCTACGTCAAAGGGAACCAGGGAATTGAATTCATCCTAAGAAACCCGAACAAGATTCAGGATTGCAAGGCATTCGCAAGTGTGGCCTAGTTAGAAAGCGCACTCACCCACATGCACACACACAGCTACTTTTAATAGCTTGTAAGAGCCAGAGAAAATCCAATTACAGATGAATCAATCGATTAAAAAGAAAGGGGGCAGAAGAAAGGAAAGAATGCTGGAGAGACACAGAGCCAAATTACAGCTGGGTAATAGAATTAAGGGTCTGTAGAGCGAACTGGGAGAAATAACAAAGGCATAAGGGCTGAGGACTCCTCCACAGTCTGTAATGATTTCATTCTTTCTGGGCCCCTTGACTCCAAAGAGCCGTGATGGGGCCAGCGCCCCAAACAGCGGATCGCATAGGAAACAGCCAGAATTGTATTTGGCAAATCATATTTTTGCAAAGAAATAAACCGCGTGTGGCCTCTGGAACAAGAGGATTATGTTTGGGTTAAACAGATGCTCACGGTTAAGGATGAAAGCGCGGGGCCCAGATATCACAGTCCTGGGAGGGGAAGGTGATAACTGTATCTTGTTTGGTAAAGATGTAGCCTGAGCTCGCAATTTTCTGTTTCCTAAGAAATTCTGTCTTTGCTCTCAAAGAAACATCTCATTGTTAACAGAACTTCCCTCTTGCATGCAAACACTTAAAAAAAAAAATCCCACATGCATTTTAAACTTTATTTTCTATTTTGGTGGGAAGGGGTGCGGAGAGGGAGGTGGGGCTGTTAATCCAGCAACAATCTCTACAGCTGTGTCTATTATTGGTAGGTTCTAGAATAACATCCGTTTCTATGTATTTATGGAAAGGCGTCTTTAACTAGGCCACATAAAGAGCCAGCGCATCTATAAATAAATTAAGGCGGCTGCAAGGCGCGGGTGGCTGCCCCTCTGGCTGTAGCCTCTCTGGCCCTGGCGCGCAGCTGTCGCCTTTGTGCCTGGCCAGGCCTGCCCCACTGGGATGCGCTCACCCCGGGCGGGGAGGGCCGGGGCGTGCGGGGCGGGGCGCACCTTCCCCGGCTGACCTGGGGATTGACACCAGCGCGGAGGATGGGCTTCTTGGGGCCCAGGGCTGGCCTCGCTGGTTTGCAAGTCTCTGGCCCCGCTGGGCCAGCCAGCGCAGGTGATCAGGGGGCAGTCACTTCATGGGAGCCAGGTGCACCCAGCGCTGGCTCAGGCTGGGCTGGGTTTAACAGATGGTGGTGTTGAGATTGGGGGTGGGGGTGAGGGCGGGGGATGGCACAAAACAACATGAACCGCAAAATAACCCCGGATGTGTAAAATTAAATGGGGGGAGGGGGCACGGGAATGAGGAGAACTTTTTCCAGAATTTGGCAGCCCAATCCTTTCTTCCCACCCTAGGATGCATGCTTCTACCAGGCTACTCCCTCCCAACAGGCATGAAGGATACAGAGTTTTAGTGGCAGGTTTTTCCTGTGCACTCACGTCAAGATTGAAAAAGAAGAAAGCAACCCCTGTCACGAGAAATGAAGCAAAGAACTTCTGTTTGCTTGGTAGTCCTTTCTGGATTTCCTGGGAATCTTATTCTGGGAATGACCTCACTAAAAGCACCAGTCCTTGGACCTGCAATAACAGTGTGTCCTGTTCAAAAAGGAGAGTCTCAGGTCCTCCAGCTCCACTGAATCAGAAGCTGTAGCTATTCAGGATTCCCAGGGGGTTATAAGGACAAACCATTTGAAAAGCTGTAGTCCACTGGTTCTTACCCCTCGCTGTGCATTAGAATCACCTGGAGTCATGGGTTGAATTGTGTCCTTGAAAAAGATGTTGAAAGTCCTAACCCCAGCACCCGTGAATGAGAGCTTATTTGGAAATAGGGTCTTTGCAGATGATCAGTGTCCTTAGGGTGGGCCCTAATCCAGTACGACTTATAAAAAGGGGGCATTTGGAAACAGAGGCAGATATGCATACAGGGATAATGCCATGCAGAGATGAAGGCAGAGATTGCAGTCATGCATCTATAAGAAAAAGCATAACAAAGCTTGCCAGTAAACCACTGGAAGTTCAGAGAGAGCCATGGGGAAGATTCTCCCTAACACCCTCAGGAGAAACCAACCCTACTGATACCTCCCTCTCAGACTTCTGGGCTCCAGAAATGTGAGACAATAAGTTTCTTTTTGGTTTAAGTTATACAGTTTGTGTTACTTTGTTATGGCAGCCCTGGCAAACGGACACACCTGGATACTTGTAAGACAAATCCAGGTTTCTAGGCTATATCTGACATGTTTGCAATCAGAATACCCAAGGGTGGAGCTAAGGGACCTGCATTTTTTGAATGTCCCTTGGACAATTCTAATGTAGTTGGTAGTGTGGGAACGAGTGTACCTGTCCACATATCCTGTAGTATTTGCTTCATCCTTATAGCATCCTTCCTAAGATCAGACGCTTGTATGTACCAGTCTGCTTATAAACTTTTGGTGAAGGGGAACTCACTACCTGTTGGGTCAGGCTGATCCATCATGGAAAGTTCTAATTGTTCAGAGAAATCTTTAAATAGAGCTAAAATCTCCTCTGATTTTCTCTATTATAAAAACAAAGAAATGGAACCCCTGAGAGATTGAGTAACTTGTCTAAGGCCATACAATCAGTATGGGGCCTATGTGGATTTGAATCCAGGCAGTTACCAGAGAGTCCATCCTCCTGATCACTCCAATGACTCAGATCGCCCAAGGGCTTAAGAAGGGGCCATGACAGCTGTGGTCATAGCAAGACCTCCTCTAACCCTGGGAGACTCAGAGACCCAGTGTCCCTCCCTGATCCTTACACCTAAATGGTGGGATGGGAGGGTGGGGTATGAAGTTAGAGGAGGGAACTGTGTGATACCACTGGGCACCTGGCCTATGAGATTTTCTATGGGTGCATCTAGAATGTGGATGAATTGGGTTGGGGAGGCCAGGGTGTAGATTTGGTTCTTGTGTCATGGCCTACTTCTGACCCTAACTCACTGAGAGACCCTGGGCAGGTCTTGTGCTCTCTGGCCCTTTGTGTTCACATCTGTGAAATGGGGATAATAGATGCTGCCTTTCAGACTTTGTAGCAGCCTTGAGGGGTTCCAGTGGGATCACACACAGGAAAATGCCTTGTGAAGTACAGATGTGATTATTATTGGCATGAGATGAGAACTTAGGTATTTCCATGAAAGGCTCTTCTCACTAGGGCAACTTCGGCAGTTGCTCTTCTTGATCAACCATTTGACTTCTGCTCAGTTTCTAACAAGCCATATCCAGGCTTGAGTGGAAGTGGGTGTAAGGAGGATTATTCAGAGGTGAGGCCTTGTAGAGAGCCATAAATCTGGCTGTATATTTCCCTCTCCCTGGACATACCCCATAATGGACCCATTTTCCAAAGCCAAGAATGGCATCCCCTTCTCTTTTCAAGACATTGCAACTGAGCATCATTTTCTTGGGGGCAGGGCTGCCTGTCCCTCTTTCCCTAGAAATCTAGATTACCCCCACTGTCTGGACCTGGCTCATTCATCAGGGTTCAGAAGCCTTGATACTGTTATTATTCTCATCCCCAGTTTTTCTCATCAATTTCTTTATCAGTTCTTTCCACAAATATTCCCTTAGTGCTTACGTTGGCCCAGACTTGGTGCTGGGCACTGGGAATATGGAATGGATTAAGATGAGTTTCTGTGTTCTAGCAACTCAAAAGCAATCCCATCTAAGGGTTGTATGTGGTTTGGCTTCCCAAAGCTGTCCCTGTTTGCAGGCCTCACGGTGAACCTTCTGCTCCTTCTCTGATTCCTTTGCAGTATGGTGGACCAGGGATAGGTCACTGCTGAGGCAGAAGATGTATGCTCTGCGCCCCTCCTTGCTGTGTGACTTTGGGCAAGTCACAGCCTCTCTGCGCCTGTTTAGCCTTCTGTAAAATAAGGTCAACAATAGGGATGTGAAATAAGATTCGGTGAGAATTTACTATGATCCAGAGACTATTCTAAGTGCTTTACTTATGTCAACTATTAACAACTTTTAAGAGGTAAATGTTATTAGTGTCTTTGTTTTGCAGATGGGACCACTGAGGCACAGAAAAGTTTACTAATTTAATAGGTCACAAAACTAATTCTTTGCAGAACTAAGAGACAAGTACAGGCTCTCTGGCTCAGAAAGCCAGGTTCTTAACCACTGTCATATCCTGCCTCCCAGGGTGACCATTATCAGAGTTTACCTTAGGGGGTGTGTGAACAGGCATAGCATTCTGTAAAGTGCTGCCCAAATGAACACAGATGAGCATGAAGATGAAGAAGAAGATGATGATGAAAATGATGATGATGATGGAGAGAAAAAGATTCTTCTTCAGCGAAGGATTGAAATTTCTCATAGGGTCTTATCTATCCACAGATGGATAGATGGATGGATGGAGAAAGAGAGAGAGAGAGAGAGAGAGAGAGAGAGAGAGAGAGAGAGAGAGAGGATTGCATACAGATGACACTATCCTGCACAGCACAAATTTCTATCCTAGTTTAAAGGTGAGGGAATTATGCTGCCATGTATATTCTCACCCCAGCAGAGGGTGAGATTAGGTGAGATAGGGTTTTATTCTCTGCAGAGGTCTCTGAACTGCAGGATAACCAGGCACATACCCTAATCCTAACCCTAAATCTGAGAGAGAGAAAAAAAGTTGATGTGGCAATATATATATATATATATATATATATATATATATATATAAAATGGGATATTGGAATATTCCTCAGCTGTATAAAACTACTAAATCTTGCCATTTGCCATGACATGGATGGGGCTAGAGAGCATTACATTAAGTGAAATAAGTTAGAGAAAGGAAAATACCATATCATTTCACTCATATGTGGAAATTAAGAAACAAATGAGTAAAGGGACGAAAACAGAGAGAGAGAGGCAAACCAAGAAACTGACTTAACTCTAGAGAACACACTGCTGGTTACCAGAGGGGAGGTGGGTGGGGGGTGCGGGAAATAGGTGAAGGGGATTAAGGGGGGCACTTGTTGTGATGAGCACTGGGTGATGTATGGAAGTGTCGAATCACTGTATTGCACATTTGAAACTCATACTATACTGTAGGTTAGCTAACTGGAATTTAAATAAAAACTTAAAAAAAAAAAGGTTAGGGAATGAAGGCTCAGAGAGGTGATGTGCCTTGTCCAAGGTCAGTCAGTGACAGAGCTTGGATTTCACCCAAGGATCGTTGGATTTTGAAGCCAGCGATCTTCTTACATCTCTCTACTCCAGGACAGACAGGAGTCAGCAGTTCTGGTCTTCAGCTGAAGAGTCCTCTCTCCTGTTCCCACCTTCATTCATCAGCTATTTGTGGGGCAATTTCTGTACTCATGGAGAATTCAGCAAGAACAAGGCCACAATTCCTGCTTTTAGGGAGCTGTAGCTTTAAAGTATTATATAATCTTATCTCCTGTGAGGAGCAAGACTTACCTAAGGAGTCCCCACTTCCAGTAAGAAGGAGAGGCTTCTCCCCTCTTCCTGCCTCTCACTTTCCTGTTTGCTAGAATCCAGATTTAAGCCCAGCTTCCAGCGACAAATGGACTTGATTTGTACAACCTGAAGATCAGTTTAGGAAAGCCAGACAGGCTGTCTCCTTTTAACTTCAAGGTCTCAGAGGAATAGGTAAATTAAAAAACAATGTTATTCCCAATCTCTTTGTTGCTGAAGCAGATTGGCTTTACACTATTATGGCCTGGGCTAGTTCTAAGACATCACATATTACAAATCAGAATCAGTTAGAATGGTGTGTGTGAAGTGAACAGTGGTGGAAAAAAAATGCACATAAAACAGGACAACACAAGAATGATCAAAATAAAAGACATTTTTTTGTTTTGTTTTTGTTTTTCCCAAGGGGGACAAGTACAAATTTAACTAAACTCAAGTAAACATGTCCAGGGAAAACCTAGGGCTCTAGATAGTCAGGCATGCTTCCTTAGAGCTTAAAAGGAAAACAGGACATATTTCATCCCTATGTTGGTCTTGGCAGTGAGGCAAGACCCTGTCACCACATTATCTCATTTAATCCTCCTGGCAACCCTAAAATGAATATATTATTATGAAACAGGGATGAGGATTATTTGAGAGGATGTAAGTAAGACACCAGGTCCCTTGCCTGCTCAAGTCCATTACTTGTTCGGCAGTGATGGTCATTATTACTGCTGCTTAAATTCATTTGACAGACAAGGAAGCTAAAGCTTGGAGAGATTCAGCAAGTTGTCTGTAAAATTATGAGGGTAAGAAGTGGCAGGGTAGGAGTCCCATCTGGCCCCAAGGATCACTCCGACTCTTCCTGCAGTACATGGTGCCACCAAGCTGCATTTTTTTTTGAGGAAGGACAGAACAAGACATTTTTTTTATTAATTTTTCTAAAAAGACTTGCAGTTCTGGTTCCTGTAGGCTAGCCCTGTTCCTGACCTGTGTTTTTCTTCTCTCCTCTAATTATCTAGTCTCAATAAGAAGTCACCATATAGTTTCTTTTGTGGCCCCTGGCTTAGCTCCAATCTTAAAGGAAACCAGAAGACCCCATCACTGTCACCATCATCATTGCCATCTGCCACAGGGCTTTCTCAAGCCCTAAGCTGAGAGGGTCTTTCTCTCCATTGTGACTCATACCCCATCACCTGCCCCTCCCCCTGGGGCCAAGCAGGGTTATGAGTCATTCTGGCTTCTGACAGTCTCAAAAGAACTATAAATCTAAGTCCAATCCTTTAAGGTCAAGGAGCACCATAGTTCTTGAAGCCACACCATTGTGTTTGGCACACGTCTTCTCCTTCAGCCAAGGAGAACTCCATGCCTCTGTGGGTTTTTCCTTTTTTAGCTAATTGCTCCCTCTTTGGTCCCACCCTGGGAGAATCCTCAGTTAGTCAAGGGGACACTCCTGGATCAGAGGTCAGGTCACATATGTTCCAGGGCTGAGATCATGGGTGAATTCTGGGTTTTGCAGAAGAATTAGAGACTGGGGAACCAAGCCCTGTGTCAAGTGCAGCTTATTGGGAGTACCAGCAAAAGCAGGGACTCCCTTAGTGCTGGATCATCACAGGCCACTGGGCCTGTGGCTTCACAGACAGGTTATAATTATCAGACAGCTCATCCTGGAGGGAAGCAGAGAATGAGCTTCAGAACCAGTCCTCCTGCCTCTGGTTTGGCATCCCTCCAGCCTGCCCCATTGAAATGCCACTCTCATGCTTAGGATCTTTAATGACTTCCCTTTAACCTCTATTTAACAAGAGGAAGAATATTTTTATGGTTTAAATGGAAAGGAAAATGCGCTTGCGTGCTCATGCGCGCGCGCGCACACACACACACACACACACACACACACACACACACACACACACACCTTATTTTCCCCTCTGCCTTCCTGCTTCACCTGATCCACTTCTCTTGGTCTCTAAGGTTTTGCTCTGCTGTTGCCTCTTCTGATTTGCCAGGCTGAGCTAGGTGCCTGCTCTGTACATTCCTTACACATCTTGGGCTTCCTGCTAGCCCAGCCCTCACTGCGCTTCCCTGCACTCTGCTTTTCTATTTAATCATCTATCTTCTCAACATTGCAATAAGCTTTTCAAGGGACAAGACCCTGTTTGCACAAACCACATAGAAGGTGTTAGAAATGATGGGTGACATCACATAGTAGGGTGATGGAGAAATTTACCTGTATCTCTTTTTATGGCACTGTAGATTCATTAGAAATGAAGGAAAGATGTCCCTTTCTGTGTTGTTGAAGATCTGAATTTTCTTTACCCTTGATGAAGGCAATAAATAGCCTTTTGGGGCTTCAGGGCTAAATAAAACAAAGAAAAAGTGGGCATGCCCCTCTCCAACTCAGCCTTATGAAATTTACTTGAAGGTACAGACCCATTGAAGTATAATCCAAAGTGGAGAAGGACTTATTCAAGGTTTGAATAGGGTGGAGGCCCAATCAATGTGATGGTTGGGTCTTCTAAGACTGGGTCAAGGGCAGGGTTGTGGGAATGTTTGTTGAGTTACTCCAACTGAAAGGCAGTTGATGGCCTTCATGGTGGTCTGTGAAGCTGCGTGCTAAGAGCAGTGACCTCAGGAGCCCTCACAATATTCCCTGTTATTGGGCTGGTGCAGAGGGAGAGTGGCTGCCAGCATAACCACCACTTTCTGGTTGGTCCATGATAGCTGAGCAAGGACTTACATACAGCAGCACTAGAGATTGGGAATGAAGCTGTGGTCTCCTTACCAGCCCACTCTCTGCCCACTATTTTCTTGGATCTAGTAAGCTCTGGGAGTCTTATATTATCCAAATGAGAGGGAAGGACTGGACAGGGTAGGGGCGGAGAATGACTAAAATTGAATTTCTTTTATTAGTCAGGGGTTTTTGGGGTACTTCTGTATCACAAAGAATCCTCATGAACAAAGAAAGTGAACCACTAGTCTTGCAAATGAATCAGCTGGAATGATCCAGTCCAGTAGGCATATACGGAACACTGGCTCTAGGTTTGGGGCTAGGATTATCATGGTGGATAAGCCATAGCACCTTTTCATGGTGTTCCCTTGCAGTCTATAGGGTAGACCAGATGGCCACACAGTCAGGGATTTCAATATAACTTGGTATAAATTGAGGAAGAGAGACGCTCTCGAAAGAGGAGGACTTATCCTGGACTGGAGAAGCAGGGAAGGTTTTCTGGAATATATGATATTTGAACTGATCCTTGGAGGTAAAAATGAACTAAGTTTGTGATAAAAAATCAGAAGGGTATTCCAAGCACCAGGGTGACAGTGAAAGAAAGATGGAAATGTGAGTGCACTACCCAGAGAATGGGGGGATTTATATGTAGTTGGATGTTGCTGGAAGATGAAATGTGTGCTCTTAATGGTGGAAGATGAGATTAGAAAGTTAATAGGTCCAGAGGCAGATAATCCTATACTAGATCCCAAGGATGCTGAGCAGAAATCAGAGGGTTTTAAGCAGGTCAAATTTCAGCTTTAGAAAGATAGATTAATTAATATAATGCTGGTTCTATTATAGATAAACCCTAAAAATTCAGCAGTTTAATGCAATACAAGATTATTTCTCAGTGGTGTGTAAGCCAATTGGTGGCAGTAAGGGGTCTGCTAAGAGTCTCAGGTTGGCACTGAATCTGACCTTTTTAACACAAGGCTTCCAAAGTGTTGACATCATTCCCAGCAGACTGAGGAAGGGAACCAAGAAGGCTTTTGCACAAAGTTTTTAAGGATTAGGCCAAGCATCACTCCCATCCATATTTCACTTTCCAGAACCCAGTTAACTCAGTCACATCTCAGCAGCTCACAATAAGGTAGCCAGGCAGGTGTTGCCAAGATGTTGCCCTGGAGGAAGGGAAACCAGTTTGGTGAATGGCTAGTTCATCTCTGCTCCAAAGCATCTCTTTGGATCAGCAGAAAATTTACTTAAAGGACACCAAACAAAAAGACTGTTGCTCACCCATGTTAGAGGGGATTTTAGGGGGTAGAAATAGAGATTAGAGAGATGGCAAAAGAATCCTTATAGAGACAGAACTGTCAGGACTTGAAGTGTGGATGGAGGAGGAAGCATGAGAGAGAGGAAGGAGGTGATGCTGGGGTTTCTGGTTTGGTTGATGATGCATTCTGGAGAGATCAGGAATTACAGGAGGAGGGACAAGTTTGGGAAGAATGGAAGTAGGTGGAGATAACAAATGTGATTTTAGGCATGTTGAGCTTGTACAGCTCATGGAATGTGTAAGTGGCCATCTGAATGACAGGCTGGGCTCAGAGAAAAGACCAGATTAGGGAGAGGGAGGAGTAGGAAAGGTTAACATATACAAAGTCAAATTAATATGGTTCCTTCACTAGGGAGAAGAAGAGACAAAAAGAAATGGCAGAAAGGAAGAAGAAAAGATGACTCTCCAAAAGATCCAAACCATATAAACATTCTGGAGAATGTCACATGTATTTCTCCTATAGAGTGTCTTTACTTGAGTACATATGTGTTAGTCCTTGCCAGGGACCAGGAGCTATGCTTTGTGCTGGGAGAGGTGTTTTGTGCACCTCTCCACTCTCAAGGAGCTCAAAATTTGCTGGAGGCAAATGGTTGGGTCTCCCATAGATGGATCGTCCCCACAGACAGGGAAAAGTTTCCTAACCAAGGTGAACCATGGGTTACCAGAGGGACATTTCCTTCTCTATGCCTGGAATTCCACTATTGCAAACTCACAGTTTTTGAATAAGCTGTTTGCCTTTTCTTTTGGGGACCCACATGATGTAGTAGGAAGAAGATAGGCTTTAGAGACAAGCAGTAGAATATGCTACCTAGTAGTGATAGGCCTTGGGCTGATAACTTAGACTATCTGAGCCTTACTTCTTTATTTATTAAACAAGAACAATAAGAGTAACACTGGATACACTGCAATAATGGGAAGTTCTTGATATTAAATATGCAGTGTTCCATAATAAGAATAATGGTAAAATTATGATGATGATGATGATGATGATGGCAGCTAACAGTGGCTACTATGTGTCAGGACTATCTGAGTGCTTTACAAATACTCTGTTAATCCTCTTAACAACCCCATGAGGTAGAATTATTATTTATTTTCTTTTGATAAGTAAGAAGATTGAGGCAGAAAAGGCATCAGGCTTGAAGATGTAATTGCTTCTGGATGGGCAACACTGAACACATCTCTGAGAATAAACAAGTCCAGAGGATGGAGGATTTGGTGGGTAAGAAAACATTCACTGTCCACTGGGAAGGATCCTGGAAACAGAAAATGGTGCGAGGTGTTGAAGTTTGTGGAAACCGGTGGGATAGAAGTGGGAGACAAATGTCACTACTCAATATTTTGTCAGGGATGGCACAGACACCAAATGGTTCGTGCATTTGTTCAGCCACTCAGTGTCCTCTTATTGATCATAAATAACTCTGTGGCAGCTGGGCTCGAGAATGCCCCCCCCTTCCCTGGCTTCCAGAAGCTTCTAGTTGATTCCAGGAAGGGCAGAGTAATGAGTGGGCAGAAATCTATGAGTGTTCCTTTTCTTTCCATCCACCCTATAATGGATGCATAGGTAGTTTTTGTTTTTGTTTTGCCATTTTCTTTCTTTTGATTTTTCTTTTGGGAATTACTCCTCAGCCATGTTGTGTGACACTCATAGGGTTGGCCTGTGATCCAAACTAGAGTGGCCAGGCAACTCTCTCTAGAATTTGCCTTTGAATGGAGTGACATGGTGTTGAGACATGTCTGCACCTCCTTCATCTAGACTCCAGCACTCTGAAGAGACTTTCCTTTGGTTCCTGGAGCTTTAAGGCCCTGGAGCTACCCAGCTTCCTTTCTTCATTGTTGTGTGTTTACCCATATCATATCTATATGTACACAGACATATGTATACACACACACACACACACACACACACACACACACACACACACACACTTTTTTTCCTTATAATGGCTGATTGCTTTCTGTTGCTTGCAACCAAAGACATTTAACTAATACATATCCTTTTCTGACCATCTTTCGGCCTCGGTTTTTCCACCTGTAAAAAAGGAATGGTGAAACTTGCTACTTACCCTCAGGAGGTTGTATAGATTAAAGGTGTATGTCAATAAAATGCTTTCAGATGCTTGGATGAAAGTTGCTGTAGAACTACAAAGTCTCCATCTCCATTTTAGCTGTACTCTCAAAGAGGGACTTTCTTTATACATCATAGAACAGCTTTTATCCCAAGAGGATGTGTTCCTCATTTTACTGTCTCTGTAAACAGTTCAAGGATTGCTCCATATTTGTTGCATTTCCAAAGCTACCATTGGAGATGAAAGCCCAGCTTTATTGAGCATGAGCGGTTGCTGTATGCGGCAGGTAGGAAATGTGTTCCTTATTGATATTATGTATTAGTTAATGATAAGGAAGTTGGCTCAAATTTTCAGGTTGTTGCTTTGTTAGCTCTTTAGGGTTAATATTCACATTCTTACCTCAAATTAAAAAAATGTAAAAACCCCGTCAATTTTAGAACAGAAAGAACTGCATCATCTTAGAGTACTTGGCAATAATGAAAGTATATAACATTATAAAAAAACCCATAACACCTTGTGGGTTCTACGGTATTTTAGGATTTTCAAAACACTTATACTTTCCCTTGGACTGGTCTTGATTCTAGAGTATCCAGCAGGTGCCAACTACACATAAGACTTCTGAGTAATTAGTTTTAAGTGAACCATTTTTATAATATGCCAACATGACAGCTGTGCATACCCATCAGAGAAAATTTGGAAATGCAGAAGGGTAGAAAGAAAAAGAAAAAAATATATATATATATTTTTGGATTCCACAAGTTTTTATTTGTTTGTTTGTTTGTTATTGAGGGGGGCACATTTTCAAACAACTATGCATAAGTGTAGGCTACTATAAAAACAGAAAGGAACTCTAGTGTCCTTTCAAGCTCTAACCAGGTCCCTTTGCATGCCCATTAAATTAGTATCAATAAATGTGTTGCCTTTTCTTTTTCTTTTTTTTTTACCTAGTTTTTTTATTGTTAGGTTAATCACCATACATTACATCATTAGTTTTTGATGTAGTGTTCCATGATTCATTGTTGTGCATACTACCCAGTGCTCCGTGCAGAATGTGCCCTCTTCAATACCCATCACCAGGCTAACCCATCCCCCACCCCCCTCCCCTCTAGAACCCTCAGTTTGTTTTTCAGAGTCCATCATCTCTCATGGTTCGTCTCCCCTTCCGATTTCTCCCCCTTCATTCTTCCCCTCCTGCTATCTTCTTCTTCTTCTTTTTTTTTTCTTAACATATATTGCATTATTTGTTTCAGAGATACAGATCTGTGATTCAACAGTCTCACACAATTCACAGCACTCACCATAGCACATACCCTCCCAGTGTCTATCACCCAGCCACCCCATCCCTCCCACCCCCGCCACCACTCCAGCAACACTCAGTTTGTTTCCTGAGATTAAGAATTCCTCATATCAGTGAGGTCATATGATACATATCTTTCTCTGATTGACTTATTTCACTCAGCATAACACCCTCCAGTTCCATTCACGTCATTGCAAATGGCAAGATCTCATTCCTTTTGTGGCTGCATAATATTCCATTGTGTATATATACCACATCTTTATCCATTCATCTGTCAATGGACATTTTGGCTTTTTCCATAGTTTGGCTATTGTGGACATTGCTGCTATAAATATTGGGGTGCACGTACCCCTTCGGATCCCTACATTTGTATCTTTGTGGTAAATACCCAGTAGTGCAATTGCTGGATCGTGGGGTAGCTCTATTTTCAACTGTTTGAGGAACCTCCATACTGTTTTCCAGAGTGGCTGCACCAGCTTGCATTCCCACCAACAGTGTAGGAGGGTTCCACTTTCTTCACATCCCCGCCAACATCTGTCATTTCCTGACTTGTTGATTTTAGCTATTCTGACTGGTGTGAGGTGGTATCTCATTGAGGTTTTGATTTGGATTTCCCTGATGCTGCGCGATGTTGAGCACTTTTTCATGTGTCTGTTGGCCATTTGGATGTCTTCTTTGGAAAAATGTCTGTTCATGTCTTCTGCCCATTTCTTGATTGGATTATTTGTTCTTTGGGTGTTGAGTTTGATAAGTTCTTTATAGATTTCGGATACTAGCCCTTTATCTGATATGTCATTTGCAAATATTTTCTCCCATTCTGTCGGTTGTCTTTTGGTTTTGTGGACTGTTTCTTTTGCTGTGCAAAAGCTTTTTATCTTGATAAAATCCCAATAGTTCATTTTTGCCCTTGCTTCCCTTGCCTTTGGCGATGTTTCTAGGAAGAAGTTACTGCAGCTGAAGTTGAAGAGGTTGCGGCCTTTGTTCTCCTTTAGGATTTTGATGGACTCCTGTCTCACATTTAGGTCTTTCAACCATTTGGAGTCTATTTTTCTGTGTGGTGTAAGGAAATGGTCCAGTTTCATTCTTCTGCATGTGGCTGTCCAATTTTCCCAATACCATTTGTTGAACAGACTGTCTTTTTTCCATTGGATATTCTTTCCTGCTTTGTCAAAGATGAGTTGACCATAGAGTTGAGGGTCCATTTCTGGGCTCTCGATTCTGTTCCATTGATCTATGTGTCTGTTTTTGTGCCAGTACCATACTGTCTTGATGATGACAGCTTTGTAATAAAGCCAGAAGTCCGGAATTGTGATGCTGCCAGCTTTGCTTTTCTTCTTCAATATTCCTCTGGCTATTTGGGGTCTTTTCTGGTTCCATACAAATTTTAGGATTATTTGTTCCATTTCTTTGAAAAAAGTGGATGGTATTTTGATGGGGATTGCATTGAATGTGTAGATTGCTCTAGGTAGCATTGACATCTTCACAATGTTTGTTCTTCTAATCTATGAGCATGGAACGTTTTTCCATTTCTTTGTGTCTTCCTCAATTTCTTTCATGAGTATTTTATAGTTTTCTGAGTACAGATCCTTTGCCTCTTTGGTTAGATTTATTCCTAGGTATCTTACGGTTTTGGGTGCAATTGTAAATGGGATCGACTCCTTGATTTGTCTCTCTTCTGTCTTGTTGTTGGTGTATAGGAATGCCACTGATTTCTGTGCATTGATTTTATAGCCTGCCACTTGACTGAATTCCTCTATGAGTTCTAGCAGTTTTGGGGTGGAGTCTTTTGGGTTTTCCACATACAGTATCATATCATCTGCAAAGAGTGAGAGTTTGACTTCCTCCTTGCCAATTTGGATGTCTTTGATTTCTTTTTGTTGTCTGATTGCTGTGGCTAGGACTTCCAATACTATGTTGAATAGCAGTGGTGAGAGTGGACATCCCTGCCACGTTCCTGACCTTAGGGGAAAAACTCTCAGCTTTTTCCCATTGAGAATGATATTCGCTGTAGGTTTTTCATAGATGGCTTTTATGATATTGAGGTATGTACCCTCTATCCCTATGCTCTGAAGAGTTTTGATCAAGAGAGGATGCTGTACTTTGTTAAATGCTTTTTCTGCATCTATTGAGAGGATCATATGATTCTTGTTCTTTCTTTTGTTAATATATTGTATCACATTGATTGACTTGTGGATGTTGAACCAACCTTGAAGCCCAGGGATGAATCCCACTTGGTCATGGTGAATAATACTTTTAATATACTGTTGGATCCTATTGGCTAGTATTTTGGTGAGAATTTTTGCATCCATGTTCATCAAGGATATTGTTCTGTAATTTTCCTTTTTGACGGGGTCTTTGTCTGGTTTGGGGATCAAGGTAATGGTGGCCACATAAAATGAGTTTGGAAGTTTTCCTTCCATTTCTATTTATTGGAACAGTTTCAGGACAATAGGTATTAATTCTTCTTGAAATGTTTGGTAGAATTCCCCTGGGAAGCCATCTGGCCTTGGGCTTTTGTTTGTTGGGAGATTTTTGATGACTGCTTCAATTTCCTTAGTGGTTATAGGTCTATTCAGGTTTTCTATATCTTCCTGGTTCCATTTTGGTAGTTTGCTACATCTCTAAGAATGCATCCATTTCTTCCAGGTTATCTAATTTGCTTGCATAGAGTTGCTCAAAATATGTTCTTATAATAGTTTGTATTTCTTTGGTGTTGGTTGTGATCTCTCCTCTTTCATTCATGATTTTGTTGATTTGGGTCATTTCTCTTTTCTTTTTGATAAGTCTGGCCAGGGGTTTATGAATCTTCTTAATTCTTTCAAAGAACCAGCTCCTAGTTTCGTTGATATGTTCTACTGTTCTTTTGGTTTCTATTTCATTGATTTCTGCTCTGATCTTTATTATTTCTCTTCTCCTGCTGGGTTTAGGCTTTATTTGCTGTTTTTTTCTCTAGCTCCCTTAGGTGTAGGGTTAGGTTGTGTATTTGAGACCTTTCTTGTTTCTTGAGAAAGGCTTGTATTGCTATATACTTTCCTCTCAGGGTTGCCTTTGCTGCATCCCAAAGACTTTGAACAGCTGTGTTTTCATTTTCATTGGTTTCCATTAATTTTTTTAATTTTTCTTTAATTTCCTGTTTGACCTGTTCATTCTTTAGTAGGATGCTCTTTAGCCTCCATGTATTTGAGTTCTTTCCGACTTTCCTCTTGTGAGTGAGTTCTAGTTTCAAAGCATTGTGGTCTGAAAATATGCAGGGACTAATCCCACCTTTTGGTACCGGTTGAGACCTGATTTGTGACCTAGGATGTGATCAGTTTTGGAGAATATTCCATGGCCACTAGAGAAGAATGTGTATTCCATTGCTTTGGGATGGAATGTTCTGAATACGTCTGTGAAGTCCATTTGGTCCAGTGTGTCACTTAAAGTCTTTATTTCCTTGTTGATCTTTTGCTTAGATGATCCGTCCATTTCAGTCAAGGGGGTGTTAAAGTCCCCCACTATTATTGTATTGTTGTCAGTGTGTTTCTTTGCTTTTGTTATTAATTGCCTTATATAATTGGCTGCTCCCATGTTAGGGGCATAGATATTTACAATTGTTAGATCTTCTTGTTGGATAGACCCTTTAAGTAGGATATAGTGTCATTCTTCATCTCTTATTACAGTCTTTGGTTTAAAATCTAATTTGTCTGATATAAGGATTGCCACCCGAGCTTTCTTTTGGTGTCCATTAGGATGGTAAATGGTTTTCCACCCCCTCACTTTCAATCTGGGTGTGTCTTTGGGTCTAACATGAGTCTCTTGCAGACAGCATATCGATGGGTCTTGTTTTTTAATCTCATCTGATAGCCTGTGTCTTTTGATTGGGGCATTTAGCCCATTTACATTCAGGTAACTATGAAATTAGTGCCATTGTATTGCCTGTAAGGTGACTGTTACTGTGTATTTTCTGTGTTCCTTTCTGGTCTATGCTGCTTTTATGCTCTCTCTTTGCTTAGAGGACCCCTTTTAATATTTCTCGGAGGGCTGGTTTCGTGTTTGCAAATTCCTTTAGTTTTTGTTTGTCCTGGAAGCTTTTTATCTCTCCTTCTATTTTCAGTGACAGCCTAGCTGGATATAATATTCTTGGCTGCCTATTTTTCTCGTTTAGTGCTCTGAATATATCATGCCTGTCCTTTCTGGCCTGCCAGGTCTCTGTGGATAGGTCTATTGCCAATCTAATGTTTCTACCATTATAGGTTACATATCTCTTCTCCCGAGCTGCTATCAGGATTTTCTCTTTGTCTCTGAGACTTCCAAGTTTTACTATTAGATGTTGGGGTGTTGACCTATTTTATTGATTTTGAGAGGGGTTCTCTGTGTCTCCTGGATTTTGATGCCTGTTTCCTTCCTCACATTAGGGAAGTTCTCTGCTATAATTTGCTCCAATATACCTTCTGCCCCTCTCTCTATTTCTTCTTCTTCTGGGATCCCAATTATTCTAATGTTGTTCCATCTCTTCGTATTGCTTATCTCTCGAATTCTGCCGACATGATCCAGTAGTTGTTTATCTCTCTTTTTCTCAGCTTCTTTATTTTCCATCATTTGGTCTTCTATATTACTGATTCTCTCTTCTGCCTCATTTATCCTAGCAGTTAGTGCCCCCATTTTTGATTGCACCTCATTAATAGCCTTTTTGGTTTCAACCTGGTTAGATTTTAGTTCTTTTGTTTCTCCAGAAAGGGCTTCTTTAATAACTTCCATGCTTTTTTCAAGCCCAGCTAGCATCTTTAAAATCATGATTCTGAACTCTAGGTCCGACATCACGTTAATGTCCTTATGGAGTAGGTCCCTGGCAGACAGTACTACCTCTTGTTCTTTTTGTTGAGCTGATTTTTTTCGTCTTGTCATTTTGTCCAGAGGAGGACAGATGAATGAGAGAACAAAATACTAGCAGGTTAACAACATCCCCAGAAAATATACTCTAATCAAATCAGAAAAGACCTGAAACCAGGGGAAAAGAAAGGAAAAGAAAGTAAAAAGAAAGAGTAAAAAGAAAAAAGATAAAAACAAACAAAAACAGAACAAAACAAAACAAAAAAACAGAATATGATCAAATATTATCAGGCTGGTGTATAGATCAGTGCCACACACTAGATTTTGGGTGTATTTTGGTCTGTTAGAAGAAAGTGCCTCCTAAAATTTTAAGAAATAAAGACTTATATATGAACAAAATAAGGGTTGATATGATGAAGGGATGGAATATGACTGTAAAGATGAAAATTATAAAAGATTTTAAAAAAGGAATTGGTAAGAGGATGTTTGAAAAAAGAAAGAAGAGGATTAAAAGAAGGAAAGAAAGAAAGAAAAAAAAAAGGGAGAGAATGTGATCAGGCAGGAGACTAGAACAAAACCATTCACTAGAGATTTAGGGTATATTTTGATATGTTAGAAGAAACTGTATCTCAAAATTTTAAAGAGAGAACCACTTATATATATATACATATGCCAAAAATAAGGGTAACTACCATGAAGGGATAGAATATGCCTCTAAAAATGAAAAATAAAATTTTTTTTAAAAAAAGGGATTGATAAGATGTTGCTTGAAAAAGGGAAAAAGAAAAATTCAAAAAAAAAAAATTAAAAAAGTTAACTCTGAAAGACTAATGAATCATGGTAAAAAAGCCATGAATTCTACATGCAGTATTCCCCTAGTGCTGGAGTTCTCCCGTTCTCCTTGATCAGTAAACTTGGTCTTGGCTGGCTGTTCGTGCTGATCTTCTGGGGGAGGGGCCTGTTGCCGTGGTTCCCAAATGTCTTTGCCGGAGGCGGAATTGCCCCACCCTTGCCGGTCCGGGCTAAGCAATCTGCTCAGGTTTGCTCTTGGAAGCTTTTGTTCATTGCAAGCTTTCCATACAGCATTGGAGGATGAGAGTGAAAATGGAGGCCTCCCAATCTCTGCCCGGGAGGAGCTGAGAACTCGGGGCCCCGCTCCTCAGTGCGCCCCCAGGGAAAAGTCAGTCACTCCCGTCTCCCCAGTCTCCAGCCACACTCTGTGCTCACCCGGCCTGTGACCGAACATTTCTATCTCTGGCACCGGACCCCGTGTGGAGTCTCCAAACGCAGCAGATCCCTGCGGTGCGCTCCCACGCTGCTCCTCCCGGGGGAGGAAGGAGAGTCTCCCTGGATCTGCCCCTTGTTGGGTCCCTGCTGGAGGAGCAGTGGCCCGACTGGGCCATGGATCAGTTTATGGCCACCCCGAGCTGAGAGCCCGCGCCTCGGCTCCGTCTCTGCAGCCGGCTTCCCCGCTCCGATACCTGGGAGCTCTGCCGCACTCAGGCACCGCCGGTCTTTCTGTGACCTCGAGGGTCCTGAGACACACTGTCCCGCGAGGGTTCCACCCCCCGCTTAGCCACTGGAGCGATGTCCCTCAGCGGAGCTGACTTCTAAAATGTCCGATTTTGTGCTCCGCGGCTCTATCACTTGCCAGAAGTGGCTGATGGAGGCCTCCTCCCCCGCAGTCTATCTTCCCGAACATCGCCTCGGATTCACTTCTCCGCACGTCCTACCTTCCAGAAAGTGGTCGCTTTTCTGTTCAGAGAGTTGTTGCTATTCTTTTCTTCGATCTCCTGTTGAGTTCGTAGGTGTTCCTATCCAGCTGAATTCCTGAGACCAGATGAAATCCAGGTCTCCTACTCCCCCGCCATCTTGCTCCGCCCCCCAAAATATATCAGTATTTCAATGGGTTTGCTGCCCTAAAACAACCATTCATTAAATTTTCATGTGCACCATTTTGCTTTTTTGTCACAATTATTTTATAAGTATTTCATGTTAGTTGATGCAATTTTATATTCTGTGGCTTTTTTCCTTTTTATATGACATCATAAGTCTAGCAGTCATCTATTGCCACCCCAAGACTCAGCAGATTAAAATAAGAACCATCTATGATTGCTAATGAGTCCAGTGGTTAGCTGGAAGGTTCTTCAGGTCTGGTCTCATCTGGGCTTGCTCATGGGTCTGCCATCAGGTGATTGTGGTGGAGTAATCTAAGTTCTTTGGGGGTTCACAGCTACCTTACACTTGATCTGTCACTCTCTAGGAGGCCAACCTGGACTTGGATGTATGGTGGTGGCAAGATTCCAAGAGAAAAAGAGAGAAGCAGAGAGACACAGAGAGACAGAAAGAACACAGAAGCATGAGAGGTAGGTACAGTTATTGCTGATGCAAGTTACCAGGTCAGTCTGGATTCAGGGGCTGGGAGAAAGCTCCCCCACCTCTGTGGGAAGGGGATCCCTCGCCATTTGCAATGGTCAGAGATAGAGGGAAGGCTGAAAACTATATCTAGAGTTTGCAGTCAGCCGCCCATAATAACAGAAGTGCACTTCTATATTACTTCATAGACTTTTTAATGACTTTATAGTATTACCCTGAGTGGCACCATCACAGATAATTTGAACATTTCCATGGTTTAAGACATTTTGGATTTTCCATTTTGTTTTCTGGGCTATAACACACAGGTTTGTGGGGTGAAAACCTTTCCACTTAAGCTTATTAATACAAAAAAAACCTTATACAGAATCATAGAAATTATTGTTTAAAAGTTTATAAACATTTTTACTGTTTTTTCTTCGTTATTGCAAAGCATTTTGTGAGCGGCTCATACCCATTGCAGTCCACATCAGTAGTATATGAGTGCTCATTTCCCTGGCCTGCCACCAATATTGGATACTTAAACCAAAAAAATCTCTGCTAAAAAAGATAAGGAACTTCTCCACCCCCAGCATTTCGTTGATGTAATTGGCATTTATTTAATTGCTAATAAAAAAAGAGGAGAGCCCTAGAGAGAGAAACAGATTTATATACTCAAACAAGGTTAGGAAATGCTGTGTCGTGTTCCCATCTTCATTATTCATGGTGGACACACTCTGAAGATTCCCACGGTAAGTAACATGTTCAACTTTCTTGCCAGAGTCACTGTTTTCCTAATTATGTTGATCACAGAACACTCGTTTTTTGCATAGCAGCAACCAACACCTTGGAAAAACTTTTGGGTGGGACATTCCTGAAGAAATGTTGCCTTAATAAAATAGAATAGGTTTTCTTCATGGTGGGAATTTGAGAGACCATGGAGAGGCAGGAGTGGTACTAGGCAGGAGCAGTAGTAGACACCGGTTTTTGGTCACTCCAACAATCATGCTAAACTTCATGAAAGAGAAATGAAAATTGTCAACAAAAATATTTAGCTTCTCCTTCTTCCTGCTTATTCTCTTTGCAGTGATAAACCTCAAGAACTTTCAGGCTTTGTTTTAAGGGATGCATTCTTTTCTGGAAGTAGCAGGCTGGCATTTTTCTCCTCTTCACATTTCCACAGCTGGACATATCTGACAAGTGGAGCAGAGCCTAAAGAGCTGGCCCTTTTCTGGGACTTTGCTGCTCCAGGTGTGGTCCATTGAGGAGCAGCCTCTGTACCGCCTAGGAGCTTGGTAAAAATGAAGTGTCTTAAGCCCCACCCAGACCTTCTGCATCAGAGTCTGAGTTTTAATGAGATGTCCTGGTGATTATACACACACAAAAGGGGGAGAAGCACTGAACTAGAGGGCAGCTGGCTAATGTAAAGGACCCGCCTCTTCCTCCTGACCATTACTTGCTAATATAGCCATCACCACGGAAAAGTTATTGGCATGTAGTGCTCTTTCAGCCCTGGATGGTGCATGGTCACAAGCCTTTTCTCCTAATTCCTTAAACAGATTTGCTTACCAGAATTAAAGCAAACAAACAAAACATACCAAATACAGAGGTAAAGCAAAGAGAAAGGAAGGAAGGAACGAACGAAGGAAGGGAGGGAGGGAAAAAAAGAAAATAGAAGTATCAAACCACGTGTGGGAGTCATGATGCAATTTCCTGCTCCTGTTACAACCCTTGTCCTTGTCTTGGGTTCCATATTCACAAACCTTGATCTATCCCTAATTCTGCCTTGGGAGCCTTGCCCTCCAGTCCCAAATGGCTGGTATAGCAGCCCAGGCCTCTTTTGTGTCCTGGTCACCTCTTTTTTCCTGGCTCTTCAGTCCTGTTGCTTCCTGGAGAGAATCATCTCACAGTTTAATAGCAACCCCTGCCTTGCCCTGATAGAGGGAGATAGGCCTGAGATGTCTTGATTATTCTGTGATCAAGAACCAGAGAACTGGGTCCCCCAGCACAGGAGGCTATCCCCCGCTCCGCCCGCTTTCTCATTTCTTGTCTCTTTCCCAGAGTATTCATGTCAGGTATTCCCTCCCCCTGCTGCCCGTTAAAGAGACTCTGCCTCAGTCCAACTTACAGGGCAGTGACTTTATTGTACCAGGTCCCTTCCTCTAATCATAGCATGACACAGGCACTGTATTCAAGAATCATATGCATTTACAACATGGGGTCATTTCTTAATAGCTTCTGGGCTATTAGCCTGAGGATGGCAGGAAATGGAAGCCAGTTAGAGTTATGAAGTACCAACTAATGGCTTTTAAGTGAATTATCTCACTAACGTCCCATCCAGAAGTAGTTAAAAGCATGGGTCAGAAGGAGACACCTTTATTCTGCCGCTAACTAGCTGTGTGACCTTGGGCAAGTTACCGAAACTTTCTGTGCCATAATTTACTCCTCTGTAAAAGGAGGATAAGGGTAATTCCTATTTCTTAGAGACGGGGTTGGCTGCCAAATTTGTAGGACCTAATACTAATTGAAAATGTTGGACCCCTTGTTCAAAAGGTATTGAGAATTTCAAGATGGTCCCTCTGAGTGCAGGGACCTCGGCCACTTGAGGCTGTCCCTCCTCAAACTGTTAGCATAAATGCTATGCCTAGGATATGGTAAGAATTCAGTGAACTCCAGTTATCAGTAGGGCTTTGAGAAACATATATTACTTATCCTATTTTAAAAATGAAAGAACGGAAGCTCTGGGAAGTGAAACAACTTACCCAACAAGGTCAGACAGCCCAGGGGCTCAGCTGAGACACACCTGTGGTGTGCTTCCAATGGGATGAGCAGGAATTCCTGGGAGGTGAGCAGTGCTGGAGAAGAAGAGCTCCAGGATCCCAGGAATCCACCCACTGCCCTCACTGCCAAGAGAAGCAGAGAGAGAGAGAGTTGCAGATCTTACTTCTATGGCACCTGGGCACACTTACTAGTCGAAAGCAGGACTGAGAGCCTTTGACTCAGGTTGGGCTGTTTATAAGATCCCAGCAGAACTTTTAGCTTATGTTGATCAGAAACTGAAGACCCAGCACCATTTCTCAGGCCTGTGGTTTCCTAAGTCTTTGAATGAATCCATCCTAAGCAGAGAACCAGGTTCTTTCCCCCACCCCACCCATAAGGCAGGAATGTTTCCTGTCTTTGAGCTGCAATATTTCCTGGCCTCCAAAGAGTGAAGAATAACCTGAAAAACTCCCTTCAGCTTGGGGTCCCAGAAATCTGGCTGATTAGCCTGGTCGAGAATAACTGCATGTCCAACCAGGAGCCCTAGAGAAGGTGATGTATAATGAGCCAGCATGCGGCGGGTGTCTAGCACAATTCCTTTCCACTTGGTGGGAGTGCATTCAGTAAATACACGTTGATTGTTTGCTCTGGTCCAGAAAATGTGTTAGGAACTTTACACATGAGCTCTTTTAATTCTTCTGATAGGCCTGAGGGGCAGGCATGACCATTTTCACTTTATAGATAAAGACACCAAGGCCAGAGAGTATGGCCACATGCCTTAGTCCCACGACCTACGAAGGGGTGGAGTTGGGTTCGCGTGCAGGTCGCTCTGGTCAGACCATACCATATCAGACCATACCATACCTCTGCTTTTAACCACTGTTAAAAGTGAGCTTTTACGATTGGAATGGTTAATTTTATGTGTCATTTTGACAGGACCATGGAGTACCCGGATGTTTGATCAAACATTGTTCTTGATGTTTCTGTGAGGGTGTTTTTGGATGAGTTTAACATTTAACTTAGTGGCCTGAATAAAGAAGGTTGCCCCCTCTGATGTGGGTGGGTCTCATCCAATGAGTTGAAGGCCTGAGTAGAAGAAAAAGCCTGACCCTCCTCAAATAAAAGATAATTTTTCCTGCCTGTAGGCATGAACTGAAACACTGGCTCTCCATGGGTCTCAGGCCTGGGGGCCTTCAGATTGGAACTGAAACATTAGTTCCCCTGGGTCTACAGCTCACTAACTCACCCCACAGATCTTGGGACTTGCCAGTCTCCATAATTGTGTAAGCCAGTTCCTTACAATGTATAAATTCCTGTATCCTATTGGCTCTCTTTCTCTGATTCTTTCACACAATGATAATGATATTGATATTCTAGGAACTGTGCTCAGCACTTTGGAAATACAGGGGCACCGCAAAGACAAGAAGACAGTCTCTGTTTTCAAGGCGCTCACGGTGTGGGGAAGAAAGTTCACAGCAGCACAGATGTACTGCTGTTGGGGAATGAGAAGGAGTGGATGGGGCAGAGGAACTAGGAGATGGGGTTTTCGGCAGAAGGACCAACGACGTTAAAGGCAACAAGGCAAAAGGGCACAATCGGGTTGGCGGCATTTGTGAAAAATTCTGGAAGGATGAAATTGACAGAGTATCCATCAGGTTCCAGTCAGGAAAACAGAAATCACATTGATTAGTTTAACAGCAAGCATCCACTGAGGAAGACTGGTTGAAGCAGGTGTTGGACGGCTAATAAAGCAAAATGGAAGCACTGAGGTAGCAGAGATAGTAAGTGCGGGAAGCAGCAACCACCCCTAGGGCTGGGGGGCAAGGGTGGAATTGGGGATAACCGGAAGTTAGAAGCTTAAAGATGTTTCTGAGGGGCACCTGGATGGCTCAGTCGGTTAAGCATCCGACTGTTGATTTCCGTTTGGATGCGAGAAACAATGGCAGAAACGCAAGGGGATCCCGCCTTCTGAGGGTGAAGCACTTTTGCATAGGGGAGGTTAAGAATTCTGGCCTTAAAGTAGTCCAAAGCTGCCGGGGTTCAAATGTTGACTTTGCCAACTACTTCAAGATCCGTGACCTTGAGTAAGACATTTAGCTCTCTGTTTCACTTCACTCCTCTATGTAATGGGGATCATCATGATATCCAGTAGAAGGGATTAAATGTGAAAATGGCTATAACATAAATATCCTGGGGCACCTGGGTGGATCAGTCGGTTAACTGTCTGACTTCAGCTCAGGTCATGATCTCAGGGTCCTGGGATTAAGCCCCGTGTGGGCTCTGTGCTCAGCGAGGAGTCTGCTTGTCCCTCTTTCCCTCCCCCTGCTAGTGTGCTCTCTCTCAAATAAATAAATAAAATCTTAAAAAAAAAAATCATTACCTTCTCCATCAAATCTTTGCTCAAGTATCCACCTCTCAGTGCAGATTTTCCTGATCACTGTTTCAAATTGTACCCCTCTTCACCTCGCACTCACCACTCATTATTCCCCTCACATGACTTAGTCTTCTCTAACCTTTATCGTCTTAAAATTTACAATTAAAGTTTTTGTTTATTGTCGATCTCCCTAACTGGAATGGGAGCTCCCTGAGAATGGAACATTTGTTCTGATTTGCTGTCTAACGCATAATTTCTATTCAGTAAATATTTATTGTGTGGATGAAAAACCCTTGTCTAGCAAATAGTAAGCACACAGAAATGTTAGCAATCACTAGTAAGATGAAAATTATTTTACTAGTGTTTTGGCCTTCCATAAACGTACTGTCACCATAGGACTGAACTGCGCTCCATAAAGTGAGATGTTAATCTACTTTGAAAGTCTCTCAAGAGAACTAATTGAGCTAGAATTCCAGGACCTCAATAGTAACTTGAAAATTTCAGTTTTTTTGGACATGTATTAGGACATCTTTCAAAACTGGCCAGTGAGGAGGGTGCCTGGGTAGCTCAGTCAGTTAAGTGTCTGACTCTTGATTTCGGTTTAGGTTATGATCTCTGGGTCTGGGAAAGAGCCCTAAATTGGGCTCCATGCTCAGTATGGAGTCTGCTTGTCCCTCTCCCTCTGCTCTTCCCCCTGCATGTGCTCTCTCTCTCTCTCTCTCGCTCTCAAACAAACAAATAATAAATAAATAAAATCTTAAAAAAAAAAAACCCGAAAAACAAAAAACTGGCCAGTGCGTTGACTCTGTGGATGTGTCTGAGGTGAAACATCCTTCTCAGTCCACTTCCCTTTCAGTTATGATATAAAAGAACCAGAAACAGAACTTTCATGCCTAGAGCATGCCGGAAAGACACTAGTAACATGCTAACACCTCCCCATGAAACTTCTCCATCTGCCCTCCTATAACTACCAGGTAGCGGATTAAAATCTTAGCATTCCAGAGAGAAATTTTGGTATATTATATGGTACATTAAAAAAAAAATGCTACTAACTGATAGTTCTACCTACCTTAATGAATAAAACTGATTTTTTTTCTTTTTAGCTTAGCGAAGAAACCAACCACTTCCCTACCTTGAACTAAGCGTGTGTATTTCTTCTTTCAGTGTGGCCAGTATGAAGCATCTTGATACATGTGGGCTATGTGGTCAAGGTTAAACATATCCTGATGGTAGAGAACATTTTGACATTCCTAGTGTCAACCACCTGGATTGGCTCCTTAGTCAGGAACTGAGAAAGAGGTGGGTGGCTTCCATGGACAATGGGTTTGCTGTTGTTTTTCATTTTTGACCTGAACTTCAGGCAAGGAAGTCACTCTCAAGTAATGGGAGTTAAAGACAGGCTCTGTCACCTGGGGCAGGTGGATGGGAATAGTGATGGTGGCTCACGCTGAACATGCCCTGTATGCCCAGGCACTCTGGTCAATGAGTGATCTCATCAACTTTCATAGCAACTCCAAAAGATCTGTAGGTGCTACAGATATCTTTATTTTACGGATAAGAACCTTGAGGCTTAGAGGAATTAAATGAGTTTTCCAAGCTTGCACATCTAGTAAGCAAAGCTACTGGGATTTGAATCCTGTGATTCTGACCCCAAAACCATACTTTTAGCTGTTTTTAAACAAGCCAGAGTTTTAGAATCTGTATCTTGCTGATGCTAGCTTTGCTTTGGTAAAGTCTTTTTGGAGGAACATTTGAGTCCTGCCTCAAATGTACAAACAGAGGGAAATGGGCCCTCTGCTCTTTCCTGGGTTGCAGCAAGAAAGGGGAGCAGCGCCCATTGAAGCTAAGCGCAGGGACGACAGGGTAATTAGTGATCTCTTCCTGGGGTAGGCAACCCATGGGCAAGTTACTTAGCTTCTCAGTTCCCCTCTTTTCTCATTGCTGAAACATAATAATAGTAGCCCACTCATGGGGATATTGTAACAATTAAATGAGGTAATATATGCAAATAACTTAGCACAACGCCTAGAATGTGGTAAGCCCTTACTAAACTCTTACATGTTACCAGGGAAATGGTAACAAGGCGTTTTCTTTTGCATAAGTTTTTACTTCCCTTTCAGTGAGACTTCAATCTTTAAGAGGTCCTAAACATCTCAGACAATCTCCTACAATCACATTTCCCGACATGTGTTTGTTTTTTGTATCTTGGAGCCAAAATACTATGCTCTGAATGAGTCCTAGGATCAGCTGTGTTTTGGAAATACATTTAAAATTTCTTCCTTTTTGAAAATTAAATGCTCTGAGAGTTTTATAATAAAAACTGTTAAATTTGGTTTCACACAACATCTTAATGCTTTTTAAAAAAAAATTAACTAAAATATTTTTAAGACTTTATTTTTCTTTTTTAGAGCAGTTTTAGGTTCACAGTGAAATTAAGAGGGAGGCACAGAAATTTCTCATATACCCGTTGCTCCCACACATGCATAGTCCCCCCACACCTTCTTATCCATATCCCCCATCAGAGGAGTGCTCTTGTTACGATCGATGGATCTACATCAACCCATCATAAATGTCCAAAGTCTATAGTTGACCTTTGGGTTCACTCTTGGTGTTGTATATTCTGTGGGCTTGGAATAAATGCATAATGACATTCATCCATCCATATTATATGATAGTATTTTCAGTATCCTAAAAATCGTCTGTGCTCTACCTATTCCTCCCTCTTCCCCACCCCCCACAATCACTGGAATTCTATGATTTTTTTATTGTCTCCATACTTTGCCTTTTTCAGAATGTCATATAGTTGAAATCATACTGTGTTTCAGGTATTCAAATTGGCTTCTTTCCCTTAGTAATATGCATTTAAGTTTTCTCCATGTCTTTTTGTGTCTTAATAGTTTATTTCTTTTTAGTGCTGAATAACATTCCACTGTCTGGATGTACCATACTTTATTTATCCACTTACCTACTGAAGGACGTCTTGGTTGCTTCCGCATCTTCGTAATTATGCATAAAGCTTCTATAAACATCTGTGTGCAGGTTTTTGTGTGGACATAAGTTTTTGACTCCTTTGGGTAAAGACCAAGAAGTGTGATTGTGGATTTATGGTAAGAGTATGCTTAGTTTTATAAGAAACTGCCACACTCTCTTCCAAAGTGGCTGTTCCATCTTGGATTTCCATCAGCAATGAATGGGACTTCCTGTTGCTCCACATCCTCACTAGCATTTGGTGTTGTCAGTGTTTTGGATTTTGGTTGTTTAAATATCTCATTGTTGCTTTAATTTTCATTCCTCTGATGACATATGATGTGAAGCATTTTTTTCATATGCTTATTTGCCATCTGTATATCTTTTTTTAATGAAGTATCTAAGGTCTTTGGACAACTTTCAATTGGATTTTTTTTTTATTGAGTTTTAAGAGTTTTTGGTACATTTTGGATACTGGTCCTTTATCAGATGTGTCTTTTCCTAATATTCTCTCCCAGTCTGTGGCTTGTTTTCCCATTCTCTTAACGCTGTCTTTCCTGGAGCAGAATTTTTCAATTATAATGAGGTCCAGCTTATCAATGATTTTTTTCATGGACTGTTCCTTTGGTGTTGTATCTAGAACGACATCACCACACCCAAGGTCATCTAGATTTTATCCTACATTATCTTCTAGGAGTTTTATAGTTTTGTGTTTTACATTTAGGTCTATGATCCACTTTGACTTAATTTTTTTGTGAAAGGTGTAAGATCTGTGTTTAGATTTATTTTTGCATGTGGATAAACTGTTGTTATAGCACCATTGTTGAAAAGTCTATCTCTGTCTACTCTACTATGTTGAATTTACTCTTTTGTCAAAGATCTGTTGACTATATTTATGGGGGTCTATTTCTGTGCTCTCAGTTCTGTCCCATTGATCTATTTATCTGTTCTTTCGCCAACATCATGCTGTCTTGATTACTATAGTTTTATATTAACTCCTGAAGTTGAGTGGTATCAGTCCTCCAACTTTGTTCTTCTGCCTCAATTCTGCATCAACTATTCTGAGTCTTTTCCCTCTCCATATAAACTTTAGAATGAGGTTGTTGATACCCACAAAATAACTTACTGGAATTATAATTCCTGAATGCTTTTGATATAGAAGTTCCTTTTTTAACCTAGTAGTTACTAATATTCTTTGGAATATACTTTGGAAATGGCATTGTATATAATTTCCTCATTCTTTGTGCATTGTAATTTCCTAATTCTTTGTATATGAGTCTTTTCAGTTAATTTCAAGTTTCTTTTTTTATATAAAGGTTTTATTCATTTATTTGACAGAGAGAGAGAAAGAGAGAGCCCAAGCAGGGGTAGCAGTAGGCAAAGGGAGAGGGAGAAGCAGGCTCCCTACTGAGTAAGGAGCCTAATGCGGAGCTCAATCCCAGGATCCTGGGATCATGACCTGAGACGAAGGCAGATGCTTAACCAACTGAGCCACCCAGGTGCCCCAATTTTCAAGTTCCTTTATCATACTGTATCTGACCCTTAATATCCACCATAGACCTGGGCACATAGTAAGTGCTTAGCAAAACAAACATTGCTCAGCCAATTCACTGGGTTCTGTGTTCTATTTCACAGAGAGAGCCCTTCAGCCCAGCCTTGCGTGAAATGACCCCACCTTCAGGCAGGCAGTGTAATGTCATGGAGGGAGTAGTGAGTGGATCAAAAATCTCTGTGGCTTACTTTCCTTATTTACAACTTTGGTGCCTCAAGTTAAAGAGCCTCTGCATTATTTTCTACCTTTAAATTCTCTGTAATCATGAATTAAAATTGGTGACGTTTTACCATACAAATATGCAAAATAGAGGGAGGGGATATAACCTCGTTGAAATAAATGAAGATGAACCAAAGGAGAAAAAAAAGACTGTTTATTCAGAGCTTTCTATACAAAGGGAGTCAGCTGCCATCAGTTGTGTCTTGGCAGACTCAAAGGCAGGCAGAGTGGGAAAGCTTTAGAGTATAAAGCAGAGAAGGCTTCAGGTATGTCCTGACTGGAAGCTGTTGGCATGGGAGAACTGTAGAGGGGATTAACTAGAAATGGGACATCCTATGTGATTGGTTAGGGTTCATATTTGTTTTTTTCTGGTTGGTGCTAAGTTGGAAACAGGGACAAAAATTAGGTAAGCTGTCAGCTATTAATCAAATCCTGGCCATTTTGGGTTGATTGTTACAGTGGTTATGGTTTGGCTTCCTGGAGTGTTGCTAGAGATAGCAGTCTGACATCCTATGAGTGTGACTTGGAGCAGGCTGGCCTCCTAGGCTGGTTACCATAGGTAAGGATTTGGTTTTCCGGGCTAGTCACTGCAGGTTTGGGGTTAGAGTTCTATTTTTAGGGATGGTCTGGCCATTGTCTGTTTATATATTTAGTCTTTTATCCTCATTAACTGTTCATGTAAAATTCTCAATTCCACAAACTCAAAAGTTCTCCAAGTCAAGAGAGTGTATCCAGATTCATGGTTTGTGTTGTTAATAAAGACAACAATTGATAAAGTACAGATATTTCCAGATTTCTTTTCTTTTTTTTTTTTTAAGATTTATTTATTTATTTATTTGACAGAGAGAGAGAGAGAGAGAGCGAGAGCAGGAACACAAGCAGGGGGAGTGGGAGAGGGAGAAGCAGGCTTCCCGCTGAGCAGGGAGCCCGATGTGGGGCTCGATCCCAGGACTCTGGGATCATGACCTGAGCCGAAGGCAGACACTTAACGACTGAGCCACCCAGGCACCCCCAGATTTATTTTCTGGTAGTTCACGAGTATTACAAACCATTTGTGGGATGCAATAGTTAGCATTTTCTGATTCTGGAAAAGGTGTCCTCCAAACCCTTACAAGAGTTGTGAGTTTCCAAGATATAAAGGACATTTTGGTGTTTGAGGCCTGAGAGTTCTTGGGTACTCTCTATCCCTCCTGTGGGAATTGGAGGTCACAGAAATTTAACTCCTGGTGCTGATTATTTCTCAGAATATCAATTAAGATTGGACTAGGCTTGGTATACAATTTCTCAGAAATTTTGGAATAATTCTTAGGATCTCTGCTTCGTTAATTTAATTTTCTTTAATAAGAAGGGAAAGAAGTTCCTGTCTAGGAGTCCACACACTCTGGCCTCTGGTCTTTTTTATACAGCCTGAGCTAAGAAGCTTTTTCTTTCTTTTTTTTTCCTTGTTTTTAGATGGTCATTAAAAAAAACCAAAATCAACAAAAAAACAAAGAAGAGCATGCGATAGGGACTGTAGGTGGCCTGCAAAGTCTAAATATTTGCTCTCTGATCTTCTAGAGAAGATGTTTGCCAACTCTGATCTTGGTCAATTAACAGAAAGCCTTTACTGGATTTTAGAAGTAGGGTCCTCTTTATTTTCAGTGCAGTGGAGATGGTGAGGTTGCGGGTGCTGTCTGACATGCCCATACAGTGGCTGTAGAGGAAACAACAGTCTTACTAGTCAAGCTGGACAAGGATGGAGCAGCTGGAGGTGTTCTCAGAGGATCTGAAATCAGCTGGCTTCCAGGAGCTGTTAACCTGAGGGTTTTCCTTTGTGTTCTAAACCATTGTGCTTCCTCCCATGTGACTGCTATTTGGGCTTGTCCTGCTGCTTTTTCAGGTCTAGCCCTCGCCCGGGCTGGAAAGGAGTCAAGATTTTTAAGGCTTCAAGGGGTTCTCATCCCAAAGCTTCTGAGTAAAACTCAAAGCCTGTTTTTCTTACCTTTTCCATTTCTGCTTGGTTCAGGGGGGGAAAAAAAAAAAGCTTAATTGACTTTCTGAGAAAATGATGTAGTGCAATAATCAGACATGTGGGGACAATGTATAATAACATCCTCAAAAATGCTTACAGCAAACAGTAAGTGAAAAAGTTGTATACAAATGTGGATAAACAGCATGGTCTTACCTATTTAAAACAAACAATAGACAAAAATCAAAATATGCATCAAAACAAGGCATCAGGAAGGCAATGCTTCAAAGTTAATGGTGATTGCTACAAAGAATTGGATTTTTCTGTTGTTTTTTTTCCTTTAAGTTTTTCTATACTTGCAAATTTTCCCACCAAAATCATGTATAGTTTTAAAATTAGATTTATAAAAAAAAAAATAGTTTGACCTAGCACTGCTTGGGTGTATTCTAGTCAGAAGAAAATATGTACACTTATACTCAAAGGTCTTCCTGGGAGCAGATGGAAAGTGGATCCGTAAAGATGTAATTTGGATCAAATTGTCACAGTTACCAAAAAATGGCAGAAAAAAAAAACGGTATTAGGGAGGCTTGAATTATTCTGGTAACTGCTTCCATTCTCATTTTACTTGATAGGCAGAGACCTTTTTACTTGCTTTAAATGTTTTGATGTTGGAGCTACTAAGAATTATAGTTGGCCTAATCCTTAATATATTTAATTTTCAAAACATGGAACTTCAAGTACAAATAAAAGCCCTGCATGTGTTTGAAACTTGATGATGCCTTCTTTTTAACATAGGACAAATCCATTGCTTCTCATATTTGTTTTTATTGCATCTATAAATCTATTTGGAACAATAAAAACCCAGAAGCCTGGATATTCAGGAAGGAAAGGAGACCTGGTCACAACTTATTGATAAGTCTTTGAAATACATATTTATTTCGAGCCACAAAAGTGCTGTGCCTCAGCATTCCTTTCTTCTCAATAAGGGAGAGCAGTGTCTTCTCAAATAGATGGCCAATGAATGGGCAATATGGCGGCCCTGCACCTTTTCAGGGCATTGTCACCACTTTGTTTTCAGAACCTGGTTCTTGTTGTAGCTTTCTCCTCTTCCCTCTCGGGGCCATGTTCAGAAGTGTGATCAAGCAGGGCATATCATTCTGCATTTACTGCCCTCAGTCTCGGCAGGGCTCCCATTGTTGGCTGCTCTCTGCCACAGACCCTATAACCCTATCCTTTACTCATCCACTCAGTTGCCTGGCTGGCTTATTAGATTGTAAGCTCTTTGAGGGTGGGGACCACACCCTACTCTTCTTTATATTCCGAGCAGCCACCACAGAGCCTAGAATGTAGGCTTTGATATAGTTTCTTAAATGAATGAGTATAGTGAAACCAAATTAAGTAATAAGAGCACTTATTCTGCTTCAAGCCCTGTTTTAAGTACTTCGCCTGCATTGATTCATGTAACCCTCATAAAATACAGTCTGAAAGCTCTATTCTTATTCCACTTACATGTAAATGAGATGGAAGTACAGTCAGTGGTGATCATAGATGTTCTTTCTTTAGAGCAGAGGCTGTTGAAAGCTGTGGTATTCTCCTAATACCTCCCTCCTAGATCCACTGATGATGACGGAGGAAATGATCCCAAGGAATGCCCCTCACCTTAATCCCAGGCAAGGGAGGGCAGTGTTTGAGCACAGTCCTGAATCTAAACAGAGATCTTCCCTCTGCTAACCTCACCTAAACTATTCCTCATTTCTCAGCCTGTTAGTGCATGAGGGTACCTGGTATCCATCCAGAGGCTTGGCAGTCAAACCAGGCTGGTCCCTTCATACCTTGTGAGTAGGCCCATGCACACGGGTTGCTGGAGTTTGAGCTGTCTTTGGTCATTTGCCTTAAATCTTATTGCTTCTCCACCCCTGATCTCTCTCCCTCCTCTCTTCCAACCTCTAGCTCCCTGCCTTCTGGCCCTCTTGTCTTTGTTTTCAGCTCTAGCACCTCTAGTTCTTTTGAGTTTTGCCGTGGGCCCTTGGCTTCCCAGGCTAAGCCTCACTGAATATAGCCTGCACTCACCCTGGGCTCTTCTGTTCCTGGCAGCTTCTGGCAAATGTCCTGCCTGACCAAATTCCAACTTGAGTCCCAACACCCCATGTGCTGGTGTGGCCCTGAAGGCAGGGATGGAATTCCCCTAGAGCTTTTCATATGGCGAAACAGATAAATTGTGTGATGGGTTATATATCTCTAGTTCCAGAGTGGGAGTGGGAGAGGGTGGCTATAAAGCTTTCATGATCAGACTTGGCCTCATCACCCCATCCTTACCTATCAGCGTTCTTCTTGTTTCCCCAAAACTCCCATTTGTCCTGTCTCAGGGCCTTTGCACACACCATTACCACTGCACAGAAGAATTTTTATCCCCCTCCCAACCCCCAACTCTGACTCCTGCTTATCTTTTGGGCTTCAGTTTTGAGGATGCTTCCCTTGGGGAGTCTTCACTGCTTACAACTCCCCACCCTGGCCTGGATCACGTAGGTGCCTTTTCTTTTTTCTCCTTCATCTTCTGGTGCATCTCTATCACCATCATCATAGCCGATGTTCATGGGGGCTTCACCTAGGCAGACACAGCTTGAAGAATTTTACAAGAATTAACTCGGTTGATCTTCCTCAACAACCCTGATGCAGATACCATTTTTATCTCTATTTTACAGATGAGGACTCTGCCTCAGGTAAATTAAATAACTTCTCTATGCCTGTACGGGTAATTAGGTGTAGTCAGGGTTTGAAGCAGGTTGTCTGGCTCTGGAGCCACTTGGCGTAGCTACTGTCAAATGCCTCTTGTATGTGGCATTTTTCATACTGCCTTGTATCGTCTGGTTACTCCTGTTTTGTTCACAGTTACCTCCTAGCATGCAGGACAAATCCCAATACAGATTAAGCTCAACAAATGCTTTTTGTGGAATGAATGCCTGAATTCTAGTTATGGATATTTTATGTCTCACAAATTCAAATCAAGCATTGCTGATTCTTGATTTGATGAGATCAATTATAACTAAACAAGGACAGCCAAGCAACTGGTGTGTTGTCTTTGGGTTCCTTTATGATTTCTGTGTTAATCAATCTTATTCAATATGAACAATTTGAGATTAAGGGAAAGTGATGTCTATCCCAGCCCAGCCCCTGTGTTTTACACTGTAGGAGACTGGGGCAAGAGTGTTTAAGTGACTAGTCCGTGGTCACACATGAAGCCAGTGGCAAACAGGATGCTAGGTCGGCTGGTTTCCAGTCCTGTGTCCTTTCTCTATGCCTGGTCAAACAGAAATTACAGTCACATGAGGGTGCACAGTTAAAACAAACACCAAGTCAGCAACTGATTTGATTATGATTCTAAACAGCGTGAAGGGGCATGTGGCTCCAGGGCTCCCTGGGACTGTCATCAGCCCAGAGTAAACATAGGGCTTCTGATAGAGAGGCATGGTTGGCCCAGTAAGGGCCCAGATTCTGCAAAGCTCTAAGAGTGTTTTATTTACAGTGTGGCTTTTTTTTTTTTGCTGTGTGACCTTGGGTGCATTGCTTTGTTTCCCTGGTCTCTAGTCTCCTTGCTAGTATGACAGGGCATTATGGACTAAATGTTTGTGCGCTCCAACACCTGCCCAAATTCACATGTTAAGGCCATAACCCAGAATGTGATGATATTTGCAGGTGGGCCTTTGGTAGGTAATTAGGTTTAGATGAGGTCATGAGGGTAGAGCCCCCATGATGGAATTAGTGTCTTTAGGGCAAAAGGAAAAGAGACAAAGAGACTAGAGCTGTCTCTATCTCTACACTGTCGGAGGACACAGTGAGAAGGAAGGAAGCAAGCTCTCATCGGGAGCCCACTCTGCCAGCACCTTGATCTTGGGCTTCCAGCCTGTAGAACTGAGAGAAATAAATATCTGTTACTGAAGCACCTGAGTGTCTGGTATTTTATTTTAGCAGCCCAAGCTGATTAAGACACAGACTTTTATGAGCTTGATCTTGAAAGCTCTTTCTGGCTCTGCAATTCTCACGTTCTTTCTCAAGGTCCCCTCTGTTATTGGCTGCGTTCATTCCTGCCCCTCTGTTGTTCCCCAGGTCATTCCTCCTCACTGGTACGTTTTCTCCAACTCTTTGCCATTAATCAGAGTCTTCTGCTAACTTAGAGACTGAGCGTCTCAGCCACAGGTGTGGAGGAAAAGCAATGCATTTTGGTCAAGTCTAAATACTTCTCTTCATTTCTATGTGACCTTGAATGGGTGCTTACTTAATTTCTCTATGCCTCTATCTGCAAAGTGGAGTTAATAATACCTATAGGATAAGAGTTGTTGTGAGTATTACACGGAACTGAACATGGAAAGTTCCCAGAAAGACTGAGGATCAGCAGAATTTTTCTATTAAAGGCCAGACAGTAAATAAATTAGGCTTGTGGTACATACAGTTTCTCAGTTTTGACATTGCAGGGCAAAAATGGCCATGGGCGATATGTCAATGAATGGGTGTGGCTATGTTCCAATAAAACTATTTATAAAAACAAGTGGCAGACTAGATTTGCACCTCCTACCTGTAGGACTGCACTTTGCAGTCCCTTTTCATAGATTATGATTCTCACTACTTTTTTATCCAAACAAACTTCAGGCTGTCTTGTACTGTCTCTGTCTTTCTGTGAGGCCCCTCCTTCCTTCCCTGCCTCACCCTCCTTTCCCAGAGAGTGGGTATTTTGAAGTCAGTGTTTTCTTTGGCTTCTCTTCATCCAGAGCTCCAAACATAAGCACTAGTAGAAGTGCCGTGTTTGTTGAAATTAAATGAAAAAGAGTCCCCCCTCATTCCAAGCTCAGAGTCCAGTGTGTGAGGGCCCCAAATGGTGTGGGCCTGGCGCCATGGGAGAAGAAAGCCTTTCTGAGGTCTAACGGGGCCTGCAGACTGGGCGGGGCTTTGCTTTATAAAGAGGTGCTGTGCTTTGACATTAGTGAAAAGCTCCAGCTGGCTCACTGGGGAGCTGGCCAGGGTGGGAGCCAGCCTGTGAGTCCACTGCAGAGGTTTCCTCGTCCTGCCAGCGTGCCTCAGGCTCTGCTGATAGGGGGGCCGTTGTTTCTTGTGCATTGTATAGAGTGAAGCGTGTTTGGGGCTATGGGCAGGGTTGGGAGCAGCCACTCATTTCACAGAGCTCAGCTCAATGAAAACAGAAAGATAAAGAGCCAGAAGAGGAGGAAGAAAGTGCCTACCATGTTAATGTGCCAGCCCGGAAATTGAAGTGACCTGCCGGGCGAGCACTTTCGGAGCAAGGATGACATTTGCTGCGAGTCGCTGTGGGCTCAGAATGGGAAATGGGCTTTTAGATGCTGGTAATTGGAATGCACAGAAATTCAGTAACCCATCTGGCAGTTATTCTGCTAATCTCAGTATCCTGGCCATGGGCCAGGCGGGAACAAAATTGCGTTCTCTTCTCTTATTCCTAGTGCAGTTCCCACTGGACTCAGCAGGTCCCTAGCCCTGCAGATTTGTCAGCGCTGCTCTGTTGGGTTCAACAGCTCAGGGAAGGCCCTAGAAATGCCAATAGCTGTCCCCGGAGGCTCAGACACAGCCAGACACCAGGAGAGGCCAGGAATGAGTATGGAGGGGTGGAAGTCCCAGGCTCTCAGAGCCATTTGGGCTTGGGTTGAATCTTGGCTCTACATGGGCGAGGTAAAGAACTTTGTCCCCCTTTAGTTGAGAGATAGTCTCTGGGGACCAACTTCCAGGATTCACATTTGAAACTGTCACTTACTGGCTCTGTGATTTGGGCACATTACTTAATGTTCTGTTCCTCAGTTTCCTTATGTGTAAAGGGAACAGTATTGTGCCTCCTCAAAGTGTTGTTATGAACATCAAATGAGCAAATGAACACACACACACACACACACACACACACATTAGAAGAGACCTTGCTGCCCATAGCACACATTTGTATGGGTTTATGACTTTGGTTGTTATTTCCTCACACAAAAATGGGGATAATGACATCCACCTTTAGATGTGTGGTAAGGATGTGATGAAATCATGAATGTAAAGACCTCTTCCCTGGTCCTGGTGCATAGTAGGTCCTTAGTGAATGCTGGTAACTTTATGCATCCCTTCACTACAGACTGGTTGCATAGCATGAGGCTAATTGGCAAGAGTCCTGAATTACAGACTTGGCTCTCTCACCAGTTAGGTGTGTGACCTCAGGCCTGTTACTGTTGCCCTCTCTGGCTTTAGATGTCCTTCCTCTAAGATGACGAGGTTAGACTGGGTTCACTCTTTCTGCTCTAATAATTTGGGCTTCCCAGAAAGTCAGGAACACTTACTGTGGGTGGTGGTCTTGTAGAGATTTGCCTTTTGCAGTAACTCAACTTTAGATGGTGGTGGTCCCAGGCAGGATGTTTCAGTGTGTGTACACTGGTGAAACATGGCAAGACAGGGCCCCCTGTGCAACACACCATACTTTTTTTCCAAAGGAGAACCAGGCTTCCTCAACCTTTAGTGGCTCTGAACTCATCATCATCATAGAGGTAGTAAACATTTATTAAATGCTTTACACATATTAAAACATGTGGCCCTCACAGACACCCCATGAGATGGATGCCATTATTATACCCATGTTGCATATGAGGGAACAGGACACAGGGAAAGTAACGTACTGGGGGGGGGGTCACACACCTGCTCCATGGAACGGGCTTTGATCACAATGGTTAGAGTTCTGAGGTTGCCTTTTTACCATGGGTCCTATCTGGCAAGCCAGTAAATCATCAGGCCTCAGGCTGCAGGACATGCAGTGGAGAAATGGGGCTGTCCAGGGGCAGGCACACTGAATTGGTCTGGGGCCTATCCCACACCTGCTGGAGGCCAAGGATAGATGACATGTTTTCCTGGGTCACAGCTGCCCCAGCCTAGCTGGAGCTTAGAGGGTCAAGTGAGAGCACTGTCTTCAGGAGGCCCAGGAGAGGGAGGAGAGAGGGTTACTGCTGAAAGGACACACGTGATTATCACCAGTCTCCTTACTGCCATTGTTATGTAGGCAATGACATATGTTGGTCAGGGCATGGGATGGTACGTGGGAATGAAGGGGCAGGTCATTGCCAGGTAGAGACCTTGAGGCACCTTGAGTTCAAGAAGTATCGGACTGAGAATCAGAGACCCTGCAGAGCTTCCACATTGCTTAGCTCTGTGTTCTGAGAAAAATTACATTTTAACATGACGAAGCTTTGGGGGCTTTGACCACTCAACCCCCTTGGATAGGTCCAAGGTTAACCTCCCACGGCTCTCTGGAGAAGAAAAGCAAGAGTGTGTTCATGTGATGTCCAAAGAATACACAGAATGTGGTCCCCCTGCTTTTATGTCTGTTCCAGGCCATTACAGTTTCCATCATGTCTTTAACACAACTCCCTGAGCACCTAGTTCCTTCTCAATGCAGAGTTCCCATTTTACAGGTGAGGAAGCTGAGGCACAGCCAGTAGTCAACTGGTCATGAGCCCACAGGCTGTGGTACAGCTGGGATTTGAACCCTGATGTTTCTTCCTTCCTTTTTTTTTTTTTAAAGATTTTATTTATTTATTTATTTATTTAGAGCATGAGTGAGGGGAGGGCAGAGTGAGAGAGAATATCAAGCAGACTCCCTGCTGAGCATGGAGCCTGACGCGGGGCTCAGTCCCATGACCCTGAGATCATGACCCAAGCCGAAATCAAGAGTCTGATGCTTAACTGCCTGAGCTGCCCAGGCGCCCTGAACCCTGGTATTTCTGATCCCAAATCTCTGCCCATGACTGCTCCACCCTACTGCCCTATAGGGGAAAGTCTGTACCCCCCAGGCTTAACACATAAGGTGTTTCATGTCTTGGCCCAGCACTCCTGCTCACTCATGCCGCTCTGCAGCCACAAGAAGTTCTTGCTGTTCTGATGCTCTCCATCCCTTACGCATCCCTGCCTTGCCTAGGCTGTGCACCTGCCAGAACTTCCCTTTGCAATTTTCTACTTGTCCGTTGACACTCAGCTCATATGTCACTGTCATAAGGAAGCTTTTTAAATTATTTTTCATGGACCAGTCAACAGTGTCCAGTCTTTGTTCTTCCGTTTGCACTGATCTACTTTTCTTCACACTTCTGCCCCAAAGAACTTTCTAGGATATAAATCTGATCCTACAACTCCCTGGCTCCTCCCTCTTTAGCAGCATTCTTTTGTTCTTAAGATGCCTGGTATAAAAGGCTAGTCCTGGCCCTTGCCTGCCCCTCTCTTGAATCCCACCTCACCAGCAACCCCCCCGATGCTGCCCCCTGCCCCCACGATAAACTTTCAATTTCTATCAGCAACTCACTGTCTCACCTCCTTCCCTTCTGTCTCAGTCAGCTCAGCTGCTGCAACAAAATACCATGAACTGACCGGGTGGCTTGAACAACAGAAATGTATCTTCTCTCCGTTCTAGAGGCTGGAAGTTTAAGATCAGGGTGTCACTAGGGTTGGATACTGGTCAGAGCCCCCTTCCTGGCTTTCAGATGGCCACCTTATGACTGTGTCCTCACATGGCAAGAAGAGAAAGAGGGCACTGATCCCATCCTGGAGGACCCACACCCATGACCTCATCTAACCCTAATTACCTCCCAAAGACGTACCTCCAAATACCACTAGGTTGGGGGTTAGGGCTTCAATGTATGAATTTTGGGAGGAAATTCTGCCTGTAGCACCTTCTCACACACACCTCCTTCCTGGGACCCTCTCTACCTCTGTCTACACTGACAAATGTCTCCTCATTCTTGTAATCTTGGTTTAACCATCTTTTCCCCAGGGAGACTTCCCTGTCTTGTAAACCCCTGTATGTGCTCCTACAGCTACCATGGTGAAACTTTCTGCTTCTACTTATTGATGTGACTCTTCTCTGGAAGATGTCGATCTTCATTGGGCAGGTGGCCAGGCCACTGTGTCCAGAGCTCCTGGTACATAGCAGCTGCTCAATGAATACTAGGTGGATGGATGAATGAATGAGTACAGTGGCTTGCCAAGATCATGTTGAGAATTAAATCTGGTGATTTGGGATTCTAAATTCACCATAGCAAACCACTTCTCTGTTCTTGGATCCTGCTGGCATGCCCCTTTCCTCCCCCAGACCATTTTCCCTTGTTGTTTCCACCTGTACACAATATTAAAAACCATATGATTTACACCTGAAACTAATATAACACTATGTTAGTGATACTTAAATAAAAAATATGAAATGGTGCTCTCTATTCTTGTTTGTACCTTTCAAATACTGGTAGGCTCTTATGCTCTTTATATTTTGTCTGCTAGCCAAGTCATTCATTTGGCTCCTTTAATTTTTCTCTCAAATAAATCTCTTCATATTCACTTTGGACCCTCTCCAATTTTCATAGATTTTGTTTTTTTCCCTCCTCCAATTTCCTTAATACTTAAAAAAATGTGTTATGTTTGAAAGCACTGGCTAAAAAATACAGTTCAGTTGAAGTCCATATACAATTATTGAGCCTGGTGCTTATGGTAGAAGGATGAGCAAGACGTGGTCCCAGTCTTCAGGGAGTGTACAGTCTTGTGTCTCTGAACTCGGCATGCCTCTGGGCCGTAGGCAAAAGATGTTGGGGCATTTCTTGGCAATGGACATGAAGCAGTTGTGAGCAGCTAGTCTCCAGCCCAGTGTGTTTGTTTGGCTTCTCCTAGAATCATCCTGTCCTCTTCTATTCTTCCTGCAGACCCACAACTGCAACTCTACACCCCTTAGGTAATATTTAGGAGAGCCTGAGCTCCCTGACTATCTACTTGTCAGAACAAACCATGGCCTAGAGTCAGAAGACCTGGTTTGGGGGTTATGTGGAAAGCCATTCACCTTGAGTTAGGCAGTCCTGGATTGGAATCCTGGTCATGCTGCTGCTGCTTCTGCTTAAGATTTTACTTATTTATTTGAGAGAGAGAGAGAGAGAGAGAGAGAGCACACAAGCAGGGGGAGGGGCAGAGGGAGAGGGAGAGAGAGAATCTCAGGCAGACTCCCTGCTGAGTGTGGAGCCCAATGTGGGGCTCAAGCCCATGACCCTGAGATCATGACCTGAGCCAAAATCAAGAGCCAGATGCTTAACTAACGGAGCCACCCAGGCAGCCCCTGGTCATGCTTCTTTAACCGTGTATCCTTGGGTAAGATTTATCAAGTTCCCATTTTACTTGCCTGTAAAATGGGGATGGTAATCATTGCTTCACAGTGTTCTTATGAGGATAAGGAGATGTGACAAATGAAAAGTGTATGGTATATGGCAAGTACTCAGCAAATGCTGCTTCTCATCCCAAACTAGTGCAGTGGCATTTTAGCTGTGGCCTATCTTTTGTGGCTATCCTGTGGGCTTTGTTAGTGGCCACGGGCATGAGCTGCCTTGTAAAGTCTAGGTTATACCACGGTTTCTATGAGGTTTGGACAGGTTAAGTCATTGATTGTATGATACAAAACTAGTATGAATACAGCCAGAAATGAGGTGTATTGGAAAGAGTTTTATATTAACTAAGGGTAAAAGATACATTCAGATGTATTATGACCACTTCAGAAAATGTCTTGGTTGTACTGGTCAAGATAAAAACAACAAAAATATTGCCATCTCCAACGATACATCAGGCCTTCCTTCCATCTGTGTATTCAGCCATTCAACTAGGCTTCATGGAGCTTGTCCTATGTGCCAAATATGGTGTAAGTGAACCTGTAATCCCTGTAATTAATCATGTAATTAATCATGTAATTCCTGGTGTTTGTGTGTGTGTGTGTGTGTGTGTGTGTGTGATCTTAGTGTTTAGGCAATACAGGGTGGCATAGACTGTGATGGAGATTATCAGAAGGATTATGGTGAGGCGGGCAGAAAGAGGGGCAGCTGACACTATTTCAGGGGTCAGGAAAGTTGTCTGGAGAAGATGATGCAACAGAAACATTCCTGTTTATAGTGATGCTAGACCAATCAGATTAGGCTCTGGTCAAGGACCTGGAGAAGTTCCTAGAGGTTATAGTTTTGCCATGCATTAACCCTTCCATTGCTGATGTCAGGAGCCTTAGGGGATAAGCCAGGGAGGGAGGGGGTGAGAAAATCATTTGGGGTGGTGACTGTTTACCAGCTCCATAGAGGCTTTCTATATTTTATCATCCAGTTTGCCATTCACCTATCACTTTGCCTGTTTATGATGTTTAGGACAAAGTTACCAGGATTACAAAAATCCTAAATCCCTCACCAGAGGCACCAATCTGAATCCAACTGGTTTATTTTCCCTCTCTTGCTTTTTAAAAATAGTGTTTTGAGGTTTCCTTTTCCACCAACTGTACAGATATTTCTTTACAGTTTCTTGTTAAACAGAATCCCCTTAACAGTTTTGAGCATCTCAGTCATTGCATTGTCTGCATGAGTGGGTCTACTGGGTGTCTTCCTTCCTTCCCTCACAGAATCCTGCCCAACACACCATAATAAACCCCTCAGCTTGTCTTTTTACCCTCATTGTCCATTATTTCAAAGCACCGTGTGTTTTCTACATAGTCTTTGTATTTATTATAAGTAATGCAGGAAGTACCTGATGCCTTCTGCTAATCTCCATGAAGATTTCTGGGGAGGAAGGAGATAGTCCTTCTGGAGGGTGAACAGTGCAGACAGTGATATGTTGGAGTTGGGAGAAACTGAGTTGAAGCACTAAGCCTTTCCTGGTTGACCACTTGACTGTGGGCTAATTTCTCAGGACTTTATAAAAACTAGAGATAGAAATCGTGAGACTTAAGTGAGCCAACCCAGTTGGTTCAGATCCTTCTAGATGCAGACGCTAAGACGAGATTAAACATGCAAAGATTTTATTGGGGGAAATTCCCGTGTGAAAGGAAATAGGGAGCAAGTTTGGAGAAGGCTGAGAGAGCCTCAGATATAAAGGGGAGAGGGAGAGGAGGTTGTATGGAAGCAACCTAGACCATTGTTTGGTCTAAGGTAGGGTTGACCAAGTCACCGGGAAGTCCTGCACCGAAGCTGGTTGGTAAAGGAGTCCCAGAGCCCACATCCTCAGGAAGGGACAGCACTTAGGCATAGTGGGGAGGCAGCCTGCGAGGGGTCGTGGCTTTGGTGTCAATGAGGTGGACTTCAGGTGCAGCATCTGGGGTCCGAGGTCAGTTGTACCTTCTGCTACAGCTGTAAGAGGTCAGCAAGTTTGTCCTGATGGCACCACATTGCCTTAAACAGTTCCCAGCACAGAGGTGACTCTCCACCATTCAGATCTGAGGTGATATACCATTTCCAAAACTTGGGAGGCAGGATCCTTTTATATCAAACAGAAGCAAAGCCTTCACATTGGCCAAGTATGAGAAGGTGCTGAGTATAGTGAGTGGCACATGGAAGCTGTTCAGGAAACATTTGAAGGGGCTCAAGTATGATGGAAAGAGCATATCTGCCTCCAAATCCTAGTCATATGATATTCCTTCTGGCAAATGTTCAAAAATATCCTTATCTACTACAGAGAACTGATAAGATATCGGTGCCAGACATAGTGAGTGCAGAGCGTGTGACGTCTCCTGGCCTCGGCCTTTCTTCTTTCTGTACCCACCACTCCTTCCCTTCTAGTCCTCCTCATTTGCTTAGGTAATGAATTTATCCCGAAGCACCCGTCCTAAGGCTCAGATGTAGGGACTGTGTACCACATGCCTAATCCTGGAAGGAGTATTTATTTATCCTCTCAGAGAATATGCCTGCAAGGCTCTAGTTTATGATGTAGAAATCTTGGGGTTTCAGAAGCCAAGGGTGGCAACTGAGCAGGAAAGGGGCACCTGGCATCTATCAAACCTCTGTGCATCTTCTACCTGGTCATGGGGTCTCTCTTAGACATGTTGCCTCCTTTCATAGGCTTCTTTAATTTGGCAGCCTCTTTCTACTTTCCATTCATTTATTTATATAACAGATTTTTGAGAGTTAACTCTGTACTAGGCACTGAGTTGAACGTTGAGATGGGGAAGTTATTCTAACAGAGTGTCTTAGTTTAGATTCTTCCAAAAGCCAACCACAGCGCAAAGATTTCGGTGCAGCTTACTTGGGACGTAAGCCCAGTAAGCAATGCCAAGTAGTGGGGAAGGAAGTCGGGAAGGAAAGGAAACCAATGAAATATATTTCATGTTAGCAGGGGTCAGCAAACTTCTTCTGTAAAGGACCAGATAGTATTTTAGGCTTTGTGGGCTATGCAGTCTCTGTTGCAACTACTCAGCCCTGTTCCTGCAGCCCAAAGGCAGTCATAGACAACGTATAAATGAAAGGGCATGCATGCATTACAATAAAACTTTATTTATAAAAACAGGTGTCAGTTGAATTGGTTGAATTGTGGCTATGAGCCATGGTTTGAGGACCCGTGATCTGGAAGGTCTCTGCTGTGGGCAATTGAAACTCAGTTACATTGAGGACCCACTGGAAATATATCTCTTTCCATCTGTCCTACTGAGGAGCAAAAGAGCTGGCCTGTCTGTCAAATCCCTTCCCTCATTGTTGAGAGGTTTGTTTCCCTTGGTCAACCCTAAACCCATCTAGCCTACCCCAGGAGTTCTGGGCATGTTCTGTGGCCAGAGAACACCCTTGAACAGAGAGGCATAGGAAGGACCCCACAGTATGTGCTGAGCTGTGTACAGGTGGCCTCAAGGTAGACCAAGAGGACATGGGTGAGGCACCAGCAGCACCTTTTACAAAGAGTTATCTAGTGGTGAGATAAAGCATGAACCTCTAAAAAGTGACATCACAGTTCATGTGGTCCAGAGGCCCTGGCTAACTATTAAGGAAATGCCACAAGGCATTGGGAAGTATTATACAAATATTAGCTGACATTTATTAAACACTTACTATGGAACAAGTACTGTACTAAGCACTTTAGATGCATTAACTCAATTAGTCTTTTTTTTTTTTTTTTAAGTTTTTTTTATTTTTTTGAGAGAGAATGAGAGCCAGAGAGCACGAGAGGGAAGAGGGTCAGAGGGAGAAGCAGACTCCCTGCTTGGCAGGGGGCCCGATGTGGGACTCGATCCCGGGACTCCAGGATCATGACCTGAGCCGAAGGCAGTCGCTTAACCAACTGAGCCACCCAGGCGCCCCTCAATTAGTCTTCATAACAGCTCTGTGAAGCAGGTGCTATTTTATTCTCATTTTACAGGTAGTTAAGCCAAGGCTTAGAGAGAGCTTACACAACTTGCTCAAGGTTGCACAGCTAATAAGAAGGGGGATGTCTTGTGAACCCCAGCATTTTGTCTCCAGAACTCACTGTCAAAGATGGATTCAGGAATGTTGTTGAGTCAATGACTGTATTGGCTTGCTAGAGCTGCCTGTAACAAAGGACCACAAACCAAGTGGCTTAAGATAACAGAAGTTTCTTCTTTTAATTCTAATTCTCTTAGTTCTGAAAGTTAGACATCCAAGTCAAGGTGTCCACAGGGCCATCCTTCCTCCAAATGCTCTAGGGAGGATTCCTTCCTTGCTTCCTCTTAGCTTCCAGTGGTGGTATTCCTTGGTTTCTAGGTAGATCACTCCAATCTCCACCTCCACCTTCACAAGATGTTCTCCCTGTGTGTCCCTGTTTCTCTTCTCTTCTTATGAGGACACCCGTTATATTGGATTAAGAGCACATCTTGATTCAGTGTGACCTCATCTTACCCTAATTACATCTGCAAAGACCCAATTTTCAAATAAGGTCACAACCTCATATAAGGGGTTAGGACTTGAGCATAGCTCTTTCGGGGACACAGTGTAACCCATCACACTGGGTCAGACACTATGCCAGAAGGGATGCAGAGATGAAGGAGGCATGGTTCTGTTTTGGTGCCAGTCATGGTTGAGGGGTTTGTGGGATGATTCAGAGAAATAAGCAGACAAGGGGAATATAAATGTAATCAGTTCTAGAGTAGTTGCATTTTCAAAATGCATCTCCTTACAGTAGTCAATTTGGTTTCTCTAATTTTCAGATTTAACTTTATTTTTTTTCCCCATCATTTGCTGATTCTTGAGGTTGGTTACACATTAGTGAGCTGAAGTTACAATTCAAATGGTGGTGATTGTCACTTCTAGGCAAGGATGACTCCTCTGGGCCTCAGTTTCTTCATCTGTGAGAGAGTTAGTAGGATACATTATTCAGTTTTAACTCTAGCAACACACTAGAATCACCTGGGGAGATTTAAAACTACTGCTGATGACTGGGCCCATCCTTAGGGATTCTGATTCAGTTTGCTGAGTTGGGATCCAAGCATTAGTATTTTTAAAACATTCCTAGTTTATTCTAATATGCAGTCAAGCCAAAGACTACTGGTGCTCAAAGTCATGGGGGCTTACCTGCTCTGCCAATCTTGGGTTCTAATCAGTTATACACTTTCTTTCCCAGGTTGAAGATGCCCCTGTGGCTTCTGCCAGAATGAGTTTGGGCAGGACCCTGGAGGGATTTCTTCCCTGTCTGTTAGCTCAATCTTGCTTTTTCTAGCAGACTATAGACCCTGAAAGCTTCCTGAAGAAGATGTCTACAATCAAATGCTATTTGGGGGAACTGTCAGCAAGTCTAAAGAACAGATACAGAGATACCAGCAATTGTGAATTAGGTGTTAATTGATTCCTGGCAAAGCCAGCCTTTTGATGGGAGAAGGCTCAGAGACCATATAGATTATTCAGGCCAGCATGCTTCCTCTTTTTCTGGGCTTTGGAATCCAGGTGGTGGAAGACCTTGGGGTGGGGGGTAGGGATATGGTTGGTGGCCAGAAGTTGGAGTGCTAATTATAGACAGAAGGCCAGAAAAGGCATGGAATGTTTCAAAGTTTTTTTTTTTTTTTTTTTACGTCTTTTTTTCCTTTGTCATATCTGTAGGCCAGGCTATTTCTAAGTAAGTTAAGAATGCCATCTTCATTGTTTAACCCATCTAGGTTTAAAATCCCCCTCCACCTTCCTTCACCTGTGATCTTGGAGAAGTTATTCAGCCTCTCTGGGTTTTAGTTTCTTTGTTGAAGTGAGTATAACAAGGTAGCCCCTCATTGGATGGTTCTGTAACACATGTAAGGTTAACATGTGAAGATTCTTGTAAAGCACATAATAGGGTGGTGTCTGGCACACAGAAACACATAATCAATGTTTGCTGCAGTTGAGTTATTCTTGTGATTATTATTAGCTCACAAGCTTTGTAAGGGATGAGAACAGAAGCTAAAGGACACTGACACCAAATATGTACCAGGTGCTGGGTTAAACAATTACATATATAGAATTTCAGTTAATATTTATTTTAAGTGTGTGAGTTAGGTATTATTATTTCTACTTTACAGATGAGGAGACTGAGGCCCAGGGAGGTTAAAGGTCAGACAGAGGTGTGTGGGCGCAGGCTGGATTCAGTAAGTCAGCTTGACTCCAATCACACTCCAATCCACAGCACAGGTAGCTGAGTGAAATTGGGTTCAAAGGAAATAGGGAAACTTGTAATGGAAGAAAGATTCCATACAGGAACAGCCTGGGGTGTTTGTGCTGTGTGTTCTTGTGTGCTCACGGTGACCCCTAATCAGAGTCCAGTTACAAACACACTGGGTAAGATTTTAGGGTAGGCCACATGGGCGTTAGCGAGTGGGAAGGACCAGTAAGGGGTGGTAAGGGATTGTGATGACAACTTGAGATCTCTTCATCCACCTACCTTCCCCCTGAGGCATCTGATGGGATGTGAGAGACACTTGAACGTCCACCAGTAAGTCTATACGCTTTTCCGTGGCAGGCGGGCACCTTCTCCAAATCATTCAGAAACATAACAGGAGTTTCTGGGAAAGATTGGCCTGAGAGAGCTGGGGAGAGACTCTAAAAGAGCCTGGTTGGTCCCAGCAATTTAGTGATTTCTTATTAGGCTAAATCCTCTTTTCCTGTCTATATTGCCCATCCTGTATGCCTTAGAAAACCCTTCTCCCAACTTTTTTTTTTTCCTAAAAAGTGAATCAGAACCATCTCCATGGTTCCTATCCCAAAGCACAGCCTCAGGCAACAGAGATCCTGGAAATACTTGGTGTGGTCTGCAGAATAATAGCCCTGGAGATGTCCACATCAGAACCTGGGAATATGCTAGGTTACACGACAAAGTACCATGAAGGTTGCAGGTAGAACTAAACTTGCTAATCAGTGGGCTTTGAGAGAGAGAGAGAGTAGGCTGGATTAGCCACGGGAACCCAGTATAATCACAAGGGTACTTAAGAGTGGAGGAGACTGGCAGTGTGAGAAGCACTCAACCTGATTTGCTGGCTTTGAAGATGGAGGAAGCCCACCCGGAGGCAAGGGGAGCTGACAGCAAGGAGACAGATTCTCCCCTAGAGTCTCCAGAAAGAACTGCAGCCCTGCTGACTCCGTGATGTTAGCCAATGAGACCTGTGCTGGGCCTCTAGCCTGCAGAACCTAAGATAATAAATGTGCGCTGTTTAGAGCCCCTAAGTTTGTGGTGACTTGTTATGGCAGCCATAGGAAGCCAATATGCTTGTCGGTGCACAGGGCTGGAGGGGCAGGAAACCAGCCAGAGAGCTTGAACTGGGGGAGTGGAGTGTGTGAAGGTGGCCCCATTTGGAGGCCCCATCCAGACACAGTCCAAACAGGGAAAGTGGTAACAATTTTTTTTTTCCCTAAAATAAGAGAGTAAAAAGTCTACTGGGAAGATTCCTTTGGGAAAGTGCAGGAGCACGGGTTTTGAATCAGGCTGTGTGGTTTTGGAAACTGACTTCCCCACTTCAGCTCTGTGCTCTGAGCAGGTTACTTAATTCCTGTGAGTGTCAGATTCCTCATTTATAAAATGCCATATACAGGCTGTCTGATTAAGATGCCCGTCATCCCACTGGTTATCTCTGGGTTCCCATGTTAGCTAATGACAGAGGTGTTCTGGGAACTTATAACCAAAGGGAAGTGTCCAGTGTTGGGAACACAGTAAATGGTGACTGATTATCTTTCCAAAAGCACATGTGCCAGGCTGGCTACAATTTTGTTTGTCTGAATTAACCACGGAATGCTCTTTAGAAAGAAATACAATCAGTGTTAATGCAGTGCCCTATGGTAAAAACTTCCACTTCTGGGAGTGGAATTTTGATAGGAAGGGCCATGCTGAACTAAGAATCAGGATCAGACCTACTGAGAATATTCTTTGTAGAAATGCACACTTCTAAATAAACCTCTATCCTTTATGAATTTCAAGATTACTCCTCAATTGACCAACAAATCCCTATTTTCTTTTAAATTTACTTTATGCTCAGTAATGATTTTGACATCAGAATGGATGCTTAGATGTTGTGCATCTCCACCTTCACTTCAAATTCAGTATTCTCAGGCTTGAATTCCTTACCTATCCACTGCTGCCCCCAAATCTGCTCATCCAGTGCTTCTAATCTCAGTGAGTTTAAGCCACCCAGTCTGTGGTATTTTGTTGTTCACAGCCCAAACAGAGATACAGTGAGATAAAGCCTGAACACGTCAGAACGGCATGACATTACTGTTTTCCTTCTAATTCCCGTCCACCTGACAGGTCATTCCCAGCTGTTTTCTCATAACTGAGATTCCTGACCCACCGTGCTCTTTGGGGCATATGTCCTTCCCTCTGCTGCGAATAGACTGGTTGGTTCCCTTTCACCTTTCATTGTTTCCTTTAGTGCACGTGGTTAATGTTCCATTTTGTGTTCTTGTGGTACTTGAGACAAGCCTGTCTCACCATAATAAAATGTATTTTAATTATTCCTTACCTATTTCCCCCAACTGACAAATTGGGAGGGAGAGAGGGGTTCTGTCTTATTCAACTTTGTAACGTCCACAGCATAGATTCTGGCATCTTGTAGATTTTGCAGAAATGTCTGTGGAATGGGTGAGTCAGTGAATAAATTACACATGAAGGAAAACCTCCCATTGCTCTTAGAATAAATCCCAAACTCCCTCATATGGCCTCCATGCTTTTCTAGCCTCATTTAATTTGACTTCCACTTGGCACCAGCCACCAGAGCTGCCTTCACTTCCAGTCTGCCTCCTGTCCCAAAGCCTCCATGCCCCTCTGTTCCCTCTGCCTGGAATGTGTCACCTGCTCTAACCAATCTTAAGCCATGACTAGCTACCCATCCTTCAACTTGCAGCTAAATGGCTCCCCAGGGAAAGTTTTCTTGACATCTTGTGGCCCAGACATGATTGTTTCCCCTGTGCTTTGTTCACATAGCACCTTTCTGGTTTCTTCCCAAAACTTAACTTCAGTGTGCTGTAACATGCTTGTGTCATTGTAGAATTCAACTGGCCCTCTGACTAGACAGCAAAGTCCCTGAGATCGGGGAGGTTTACTTACTGGCTTGTGTGTTTTGTATTCAGCCCTCTCTCCCCAGGACACAGAACAGTGCCTAGCACAGAGCAGGCACTCATAATAATACCACAAAGTGGTAGAAAATGGACCGCAAAGTTAAGTTGCAAGATACAAAGCAGACTACATTTTGCCATTTTTTTTCTTTACATCATTTCGTTCACTTGAAGTTATCTAATAACAGATCAGAAAAATCAGGCCTTATCTCTCGGTTTCACCCTTGCATCGCTTGCTTTCTGTCCACACTCGAACAAAATCTCCAGTGTTGCTGTGAGGAGTAGGCTTAAAGGCAAAGGCTGTTCATGTGGCCCCAAAGCTTTACTGGGAAAAGTTTTGGAGGTACCGGGGCTCATGCCTTGCCTTTGAAGGGTAGGCAGAGTTGGGCTGTAGAGAAGGGAAGAGTTAAGAAAGAGCAATTTTGCTCGCCTAGTAGATCTTGAACCCACCACAGCTCAGTGGTTGTTTTGACTCTTAGATTCTGACTTTGTGGGTTCAAATCCTGGTTCTACCTCTTCCTGTCAGAGTGACCCCAGGCAAGCTCATTAGCCTCTGCATCTCAGTTTTTCCAGTTGTTGAAATGGAGGTTAGGAATAGTCCCTACCTAACAGGGTCATTATGAAGATGAAGTGAGCTAAAAAATGTAATGGGCTTAGAATAGTGCCTATCACATAGGATGCATCTAGGGACAATTGATAGATACTAATGTTAGCCATTCTTGATGTTTTTAATCAATGGAGAGAAACATCGATTACTGTATCACGCCTGAACTCTCCCCTGGAGGCAATGAGTAACTCCTCATTGTAGAGTTTAGAGGGAGAATCTGGCCATGCACAGAAGCTTCTCTTCCTCTTAGGGGCTAACTGGGGGACATGTGTGTGACTCAGCCCCTCCAGAGTCAGGTTTGCCTTGCCTCAGAGCTGCAAGGCTGGTAGATAATGCTGACTGATCCTGGGATTCAGAGTTAGAAAGTTCAAGTGCCTGTAGATATAAACTCAATTCTCTAATATTAGCTTAATAATGGTCAAACTTTGGCCCCATCTGCCTGCCTCCTTTGTCTTATTCATCCATTGGTTTGGAACTTAAATAAGGAGGAAGGTAGCCATTTATTGCGCCCTCTTAAAGAACTCCCATGGGATCACATTTAAACTGAATAGAAAAGCATGGGACAATGAATAGTAGGGGTGTTAGTGTCTGAAGAGCAGAGGTCCATCCTGAGAAATTAGAAAACCAAAACAGAGTCGATGTGCTTTGGTATGATCAGTGGGAAAAGCAAACCAGTATAGTCCGCATGATTATGAGTATGAGTTCCTAAATTTCAGAGTCCCCAGATGAAGCTAATCCCCAGCTAAGCAGCCAGGAGATGCAAGTGTTGAAACTCAGAAAGTGTCATGGCATCTGTTTCTATCTCTAGAGAACTCGTAATCAGCTCTGACCTCCAGCAGTGAGTTACTTCAACGTATATAGTGTGTAGAAGTCAAAGGTGTGGCATACAACACAAAGATAGCACAGAGTACTCAGATCAGAGAGACATAGGCAGTCAGTGGGCTGCAAGGCCATGCAAACAGGACAGCCATTCTCAGACCAAAGGACCATGAAAGGCAGATGTCTGTCCAACACTGTATGGACCAACTTATCTAACACAATTGTTTTTTCTTTTTTTTTTTTAAAGATTTTTTTATTTATTTGACAGAGAGAGCACAAGCTGGGGGAGCAGCAGGCAGAGGGAGAGGGAGAAGCAGTTTCCCCGCTCAGCAGGGAGCCCAATGTGGGACTCAAACCCAGGACTCTGGGATCATGACCTGAGCCGAAGACAGTCGCTTAACGACTGAGCCACCCAGGTGCCCCACTAACCCAATTGTTTAAGATGACTCATAAACTAAAGTAGGAAACTAAACTGGGAGGGTGGCCCTTGAAACAAGGGAAGTACATCACAGGGTAACGGCCATTGGAAGCATGAGAATACAGAAGGGCAGGATACAGAACTTGGTCAGTGCAAAATGGAAGAACAATCCAGTCTGGGCCAGAACAGATACTTTCTGCCACACTTGGTTAAGTATTTTTGTGAGTGGTAATCAGAAATGAATGTCAGACCACATTGCAGGTATTTGGTAGTTTGGAGTGAATAATTACTGTATCACGCCCGTGATACAGCAAAGTCCCTGAGATCGGGGAGGTTTACTTACTGGCTTGTGTGTTTTGTTTTCAGCCCTCTCTCCCCAGGACACAGAACAGTGCCTAGCACAGAGCAGGCACTCATAATAATACCACAAAGTGGTAGAAAATGGACCGCAAAGTTAGGTTGCAAGATACAAAGCAGACTCTACATTTTGCCATTTTTTTTCTTTACATCATTTCGTTCACTTGAAGTTATCTAATAACAGATCAGAAAAATCAGGCCTTATCTCTCAGTTTCACCCTTGCATCGCTTGCTTTCTGTCCACACTCGAACAAAATTTTCATGTGTGTTATTGCCTTTCTAACCTTGGAACAACCTTGATGAGGGTAGATAACATTGTTCCCATTTTATAGATAAGGAAGCTGGAGTTCAGAAAGGTGAAAACCTTGACCAGAATCAAACATCAAAGACTCACCAAAGCTTTACTTCAGTCACTTGTTTAGTGGACCTCACTCCACAATGTAATTTTTGATGGTTCTTAAGCCAACTGTGCTGTTGTTACACCGTCTGTGTCAGAAGATCCACACAAATGTGTCTAGAGCTGGGCAGACCCCGCTGACTGCTTTAGTCAGGTACCTGGCAGGCAGCGGAGGCAAAATCAGTTGAGTCAATTATATTTATGGATACATTTGCAGAAGGTCTCTCTTGCAGTTTATGAATCCTGTTTCTAAGCAAATCAAGTAAGATTCTCATCACAGATGATGGGTTTGGTCAAATGTCCAAAAATCACTGGAAATGGTGGCTGCAGTGGGGTTGATGGGAGCGCTGAAGAAGAAACAAACGCAGTGCATTAGAATGAGAGATCCTGCTTAATCTGACTCTCCCTTCTCCTCTCCCCATGTAAGGCATCACAGGCTGGGTTCTCTGGGAAGCTGACTCTGAAGAGAAGTTTAATACTCTGTGTTTATTGACGAGTTCTCTTGGGATGGGCCCCCATGGGGGAGGGGGGGAAGGGAGCAGGACTGGGCATGGGGGCAAGTTGAGCTGTGCTATCTGACACCCTCAACTCACCTCTCAAAAATGACTCTGGAGCTAGAACGACTTCAGCATTGTTCTGAATTAGGCCAAGATGGCCGGGATGTTTTGTAATCTCACATTTACCTGTCATTGGATGTGGGGCTCCCAGGAAGGGGTGCAACCTTGACTGGGGGGGGCATCCCTTCAGCTGAGGCATCCCTGAAGGATCTGAGGGATGTGGGCATCCACCCTCAGTACTTTCAGGCTGGGATAACAAGACTACCATTGAAGGGGCATCTGGGCAGTGTCCACCTCGGAGGGCCTCTATAGGATATTTGAAGGAGACCAATCCAACATTGATATCTAAGAAAGACATAAGGCAGAGGAAAAGAGAAAGTACTGGAATCAAGGAGGTCAACCATAAGGCTATTGTAGAAATCTAGGAATTCCTAAAAAAAAAAAAAAATCTAGAAATAAGGGTACAAGTGGGAAGGGAGGGAAAGTTGAGAAGGATTTGCAATGGCAATCAGGAGACTTAATCTCTCCAGAATGAATGCAGACAATGAGGACACCAAACACTGGACCTCTTACTTGTCTTCAGTGCATACTTCAGTTTCATTTTCTTGATGGGAGAATGCTCTCAGAACTGATAAAACCAGCAGGTACAGTAGACAGAATATATTTCCTTTTTTTTTTTTTAAAGATTTTATTTATTTGACAGAGAGAGACACAGCGAGAGAGGGAACACAAGCAGGAAGAGTGGGAGAGGGAGAAGCAGGGCTTCCCACGGAGCAGGGCGCCCGATGCAGGGCTTGATCCCAGGACCCCGGGATCATGACCTGAGCCGAAGGCAGCTGCTCAACCAACTGAGCCACCCAGGTGTCCCAGAATATATTTCCTTTTAATGTCTTGTTTTCCTCAATAAGCTCTTGAGGCAGCTTTGTATAATTGTAGAGTGGCAAGAATCGATTTCAAATATTGGCTTTGGTGAGTCTTTGATGTTTGATTCTGGTCAAGGTTTTCACCTTTCTGAACTCCAGCTTCCTTATCTATAAAATGGGAACAATGTTATCTACCCTCATCAAGGTTGTTCCAAGGTTAGAAAGGCAATAACACACATGAAAAGCACTCTGCAGGGTGCCCTAATACATAATACTTCTTTATCAGAGTCAGTTTTCTATTCATGAAAAAGGAGGCTAGGTGGGACATTCTAGACTGCTCCATTGGACTCAATCTTGAGAGAAAATCTTGTGGGAGAACGGTCTTTGCCCAGCTTTTATGTGCAAAACAATGATACAAAAAAAGCTTCTGGTTTTAAGGTGAAATAAATGCGTGAAATATTCATCTTCCAGCTCAACCTAGCATGTTGAAATCTGCCTGGAGCAAAATTTCATGGCTGAGCTACAGTCCCAGAAAATAACATTCTAAAGTTTGAAGTTCTGCATCAACCTTCACATTCCAGCCCTATTTAAAGGAATATTATAAGTCTACCATGGAGTGGGATTTGAGTTGATGAAGTTTTTGTTGAAGGAGAAGAGAAGGCACAGGTAGCAAGGTTTGTGTTATTTTGTTTTAATAGCTTCCCATCGGGCAAAAACAAGAAACGATCTCAGATGGAGAATGTAATAGAAATGTTTTGGGTGAACCTTAGTTCTGTGACAGTGTCCTAAGGCCCCCATTCTGAGGAGGCCCCCTGCATATACAGATGTTGCCTATCTAACAGAGGGCCCTGTGCTGAGAGATTTACAGTCAAATGGAGAGACCTCCATGAAAATATACTTTCCTCCAACCTACCAAGTAGAAGGGGCTGTGCTCTGACCCAGTTCATTCTTTAGACACTTGGAGCAGAGATTTTTGGACTGTGAGTTTTTCATGGGCTTCAATACAAATGTCTGATATTTGGAGAAAAAAAAAAGCAACTACAAAGGGCAAAAAGAAAACTTCAATATAAAAAATGAATAAATGCTAAGTTAAATGTTTATGAAACTTTACATGATGTCAGCTGGCCTAATGCAACTCAACACACACATATAAAATATTTATGTTTATAGTGTGTATACATGTGTGTACATGCATATGTGTATATACAGGTATACCCATGTATTTTATATATTTTATATATGTGTGTGTGTGTGTGTGTGTGTATCTAAACAACAAGGAGAAAAGCCAATAATTCATACTAAAACAAATTCAGAAGTAGTTTTATAAGCCTTAGCATTTTCTTAAATGAAACAATATAGCTACATTGGGATGTAGCTATGTTTTAATTTAATAAAGTATGCAAGAGGCCTCTGAAAACAAGAGTGCCTAGATCCTCCAGAGGTTGAAAAGTGGCCCAAGACATATAGGAGTCCCCGAAGGATGATGTCTCCTTCCCCTCATGGAAAGATTCTAAAGAAGGTCAGGCTAGAATTGCACGTTGATTGTAAAGTAGACATTGTGACATGCCACAAATTTCAAAACTGAGGAGAGTTCTGGAACCACATCGTCAATTTTATCTGTGTATCAGGCACTTCTGACTTAACAGAACACAGCTCAGTGCTTCATGCCTGTGGCAACTCATGTCAACCCTTGGATAACAGGAGCAGGTAAGTGTAGGGTTATTTAACTGACTTGCAATTGTTTCATGATTCTATTTGCAAAGGAGCTGATTCCCTCCGACTCAACTGAAGGCAGAAAGAACAGCAACCAAGGGGACAGGTCAGGGGACAAGCAAGTGGCCCAATATAAGCAGAAGCAGAAGTGCAGCCTAGCTGAAGCAGACAACCAGGTCTGGGTCTGACCTCCCAGAGACACTGACAGACGCTGCCTTGGGGCAGGGCTTTTTCTTTAGTCTTCCTTGAACCTTTACCTGGTTCTGGGGGGAAAGAGAATCAGAATCTGGAACAGGATGTCACCATCCCACTTGCTGTTTTCCTTAAGAGTCAGAGAAATCCTGACATGTTAAGTTTGCCTGGGTGGGGTTTCAGAAGATTCATTTTTGATCTGAAGGCTCAGAGAAGAGGTGGCTGTATCTGTGGGAACGGCGTTGTGTGTAAAGCTGCAGAGGGGGCCTACTCTTCTGCTGGATCCATTTGATCCCTTTAAATGGTGGTTATCCTAACCAAACTGGACCTGCGATTAGGGGAAAGAGGCCAAAAGTTTAACCCCCTATATGGCCCAATTATGAACCTGATGTAACAGTAAATATCAAGATTACTATGTTTCCATAGGCACTCACCTATTTACCCATCCTTTCTTTCATGTGATACAGGGAGCTAAAGGAGTAGTTTCTGAGTGCCTACTATAAGCTACATCCTTGGCTAAGCAGCTCCTCTTACTTTTCTGTCACTTAATCTCTGTCTCATTCCTGCAAAGTAGGTCTTATTCACCCACTGTAGAGTCAAGGAAATTCAGGTTTGGAAAGGTTAAGAGAACAGCCAAAAGTTTATAGAACTCTGTCAGAACCAAGATTCAAAACCAGGTTTAATGAATTCCTAAGCACTTATTCTCTTTCCCAGCATGGAATATTGCTTTTGAGTATTCTTATTGTCTGTCCTCTGTTTCCTGACATAAAAGTTAAAGCAAGTCATGTTCTAAGAAGGTGCCAATTTCCATTGGAAGCGCTGGGAATAAAGAGAGAACTGTCCCTTCAAGTAGGGTTTTTGCACTCCAGGACTCAAACTCTCCTGGGGATGTTAACATGGGAACAGCTAACTTTAAGGCCAGGTCTGGTGCACTCCTCAGTGAGCTGCCTGCCTGACTGTCTGGGGGAACAGAGGAAGGAGCAACTGATTAGTTTTTAGGGACTTAGGAGGACTTCATGGTGGAAATAGTGTTTTGAGTTGTACCTTGAAGGGAAGATCAGGTTCTGCTAAGCAGACAATGGTCAGGAAGGACCTTCTGGGCAGATGGCTTAGGAGCAGAAGGGGCAGGGAGGCTGCCCATGTTGTACATATGGGGGTATGGAGTTATTCAGGGCAAAGGGTTTTGCAAATGGACCTCATGGTAGGGGACTGCAAGGTGGTTTGTAGGCAGGTGTGGGTGTGTAGACTTCCTTCTGTCAGGACAGGAAGAGATGAAGGGATGTGTTCAGAACCTCTTAGCCTTACCAGACACCTGTTCAAAGTTTAGGTTACAATGGGATCATAGGTGAGAATGTGGCTAGACTTCCAGACTCTATGTCTATGGGAAACTAATTCAAAAAGTGTCTTGTGGACAACCAGATGGGCCACCTTCTTCTGCACACCAAGGGCAGGTTTTGCTATGCATAATTTACCCTGAACTTCATACCTCAGCCAGCCCCTTGGTGTGGGATTCTTAGTTCCTCATAATTCCTCGGCACCAGCCGCTGTCTAGTTTCTGGGCTTCAACTGGGAATGAGGTGGATAAAAAAACTTGCATTTTATGAGGATATACCAACAATACAAAGGGAAGCAAAGGAAGAAGAAATTGTGACCGGTAGAAAGTACTAGGAAGAAAATAAAACACGATGATGGGAGAGTGTTCGGGGAAAGCTTTTCAGGGAGGTGGTCAAGGGAATTTTAATGTATGCATTTAATTTAATTTGGTGATGCAGGCACTCCCTATAAATTGTAAAATATTCCAAAGTGTGTAAGTAAAGCAAAAGGGAGTCTTTTTTTGACTCCTATTCCCCAGGCTCCTTTCCAGAGACAAAAACCAAAATTGGTTCCTTGTGAATTTTTGCAGAGATATTCTATGCATCTGCAGTCCTGTGTGTCTGTGTGTAGAACAGAGGTGATACCATCCTGTATACAATGCCTGACATATTACATTTTTCACTTTACAATATTTTTTGGAGAACTTCCCATATCAGTAATTGAGTTGTCTCCCTTATTTTTAGCTGGTTTTACAATATTCCAGCACAGGTCCAGAACACTTACCTCTAATTCCCAAATCCCCAAAGCCCTGAAAACTTAGTTTTACCCCACATTTTGACACCCACACTTATATAGCAGCAAAACTGACTTCAGCTGATACGAAAATATTTATTGTTTTGGTAATGCCATTTGGTTTCATGGGGTATGTTTCAGAAGGATGAATATATTTGGTTGCTGGGCATTGCTCAGGCTCTGCTGGGAATGGAAGCATATATCATACCTAGGTTGTATTATTTTACTAAAATAAAAAAGAATCTGCATTCTGAGTCAAAACTGGCCCCAAGGGTTCTGAATAAGAGACTGTGGACATTTATCATTTTATTTAAACTGTCTCTATTGATGGACGTTTTAATTGTTTCCAATATTTGTTCTTACAAACAATGCTAATACATATACAATTCCATGCCTGTGTAGGTTACCCATAAGGTAAATTGTTGAAAGAGGAATTCCATGGGTCAACATGTTTCAATATTCATAATTTTGTTCAGTTTGACCGAACTGTTCTTGCGCTCCGACCAGCACTAAGACTATCAGTTTTCTCTGTCTGTGGGCTTTTCATGTCTACAGAGTGCAATCAGCTCTCAGTCATCTGGTGCTTCATTAACTGGAACTCTCCATCAGCCAGGGCTACACACTCCTGAATTGATGGGAGTTGGTGACAGTGAAACCCACAAGGGTTTAGTGACAAGAAAAGCAACTGGTGCTGAGCCTTGTTTATCAGGTGGAGTTGACTGCAGCCTCACTCTTGGAAGATAGGCAGCTGGGTATACTCGATGAGGTTTAATGTTGAAGTCACGTGACTGATCTTTTAACCAACAAGCCAGATGCTAGGCAGTGATAACATTGTGGGTCACAAGATTTGTCTGGAGTGAAATGATTGCCTCATGTATTGTTTTAGCAACTGCAAGGTTACCCTTGGTCATTGAATTAGAACACAAGTCATTGCTCATCATAACAACAAAGCTTGTTGAAGGAATATAGTGTCAGGAAAGGATTTGGGTTCAAATCCCTCCTTTGCTGACCAGTAGCCATGTTAATTTAGGCAAGTCACTTGACTATCCAGAGATTTGGTCTTCTCACCTGTTTAGTTAGAATAGTACTTACACAACATTATTTATTATTATTATTATTATTATTATTATTATTAGGATTAAGTAGGATGAATGTATTTAAATACCTGGCATGTTGTAGGTACTCAGTAAATGGCTGGTTTTAATTTTGAAATCCTGAGCTAAGAGGCTTTAGATACCTATTAATTTAAAAAATCTTATAGTAAAACAATAGGCCCACTACATTAGATTGTTTTAAAAGATTGATTTGAACAAGGTTTGGTATAAATGAGTGGGTCCTAGGGAGATAAATCTCTAGGAGAGCAAGGGGATGAAGCATGGCTGACTACTGGTCTGATCATCTATGGAACCAACATTAAGTGACCTTGTCTGAAAGTGATCAGGCCTGAAGTTGGGGTCTTCAGCATGGATGTGTGTAAAGCCAGGACAAACTCTGGGTGAGACGCAGAGCATGCAGTCTCTGAGAGGAGCAGAACCAAAGGGAGCTCTCAGGCAAGCCATTTCTAGTAGTCTCAGTTATTTTGGGATGTGGGGATTCTTATACTTGCCCTAGGGCTTCTCATTATTTCTACCTATGACCTTTAAATAAATGAATGTAAAACAGGATTATTCTGTCACCTACCCCATTTTTTATAATGTTAGGCTAAATAACTAATTATATACTGAATAGCCAGATACCCAACTCTCATCCTTAATTCCAGAGTCATCAAATTTGTGATTCTTCAAAAAACCAAGCATTTGGGGCACCTAGGTGGTTCAGTTGGATAAGCGTTTGACCTTTGATTTCAGCTCAGGTCTTGATCTCAGGGTCGTGAGATCAAGCCCCGTGTCCGGCTTTGTGTTGGGAGTGGAACCTGCTTGAGATTCCCTCTCTCCCTCTGCCCCTTCCACTTGCCCCCCCAAATATAAAAAAAATAAAAGCCATGTGTTTCCTCTACAGAAAAGCATTTATTTTTCGTGAGCACTTGTATAGATTCTTTGCACTACAACTGAAGGCAAATGACATTTGCAGATGTCTTCTTTAACCAAGCCCTTTAGACTATAGTGGCTAAGCATGCATTCAGTGGAGTCACGCTGACAACACTCAAATCCCACACCTGCCACTCACTGGTGGTATGACTTTGAGCAAGTTATATAAACTCTCTGTTCCGCCATTTACTACTTTGTACAATGAGGATAATGCTAAAATCAGCTTCGGAGTTGTTATGAGGATTAAATGCAAACCAGAACAAAGCAAAACGTGAAGCATTTAGAACAGTGTGTAGCACATGATAAGCCTTTAGTAAATGTTGGATAATACTCATTCCCAAAGTGAGTGTTTACTATGTGCCCAGCATTGTGTTAGACAATGAGATACAAAGGGTAGGGGCAGTGTTGGTCTGAGATTTAGTTCATAACTAGTACCCCTCTTTGCTGAGTTTTTTTTTATTTTTTTATTGTTATGTTAATCACCATATATTACATAATTTGTTTTGGTGTAGTGTGCTGAGTTTTGAAACAGTTGGGAAATAGACAAGAGAATCAGCAGATGGAGAGCCAAAATGTTAGATTTATTATTGATAGCCTATGCAAAAGAACCTATGTTATAGTGAGATAGAAAATGGTTTTGCTAACTCCCAACTCCTGTCTTGGCCTTGGGGTAGCACACCCTGGTAAGGTTTGAGTCTACAGCCCAGATCCCCTAATTTAAATTACTCTTCTCACTGGTCCAGAGGGGGAAGGGAAGAGAGAGACCAAATCCCCAGGGCTTGAGGTTATTGTAGATGAGCTCCACCCAATGGACCAATGACTACTGCTAGCAATGAGTTGAATGACTCCACCTCAGAGAAAAGTTAAGGTAGAACAAGAAAGCAGGGCAAGGAGAAGAGGTCTTCCTGTCTGCTAAAGAAGGTGAATACTTTCTGTTAAATCATGTGAAATCAGGGAAAGGGAGTCTGGCATGTCCTCAGAAAATAATAGTAATGTCATGTGATACCTCCTCTATAAAGACTTTTTATCACCATCATCTGAAGTTTTCTTCACAATGATCCTGTAAACCAAATGGAAAAAAAAAAAGAGAGTGAGAACTATCATTAGTTGAGCACTCACAATTTCTCAGGCAATACACAAATGCTTTACATGCTTTCTCTCAGGTCACCTCAACTGCTCAAGGTCAAAGAGGCAGGACTGGAATGTTCCACATGCGACTACAAGCACGAGAGGAGAGAGTGGAGTGTTCATGGCAAAACAGAACCTCTCCTTGTATGATTCTGAGTTTGTATACATGATCTCTCCAAGATAATTATCATAATTCAAATTGGTTTAGTGCTAAAAAGCAAAAGAAAAGAAGGAAAAGAGTTTCATACAACTCCTTTAGATACATTAAATCCTTTGATCGATCCTTAAGCCAACCCTTTGAAAGACACTCAGTAATTCAGCATATATTTTTGAGTGTCCACTCCATGAAGGGCACAGGGCATGGACCCTGGGCTGTAATGACAAGCAAAAACAGACAAGACCCCCTTATCTCAGAGGAAATTTCAGTCTTTATGGGCGAGAGATACCATCAAGCAGCTACGATAATGAATGTAAAAGGACAACTTGTATGAATCTATGAGGGTCCTGAAACATGTCTAGGAAACTGTATGATAAAGGAAATGTTGGGGAACATATTCCAGGCTGAAGGAATAGTGTGTGCCAAAGTCCTGTGGCTGAAGTGAGGAAAGAAGGCCAGGAGGTATGATTATCATCTGTCTCCATTTTACAGATGAACAACAATCTCAGAGCAAGGCATGGCTTACCAGTATCACCACAAGTGAGTGGAGGAGCAGTACCTAGAAGGTTATAATTAACTTTCAAACTCTGTCACACTGATGTCTTCCTCCATGCTAAACTTGTCTTAGCAAGAAGAAGAAGCTGGCAGGGGTGCTGTTGGTTAGCTTTTAATTTCAGTGGGAAGGAAGCTCACATGTAGATTGACTGTTTTGTAATATCAACAAAAGCATCAAAAGTGTGTAGAGAGAGCCAAACTGTGTTTCCTTCACCCCACCTACTTGCCACACACAACGAATGCACAGTGGTGCCTTCTCAACTTCATGGCAGCCATATTTCTGTTTGTAATTTTTTCCCATTCTTTTCTCAGATAATTTCTCAGAACTTTTTAAAAACTGTGAGGAAAACTCCACTTACTAGAAAAAACACAGACTGTGTACTGAAAAAGCAAGGATACACACACACACACACACACACACACACACACACACACACACACACAGTGGTACCTTCATTTATCACTACTTTGTCTTATGACTTGGAGAGATTCTCTAATTGCCCTCCCCCTCACATCCCACCAAATCTGTGTACTTAAAAGACCTTAACAGGCAGCTATGAGAATCTGCTAAAGCTAAAGCTTTGGTGCCTTTCCTCTTCTCCAACCACGCACACCAGCACACATGTTTGTGTGCGTTTTCAGGGGCTGCATATCCCAGCAAACTCAGCCCTGAGTCCTTCCTTCATTCTTAGTGTCCTTTTAGACTCTCCCCTTCTCACTCCTTGATTTCTTTTTTGAATGTAGGTCCCTCCTTAGGGGCTTCAACAAGCTCAGTAACTATAAAGAACAGTTGTCTGAGGATAGAAGTCTTGCCTGCGTAATGTGCTTATGCCACTTATTAGCTCTGTGACCTTGAGTAAATCACCTAGTCTTTCTGAGCATTAGTCTTAGCTTTGAGATATCACCTATTGTTCAGATTTTTTTTTGTAGGGATTAAATGAATGCAAATATCACAGTGGATGATGTGTGGATGATAGTTGCAATTATTAATGAATGTTTCTGAGTCTCATGTTCACGGTCTGTAAATTGAAGATGTTAGACCAAATGATCTTTGGTATTTTTTAGGTCACAGGGTCTCTGAATCTTGACCACTCATCATCCTTTGGATCCTCCTTTGACTTATTCCCTCTCTAACTCCATCCCAGCCCCTTCCAAACACAATGGGCTTAGCTCAGGGCATTGTGAGGACCGACTTGGTTTATAGATAAGATGGGTGCTGGTAGTGTTTCTCTGCAACAAGACTGAAATGACCCATATCGAGGAAGGACCATGGTTTCTGAACCTGTAAGTGCTAAGTCCCCAATGTTTTTCTAAATTATAGAGCTAGGGGAAGAGGTGACCTTTGAGACGTTGGATCAGAGGAAAGTAGACTATAGGAACATTTGAGAGTATTAAACACGCCTTTGGGATTTGCTCCCAAATCCCCTCCCTGGCCTGCTGGACTATTTTCAACCTAGGACTCATGTTTCATTAGCATCACTGAGGACTCCTTTGGGCCTCCTTACACTGTGCAAAGAAATGAGCATCTCATAGGAAGGTAGGCACAGAAATAGAAAGCGAATCAGCTTCAGAGCCAGGGGGACTGGGGCTCCTTCCATCCCGGCTCTGCCACTTCCCTGCTGTGGGGACTTTGGCAGATGATTCAACCTTGGTGTTCGCCATTACCCTAATTTATACATTTGAGAATAATATTAGATATGTATGTCTTAGGGTTGCAAGATAGAAAGATAAGCTTTGTATAACTTGGTATGGTTTTGTGACTGCATCCAAACTTAAACATTTAGCAAACAAGAGAAAGCAGTATGGTGGGATGTTTACATGATGACCCTTGTTAGCATTCAAATCTAACTTCTGCCACTTGCTAGCTCTCATTGTAGACAAGTTTCTTAGCATCTTTGCATCTTGTTATTTTCATCTGTGAAACAGATATAATAATAACTGTAGTTGTGAGGGTGAAATAAATTAATTTATGCAAACAGTAGCTGACATATGGAAAGTATGATTCGTGATACCCATTTTTTAGAGGTCTAAGATAGCAAGAAGGTGAGCATAGGTAGATTCTGAATTTGAATTATCAGCCGCAACAATGTCAAGAGTATGGGTCAGAATTGTTGAAATCCCTTGTCTTTCTTTTCATGGTTATAAAATAGCTGCTGCTTGAGCTCCAAGCTTCAAGGTTTCATACAACACAACCCAAAGCAGGGAGGGAAGGGATGATGGCTCAGGAGCTCTCTCCTTAGTCAGCTGTTTTTTGTTTTGTTTTGTTTTGTTTGTTCATTTTTAAATCCCCAGAATTCCTTGACATCCCCTTATTTCTTTTTGGCCAGAATTGGGTAGCTGGCAAATGTGAATGGGAGTTTATGACATAAACCAGTCATGACTTACTCTCGGAGATTGGGCAAATTGCTTCCGAATCAAATGGAAATAATGTTAGCAAGTAAAAGGGGGATGTCTGTTGATAGTCAATTGACAGTATTGGATCCATTTTTATTTTAGAAATAATGACACTGAACTCAGAGGTAAAAGCGACCTAGCCAAGGCCACATGGCTGGGGTGTGTGTGTGTGTGAGGTTCTAGACTGGAGCATAGATTCTCTGATCCCAAGTTGCTTTTCTACATTGCCACTTAACTATTTCATTGTTAACTAGAAAAAAAGCAACTAGAAGATGCAGTATATTTGGGGATTAAGGCATCATAGACCACTGTTTTAAAAGGTAAATGTGAGGAGCACCTGGGTGGCTCAGTTGTTAAGCGTCTGCCTTCGGCTCAGGTCATGATCCCAGGGTGGCTCAGGTCATGATCCCAGGGTCCTGGGATTGAGCCCCGCATCTGTCTCCCTGCCCCGCGGGAAGCCTGCTTCTCCCTCTCCCACTCCCCCTGCTTGTGTTCCCTCTCTCACTGTGTCTCTCTCTGTCAAATAAATAAAATCTTAAAAAAAAAAAGGTAAACATGATCTTTTGGAAGAGAGAAGAAAACTTGGGACTAGAATCTTCAAGTGTGGGATTATTAGTTCATTTAAGTAGCAATTCCTAAGTAGACACCATCATCACCTATTCATCCACCCATTTATCCATCTCTCCCTCCTTCTTTCGTTCATCCATTCATCACCCAGTCTTTCATCTTTTTATTCATGCATCCTTCAGTACATCTTCTCTATCTATCCATCTATCATCTATCCATCCATTATCTATCATCTATCTACCCATTACCTATCATCTATCTATCTATCATCTATCTTTCTATCTATCTATCTATCTATCTATCTATCTATCTATCTATCTATCTATCATCTATCTATCTATCTATCTATCATCTATTATCTATCATCTATCTATCATCTATCTATCATCTATCATCAATCATCATCTATCATCTGTCTGATCTATAACTGTTTTTCCTCCCTCTCCCCTCCTCTCTTTTAATTACTCACCTACTCAGTCATCTATCCCCCACTTACTGACTGCCTTATTGTGTTAAGTGTTGGAAAATATAACAGTGAAAAAGCCTCTTATTTACTCTCAAGAAGTTCACATTCTATTTGACAGGCAGGCCGTTCCAGTGTAGTGTATCAAGTACCAACTGGGGCTCCAATCTGTGTATCTAATGCCCAGTTTTTAAGTGGCCTCTTAGGTTGGGCAGACAAGGATTGCTTAGTGTGGTTTTGCCCTGAGACCAGCAGAGTTGAGCAGGTGGTTCAGTGCATAGGCTGAGGCCCAGTAGAGCCCCCAGTTTTGATGCAGCTGTTGACATCCAGCACAATGTCTTTGGAATGAGCAAAAACTCTTGCAGTTCTTCAGATGTTTTAAAACATGAAGTACATTTTGCAAAGCGTTCTCCCTTCAATATTTAAAATCATGTTTTATTTAAGGGAAATGACTTTCATAAATTTCTGACCCATTTGAGCTTTATATCATTGTAATATTCTTTAAGAGCCAATTCATGTCCAATAAGGCTTTTCACCTTGTTTAATGACTTTTTAAAATTCTCTTTTCTTGCAATCAAAACTGTATAAGCCAATTCAAATGCCAAAGGGTTCAAGTTCAGTTCAGAGTGCTCAAATCATGAATTCTGAGAGAATTTTAAGTTGGTGAAATGAGTTCTGCTCATCCGTATTCAACTCTGTATTTCTAGCGATTGCCTAGTGTAGACTCAATGTGGGCCCCCATTTGAGGTTGGAAGAACTAGACTTTTCACTGAATATTTGAAAACAGTGTAAGCAGACCTTGCCTTATGCATATCTGAGATGTCCTAGGCAGAGGAACTGGCTTATGTTTCTAAATCTGAACAACCAAGAAGGAAGAAAGGAAAACCATTATCATGCTATGTTTCAACTTGATCTTATTTACTCTCTAGAACAGTCCTGGGAAGAAGGTATTATCTCCATTTTGCCAATGAGGAAACTCAGGCTCAGAGGTTAAGGAAATTGACCAAAGTCACACAGCCAGGAAATGGCAGAAAACATTGTCATGTCTCCTGAATTCAAGCTTTGAGGCCTCCTGAGTTTCATTTCCTTCTGTGCCCTGCTGGCTCCATAAATTTCTACTAAGGTAGGGCTGAGGTCTCCCTCCTAAGCAAGTGTGTCAGATACTTAAATTGAGCACATTACCTCACTTAATCTTTGCTGTAACTCCCTTTTAACGGTTGAGGAAACAGTCTTTGAAATGTAGATCATCTGTCCCAACTTATAGAGCAGGGCCAGGCAGGCTTAGGTCTGAATCCTGGCTTCCACACCGTATTCGTTTCCTGAGGCCATTATAACAAATGACCATACGCTTGTGGTTTCAAACGACAGAAATTTATTCTCTCACAGTTCTGGGGGCTGGAAGTCTGAAATCAAGGAGCCATTAGGTCTGTACTCCTTCTGGAGGCGCTAGGGGAGAATTCCTCCCTTGCGTCTCCTGCTTCTGGCTGCTGTTGGCATTCCTCGGCTTGTGGCCACTTCTCTCTCTGATCCGTCCTCACTCTGCCTTCTCCTCTGTGTGTCTTCTCTGTGTCTCTTATATGGACACTTGTCACTTGATTTAGGGCCCACCGAAATAGTTCCAGAGACCTCCTCATCTCAAGATCCTCCACTTAGTTACATTTTCAAAGACACTTGTTCCCAGTGAGGTCACATTCACAGGTTCTGGAGGTGAGGCCTTGCATGACTCTGTCTTTTTGTGGGAACCACTCACTAGCTATTGACTACGGGGCCTAGACACTTCAACTGCTTCCACAGAATGATGGTGCCAGCAGTCCTAATCTCACAGCATTGCTGTGATAGAGAAGTGGTAGCTACTGGTCCTGCCCTTTATTTCAGCACAGAGTCCTCTCAGTTCACAAAATCCTCATCCAATGTCACCTCCGAGGCCACAGTGACAGGTTCTTACAGCTCCGCAGACACGGGGCAAGGAGAAGGTGTCATCCACTATGCAAATGAAATGAACACATGCTTCACAGATAAAAATTTACTCCCCAGCTTTGACCCAGAAAGTGCTCCCATCTTGTGTTCTTCCCCAGCCTCTCCACCTGCCATGCTAGGGAAGCCAATCCTAGGAGTTCAGTTGCTATTCAGAAGGCATTTTCCCTCAGAAACAATCTTTTGCCTGGTGGCTTGAAAGATGACAAAGGCTCTCCAGAGCTTATCTGAGGCTAATCCATAAATTAATGCTCCTGACTTCCATCACCTGCAATACAACCTCACTTCAGTGGGGAAGTACGTGAGTTTAGCCCAAACAACCAGGACAATTTTTTTTTAATAATTTTTTATTGTTATGTTAACCACCATACATTACATCATTAGTTTTTGATGTAGTGTTCCATGATTCATTGTTTGTGCATAACACCCAGTGCTCCACGCAGAATGTGCCCTCTTTAATACCCATCACCAGGCTAACCCATCCCCCCACCCCCTCCCCTCTAGAACCCTCAGTTTGTTTTTCAGAGTCCATCGTCTCTCATGGTTCGCAGGACAATTTTGTTTTACAGATTTTTGGAAACAAAATGTATTTTTAAGAAGGGAGAATCTTTGTACCGGTGAATTAATGTGAGCCAGCTCTATAGCCCCAGAAACCCAGGTCCACAGCAGTAAAAGTGGACCCAAACCCCCCCGTCCCTTCCTTTGTTCCTTTCTTTTCTTCCTTCCTTTGCTTCCTGTTTTATCTTTCATCAAACCCTTAGCATCTCTTCATCACATGCCAGGATGTGGATTAGACCTAGAGGGTACATGATATGGGCTCAGAATCTAGAACAGGGAGAAGGGCATGGGTAAGTGGTCACCCTCTGACATTCCATAATAGAGGATGAAGAGTATTCTGGGGCAGTGGAACAGTGGTCATGTCTGTGGGGGAGAGCAGGGGAATTGGGACTGGCTTACAGAGGATGCAGTGTTTGAGTTTGATCTTGAGAGATTAAGAGTGTTGGGGCTCCTGGGTGGTTCAGTCAGTTAAGTGTCTGTCTTTGGCTCAGGTCATGTTCCCCGGATCCTGAGATTGAGCCCCTTGTCAGGGCTCCCTGCTCAGCAAGGAGTCTGCTTCTTCCTCTCCCTCTGCCCCTACTCCCACTTGTGTGCTCTCTCTCTCTCTCTCTGTCTCTCTCTCTGAAATAAATACATAAAATCTTAAAAAAAAAAAAGAGTGCAGGTCAAGCAGAGGGAATGGCGCATGCAAAGGCTCAAAATCAAAAAGGTAAATGTTAATTTCAGGGAAGGTGGATCATTTAATATGATCAGAGTACAAGACCTTAGCAGGAACCAGGATCTGAAGGAAAGACCAAGCATGCCACACTGAAGTCAAAGGCTATCACCAAAGGGTCTGAAGCCAGTGAAGATGGATCTGAAGGGAATTGGCCTTGAGTCAAGGAGACCAGTGATGATGCTCTTTGACTGGTTTACTGCTTACTATTTGCCAGACATTCTTTTAAGCATTTTCAATATATATATTCACTGGTATATCCCTTACCACAACCTTACGAATGTATTCTTTTATCTGGCAAAGAGAGAGTTAAAGGGTCACCCAGCTAATAAATGGCAGAGCTGAAATTTGAACCTGGAGTATGTCCATGACAGTGGGGGTAGGAAAGAAGAGGTGGAAGTTCCAGGACTTAGGGCCCAATTGGTGGGAGGGGGGAGGTAAATAGGTCTTCAGTCCCACCTAGATTCCAGGCATGGCTATGTGATCTGCTTTTCTCTCACACTCGTCCTCTCCTACATGCTCACCTAAGTGATTGTGCAGCCAATGTCCCTAGGCTTGGCCTCTTCCAAAGACCCTTTAAGTTAAGGGAGTATCAATGCCATTGTTTGTATAGGGGTTTAACATCCAGACTCTGGAGTAATCCAGATTACTGGATTTGTTTCTCTGCTTTCCTCATCTTAGTTCCCTGCTATTCAGAGCATGATCGGTGGACCAACAATAGCAACTAGTTGGAAATTCAGACCTCAGGCCCCATCCCAGACTTTCTTAATCAGAATCTGCCTTTTACTGGTTGATTCTGACATACACAAGTTGATTCTGTGGTGCATTAATATTTGAGAGGTGCTGTTCTTCCTGTATAACTTTGATTAAATTATGTAATGCCTCTTGATCTCGGTTTCTTCATCTGTAATGGGGGGGGTGATAGTATCTTCCTGATAGAATTATTTGGAAGAACTAATTATTATTTAGTTCAGGAATATAGAATGAACCTCAAAAAATAGTACTTATCACTGTTACTACTTAGTTCTGATGATAAAAACTAACTTTCACACGCTGATTTACAGGTTACAAAGCACAAATCTTGTGATCTGAGTTGGTTATTGCAACAATCTTGTGAAGCAGATGAAGAAGCAGGCTCTGAGAAATAGCATGATGGGCCCAAAGTTAGACTTTAAAGTCTAGCTCAAGCATTCCATTTTTAGGGGGTATGGGACACAGTTATATAACTGCCTTTATAATCTTTGGGCAAAACCATTTTTATGGTGCAGAGCAAAAATCAGGAAATAAATCCCTTAAACTCTGTTTTAAGCCAGCAAACTTTTGGAGACCTTCTGTACAGACAACCCACTAGTATGTCAGATCTAAAGAGACCAGGAACTCTTATGGTGTCTTTGCTCCTCCAGACCCATCTCCATCATTCTCTTTCTTGTTCTGTGCCTCAGGGAGACTGACCTGTATGCACCACATCAGTGGGTTACCTTGTCTTTTGAGTTCTGGGTGCATTTCTCCAACAAGGAGCCCTGGCAGAAGTTGGTGGGGGAGGGAGGTGAATAATGATGGCATATTTATTCTCCCAACCCCTTTCCTGAAGGTCACACAATGTGAGCTGCTTCTCTGAGGACACCGTTGAGAGATCCTCTCCATGAAGTTACTTACCTTTTCTGTGGTTCAGTACCTGCCTTTTCAGACCTAGTGTTGGGGACAGTTGTCTGCTGTGCAAACCTTGGGTGCTCTATCAGCACTTTTTATGCTTTGCCTTCACCCAGTTCTCACTTACTAAATCCCTCTGCTATGACCTAACTTGAATGAGTCATTTGTTTCCTGCCATGACCCTAACTGATGGGGTGGTGATGGGGGGTGGAGGGCACCTTCATTTTCCAGAAGGAAAGCTGAGTCTCAGAGAAGGCAGTGATGCAACTACTGTCACACGTCTGGTTAATGATTCTGGAGCCAAGTCCCACATGAGTCCCGGTTAATATTTACTTACTGACTGGTGTTCTCTTTACCTTATTTTTTTCCTTCAATTCCTTTGCACAGGTCTCTTCCAAGGCTTCAAAATTAATTTGATAATTCTAAATTTGTATTCTATTTCTCAAAAAGTGTTCCTGAATTGCATAAACCTCAAGTTCCAGGCAGCCAGGAGCCTTCCCTATGCCTTGGGAAAGAAGTGTAGACATGTATTTGACTGAACTATGAATCTTAGCTTTAAGCTAAGGGAGAAAGGAGGCCAAAGATTCATTCAGGGGATCCAGCACTAGAAAATCCACTGTGATTCTTATGAACTTATCCTTTGGCTTCTGGGACCACACTGCCTGCTCCTACCTGTTGCTTGTCCCTCACTCATGCCCCAGGTGGTACTCTGTCTGTTCCCAGCTACCGTGGATGGTGACACTGCTGCCCTTTCTACTATCATGTTGCTAAGGAAGCACAAGAATTCTCCTGAATTTTTTTTTTTTTAAAGATTCTTTTTTTTTTTTTAAAGATTTTTATTTATTCATGAAAGAGAGAGAGAAAGAGAGAGGCAGAGGGAGAAGCAGGCTCCCAAGGAGCAGGGAGCCCGATGCGGGACTCGATCCCAGGACGCTGGGATCATGACCTGAGCCGAAGGCAGACGCTTAACCATCTGAGCCACCCAGGCGCCCCTCTCCTGAATTTTTATTGTTAGATCTTGGATAAAAGAATAATAGTATCAAAATTTGGGATCTTCAAGATATGAGCTGGTTTAGGAGCATCTACTGTATAATTCTGACCTTTGCTGATTTGGAAATGGAGTGAGGTGTCCCCTTTCCTCTTTTTTGTATCCCTCACTGGCCCATCTGTTAGATATTCTTCCGGGAATGGGCTCTAGAATCACCCTCCAGAGTTAGCCACAACCTCTGCCAACCTCTGCCTGCCTTTTCTCCTTCTGAAAGACCCCTGGGACAAGACAATGGTGACCAGGGTAGCTAAAGCAGCCACACAATACCATGACCATAAGGTGACCTTGAGAATGAAGGTTATCCACAGTGTGGCCACATAATTGCAAGGATAATTGTCCTTCACCAAAGATTCATGGGCGTTCATTCTTCTTTCATTTCTTACTCTTCCTCAAACACCATGTTCTGCCCACTCTATGTCTCTATATTGTGGCTGGCCTCTGCCTGAAGCACTTTCCTCTCCAGTCCCTAACAGCCAAATAAATAAAAATGCCACTGCTTCCATGAAGTCTTTAAAGATTGACCCAAGTAGAAGTAAATTTTCCCCACTTCTGAGAACACACTTAAATAAAATAACATACCCAATGCTTTATATAAAAAAACAATGTGCTAGTATCTATTTATAGTGTTCTTTTGATAGTATATTGCTTTTACATATATTAAAGCCCTGGATTTTTACTTTAGCAAATCAATTTTATAGATGAAGAAACTCAAAGGCAACGAGTTTTTGTGATTTTCTCCAGAATTGTTCAGCTAGTACATGGTTTCACCAGCAGAACAATAATCCTTAATTATAATCCTTGCTGCACAGCAGTGGAAGGAGGAGGTACAAAGTTTGTGATGGGGCATTTCTGGAACTCCACACTGCACTAACCTACTCATTAATGAGATGATCTATGGTCTTGATTCCCCTAGAAATAATGGAATTTGACAATATAATTTAGTAGAAAGAATGGGATGTGGAAACTCACACAGTCTCGGGCTCAAATCTGGGTTAGCTATTTACCAGCTAAGCAAGTGACAACATCTCTGAGGCCCTTTCCTTTTCTGTATAAAGGCGTTTTAATATCATTGGCATACACTGCTAGTTTTTTTTTTCCTAATATCCATCCCCTCCTTCCTCCTTAAGAATAATCACCACCCAGAGTACAGACTATTATTTTCTAGCTAGGTTTTTGACTAAGTATTGTCCAATGATACATATGCTAACATGGCATAGGTCCCTACTTGGACTTTTTTTTTTTTTTTTCTTAAGACAGCTAGGTGTATATTCTTTGACTTTAGTTTTTGCCTTTCTTCTCCTTGCTTCTCCTTGTAAGCATAATGACTGGAGCTAAAGCAGTCATTTTGGACCATGAGGAGACCTTGAAAATGGAGGTCACACCTAGAGGAGCTTGGGTTCCTGAAGAAGTTTTGGAGCAAAGTCAACATATTTTCCCACTTTCTGTCTTAGAATTTATGATGAGAGAGGAATGTTAAGGCACTCTTAGTTTCTGGGTCTCCCTTACTTTTAGTCAAACCTCATCTTAACTATACAGTACTTTTATTTTAGGGTTATTATAAGTCTTAGATATATGTGAGGTTGTCTTCATGGAGGTACTAAGAGATACTCCAGTAGACTTAATCAGTGTAAGTCCTGCCCTGGAAGACTGAGGCTGGGCCTCTGATAGACCAGCTTCTAGGATCTGGTCTGCATTAGAGGTGATTTTGACTCTTCTCTCTATTCTGAATGGCTGTATATAAAAGCAGAAAGCTTCAGAATCCCAAGTGTTCCATTATTCTCTGACTTCATGCTTGTATAGGTAATTCTGGCTAAGCTGACCACCCAGATCAGCTTAGAAGAGAGAAACTGAGGAATAAGAAGTCACAAATGGGGATGAATGGGTTGGAAGGTAGAGGTGACATTTTTATGAGTCCAGTTCTTTGAAGCCTCAACTTGGGTCACTTTCTTCTTTACTCTCTCTAGTTAGTGCACATTGTACTATGTCAGCAAGAAGATATGCAAATTCATTGTTCAAAGATCTCACTCTGATTTGTCCTACTAATGTTGAATTTTGGGAGGCTGCTGGAATGATGGAATGTGGACTAAACATTTGTTGAAAGCCTACCTTATGTCAGGCCCTTTATGGTATTTTCTTAATATAGTCCTCATAGCATCATTGTAAATTAAGTATTGTTGACCCCATATTAGAGCTTGGAATAACGGAAGCCAGGAGTGGTAAGTAATTCATCCAAGGTCACAGAGTGAGTAAATAGCAGAACTGGGATTCACACCAAGTTCTAATTTTAAATTCTGTACTCTTTAAAAATAAAGTGTCTATAAAACCTTGGAAATGAGACCAGAGTTTCAGAACCGTCTTCTCTACCCCTTGTGTAAGCTGCAATTTCTATCTTTGCTATGATTAAGATGGGAAATGGTTGGTAATCTGCTCCTCTCCCACCCCTGAAGGCACTGGCTCTACCCTTTCTTGTAGGCCCAACGAGTTCTAGGTCTTTAGCAAAGCTACTCACCCTGAATTGGATGGTCTGATGGGCCTGTAACAAGTATAGCATTCAGGAGGTGCATCCTGCCCATTATACTCTCCTAGCTTTGGTAAGAGAATTGCAGCTGTTACACATAAGTATATTCTATAGATTGTCACTCACCACTATCCTGCAATGGGCCTGGGAAGATACCATCAGATAGTGAAATATCTTACTGACGGCATGTGAGTAAAGACAGGGTAATTCTCTCAAGGACATATGATGCAAACTACCTGCTTAACAAGTTTTTTCAAAAGGAAAATCTTGTAACTGATCATTTCTGAAAGGCTGTTTCTGAGCCTATGCCTGAAGACAGAGCATATGAATTCTCATGATAAATTCATTGTAAAATGTCCACTATAATTTATTTTGGGGCAGTGATTGTAAAAATGGACATGCTTTCCATCTCTTTGGCATGTAATTTTACAACTCCTTCCATCAAGAGGTGCACTCTTTCCCCTAGTCTTTGGATCTGGGCTGGCCTGGTGATGTGTTTTGGCCAATGAATGTGGCAGAAATTATGAAGTGCCAGTTCCAAGCTTTAACTCACTCTCTTTTGAGACCTTTTGCCTGGTCCCTGTGTAAACCAGCTGAGGCTAGCCTGCCAGAGGATAAGAAACCATGTGGAGCAGAGAAACCATTGAAATTGAAGCCATCCTAGATCAGAAGAACTGCCAACCTGCAGGTGAAGTGTAGAATCATGAGCCATACTTAACTGTTATTATTTTAAGACTGGGATTAAACATTGATAAAATGTTTACAGCAAAACAGTGCAAAACTAATAAAAGCAGTAATAAAATCAATCACTGAGCTTTGAGTGATTGATTATGAAGCAACAGCTGATACACTCCAATGAAAACAGTTTTTTTTAATAGATGGTGCTTGCTGAGCATGCCAAGCAATGCCATGTACCAGTATCTTGCATATTTTTCCTCTTTTCATCTCTCCATCTACAAAGCCTACCATTTTATTGAACATTTACTCAGCAATGTTTTATATGTCATAAAATTTAATCCTTAATATATACCATATGACATATATCTTATTTCCATTTGATGGGGGAAAGGACCTGATTCTCAGAGGGATTTGGAGAATTGACCAAGCCTAAGTTACCATCTGAAAAGTGGCAGAGCTGAGATTTGACCTTCAGGGAGGTTAAATAACTTATCCAATTAATAAATGGAAAAGTTGGTTTTGAACCTAGGATTTGCTGACTCTATAACCCACATTCACTGAGGTTCATTATTAAGAAATGTGTCCTAAATGGAGAAGAACATGTTTATATCCATGCCAGGACCATGTTATTTCTTTGTTTTAGAAACTTGTTCTGCTCTGTTTGAATGTGTTTTAAAAGCCATGTTTTGCAAACCCCAAATTGTAACAGAAAGCAGGTTGCAAAGGAACTGGTGAGAGTTATTGCCCAGAAAAACCAGCTGGGAAGCATTTCAGTGTCAATCTTATTATTGCTTTTAAATTAGCAGTGACTTCAAAAGTCTTTGAAGTAGCTGGCAAGGAATACTTGGATTGGGGAAAACAATCACTAGAGGGTATTCTCAGCAGGCATGTGCTTTATAAATATTCCTCCTCTTTATGCCTTGGCACTGAGAAAGGTTGGAAAAGAGGTAGAGGGATCTTAGCAGGAAGCTTCTAGCTGACGTGAATTGCCAGAAAGACCCAATTAGCCTGTCCCTCTCAGTAGCGAAAGCCCAAGCAGAAGGAATAAATTATTTGTGGCAGTGGCCAAAGCTGCTGACAACTTCAGAGACCACCCATAAGGTCTCTCCATGTCAAGCTGACTAGAAGGACGTGAAAAGCTCTAATACCAGGGACTTGATGGATTCCAACCCAACCTGAGAGCAGAGCTAAGTTAAATTAAATGGAGCTCATAATACCTGGAGAAGAAATGTCAAGATATGCTTGTTTCCCACCCTGAATATCTGCCTGAAGTCTTTCACTGGTCATTCTCCAAGATTGGTTTTAGAATTTACTTCTTTGAAAACTCTGACATGTCCTGGGACTTCTCTCTATCCAGATATAACTCACTCATTTCTCCATCCATCCATCCATCCATCCATCCATCCATCCAGCATTTGATGACTTCTTACTTGGTGTCTGATGTTACTAGGCCTTGAGGATACTGATGATTTTAAAGTAGATAATACTTTAAAACCCCCCATGATGCTTAAGTCTTGGGAAGAAGGTAGAGACTGCCCAGTAAGCAGACCAACTATGTGCCTGGGAACCAATAAAAGAGTACCAAGAAATTGTTAGGAAATAATTTGATATTTTTTACATTAACACAACTATTTTATCAACATGGGAAAAAAAATCACAACTGGCTTGAACTTCCCTACATGTATTTATGGCCTAGGAATGTTTTTATGTTGATTTAGATATCAGAAGAAGTGAAACCATGATCTTTTCCAGGCTTGGGGTCTCAAAAGGTCACTTCTTATCATAAAGAGGAAAGCATGAGTAGTTATGTTAAGTGCTCTAATAAGGAATGCTTGTGAGCTGTGAAAGAAACCAGGAAAGGTGTTTAATCAGCCTTGAAGCCTTGAAGCTGGTGTTTGTGTGTGTGTGTGTGTGTGTGTGTGTGTGTGTGTGTGTGTGTGTG